>NW_024741901.1:20126802-20269302 GCF_018991925.1 Homarus americanus | reverse complement strand
CTTCCCCGCATCTTATCCGCTTAATCACCTGTCAGGTAAATGGTTTCTTGTGTGTATCATATTTAATTACTGGATATACTACCCCCTTTTTTTTACTTTTTATTTTATTGATGGAGTTCCTTGTTTAGGGTGTGTTTAAGTACAGAAGGAGGTGAAAATATTAGGTTTACCCAGAGCTTGTTAAATATGTCCTCGTCTCGCTTGTTTTGTTGTTAATGGTTGAGTAGTTGAATAGAATAATTTTTTTGGGGGGTGATTAGATTTTTCATTTTTTTCTATTTATATAAAGATTTATTTTTTTGGGAAGGAGGGGTTCCCAGCAATTTATTAGTAAAAGTCTACTACGTGTTGCTTCATTTTTCTACCTCCTACTGTTGCCGTTGCTGTTTTGGTAGGATTGTGTTCAGTGGATTTTTTTTTATTTGGATTTGTTTGTGTGTTTGTAATTTTTCGAGGTGAGAGAGAGAGAGGTGTTATATTTTTCCCCCAGTGTAAAAGCTCAACACCTCTCCCCTAGATACCCTTTCTTTACTTAGCTTTATAGCCTTAATGATTGGGGATATTGCAACACTGTATTGAGGGTTCTTAGCTGTGATCATTCTAAACACAAATAGAAAGCTATAGTTAGTCATTAGCGTAACACCTGGCGTCAATGTAGCTTTTTCTGAACGTCAATAATTAACCTTTCGGTATAGTCAATGAATAAACTACCCGGTGGAGGTATATTTAGACACAGCCAGAGAGTTGCTATACGTGTCTCTGCCCCCGAGCGTGTAAGGTCAACCACCTGTCCCCCAAAATGGCTTTCTCCACAGAGCTTCCTCATATTTAATGGCCACAATTACTCTATTTTGATGTTCTTATGCTGGAATGTCCCTGAATACATACAGGTTGATATATTTTTGTACCCTGGAGCTTGTAAACTAAACCATCTGTCTTTAATTAACTTTTATACATCTCTTAAGTGATTTTTTTTTCTTTCGGAAGCTCCGTACATATTTTAATGAACAAGTTTCCTCCAGTGAGATCTATATAAATACAGTGTTGTAGGTAATTGCTCGTCTGTGCCCAGGAGTGTATTATCGTCTCACCTGTCCCCGTATCTTACACATCTTAAGTGTTAGTTAATGGTTAGATAAACTTCCTTTTACGGAGTCCAATGTTGTGATCTGATGGTTTTAAGTACAGACAAAAGATTAATTAGTATTTTGTCTCCAGCTGCCGTATGAGTTTAACATGTGTTTTTTTTTTGACGTGTTAGCGGATTCTTCTTCACAGTTTTAGTGTTAATGATTGGAAATACTGTTTTTTCCCTTACTTTCTCTTCACAATCTGTTTAGGTAGAGAGAGAGAGAGCTAAGTGGTGTTTTGTCTCATGCATCTCGTAAGCTTAACACCTGTTCTTCAAGGTTTTATTGTTTATTTATAAAATCTCTGGACGGGAGCTTCTTCGTGAGGAACCCGTAAGTGCAGAGAGTTAATTGTGTTTTTTGTGCCTCGGTGTGTGGAAGCTTGGCACGTCTATTGTAAATGGCTTCCTCTGTGTGTACACTTAGTGCCATTAATGGCTAGACATACTTCTCTGTTTGTCTCCTCGCCTGTGATCGACACTCAGCTGGTCGACCCCCTCTTTGTTTACACCACTGATGACGTCACGCTGCCGTAGAGCGTCAAGAAACAACACACACTCCAGCAGAGAAATTATTTGTCTTTCATTTATAGAAGTTGTCTGTTGTCGAGTGCTGTAGACACTAACACTTAGGGTGGTTAAAGACTTTGGTACTTGAATCACCTAAATACAAAACAGCAGCAACACAGATAAACAGGAGGAGAGGACTTGCGTGTGTAAAACTAAAATACTGAAGACAAAATTTACAGCTTGTGTACATGCATGAGGCAGAGACTTCGGCATGATGGGTTAAAAGAGTTTTGTTAGAGAGAACCGAGATGAGTATGGTGTGGTGGTTGTTTTGTTGGTACAGTAAGAAACTAAAGCAGGAGTGACGTGTATAAGATATGAGAAGGGCAAGGCTGAGATGGTGTGGTCTTGTGGCGCGATGAGTGGAGATGCAGACGATCAGGGAGGAGATGAAGGGGTGGTGGGACGCGGCTAAAAGACTTGAGATAAAAAAAAAAACAACTCGGGCTGAGAAAGTAGAGAGGATGCTGACGGATTCTTGGTGACCCCTGAATTTTAGGAACAATAGAAGTAAGAAGAGCTAGAACAAGAACACAAATTCCTATGAGTTGTGAAGGAATGCTCACCAACGTTTACAAGTAGCCACAACAATATTTCAATTTGAAATTTTCACAGTTGAGTGATGATTGCTTAAGCGTTTAATGTATGCATGATGGTAGGTCAGCTGTTCATATGTTCATTGTCTATGTTTGATTACCCAATTACCGCCTTTCTTGTTCTGACTTTAAGTACTTACGGAGATATTTTTTTTCAAGGGTTCTAACGCCGCTAGTGTCGGCCGACAATTGATCCGTCTTGTTTATGAAATTCCTGTAAAAGACATAATTATTTCACATTACCATAATACCCATCGTGATGATAAATAAATTAATGTTCAGTTATTATGACTTTATTCTCAAATAGCTAACACCATGTTGAGTAGACAGTGTTAATCTGTCCTGTCCTCCATCACTTGTCTTTGGTCGTCGTCTTCAATACTTCGAATGGAAACTTACATATAATTAAATAAGGCTAAATAAAAAGCATATGAAGCGCAGTCAATATTACCAAAACAAGTTGTTGGCACAGGAAGGCTCATGTAGCAGTGCCCTCAATAGGGCAGTACGTGAGCAATAATAATTATATGACAGACTGTTGACACCGATCCGGGTCCTGTTGTCAGTGTATGTCTGCTGGAGCCTTGTATGTCACAGCCCGTGTACATATTAATCATTTATGACATTAAACACGAAACAGCCGCACCTAACTTAACGCAATTTCACAATCTCTGGTTTCAGGTTCGATTAAGCTTGCATTGTCACTCGCTGTTGTTCCAATAACTGAGCAGGTGTGTATACTGTGACCAGATCAGCCTCTTGCATGCAAAGACTGCTTTTGTACGTAAGCCGTGACATCCGGCTTACCATAAAAAATAAACCGAGAGCCGGACCCGGGTGTGAATATTGCAACTCACTGTCATGAGTCTCGTGCTGCCCTCTGGTGGTGGGGAGCTGTACTTTCGGTCCTTATAGATGTAATTAACAATGTAATAAATTACTCTTACAACTACTCTAATACTCGGTGAGCACCGGCAGGGTAATGGTCCAGAACAGCATCACGGTGCATGTTAATTCTTATTTGGTGTTTTTATCTGCACGTCACTGAAGAAATGTTTTAATAGTCTGGGTTTTATAAAAGTTTTGGCGAAACTCATACTGGACATCTTTTGAAACGGGCAAAGCGAACCAAAAGTAACCAGCTTTAACATAATTATCTTAAAGAATTCTTATTATAAAGACAGGTAATTGTTTTTCAGATATTTAAGTGAATTCTAACATGAATTATGGTAGGAAACAGAACTTAATCCGTTTGAAAATATTGTGTATTTGGGAAGTAAAAATAAATGTGGTGATAGATGTGAAATATAAATGAGAGGATGAATGAGTCGCTGAGTCACATGAGGATAACAACTTGATTGAATAATTAAGTTAAAGTTAGGCTAGGTTTAGTTCGTTCGTTTTACCTGCATCAAAGTATTGTATGACGGTTTGTTATGCAATACGTGTATTGCATGATACCGTAGACGCCATGAGGTATGATGGCCACGACGCTGTCCTAGATAAATTACCCTTGATGATGCATGTTTACTCCCGTACATGATTTTGTACGGCACAGGTTATACGTATTGAAAACTCATATGGCGGATATACTCATGCAGAACCACTACACATATTTACTTAAACAAGACGCCATAAAGTTCACATATACATGGTGTATGAACGAGGTTATAACAATATATTATGAAGAAAACATTGTTTTCTCATTTTTTTATCTTGTCGAGTCATAGAATTTCTCAGACCATCGTCACGCTGAGATAACACGGGAGTTCATGAATTATGACACAGGACCGACATCACTCAGGACCAACGTCACTGTTTCTCAGAAGTAAAACACTTATGGTTTAAGATTTATGGTCACTAGGACCTTCAAGTCAGCGTAGGTGTTCGTCACTGTTGGTTAACTGTAGGAGCTGTAGGCACAGAATGGTTCATCTCTCACTCATACTCATAGTTTTAACACTACATAACACTAGGCTTCAGATACGATACAGAACACTACATAATTTGGATGAGCAATAATAACACCACTAATGTTCCCAGTTACTGTACAAGGAGACATTAATTGTTTACAAACATTAATGTACTAAGTCCTTGTTTGTGCCTCGATGAGGGAGGGTATTTCAGTCCCCGCGACCTGCCACTACAGACGGGGTGCTCAGGAGAGAACTCCTGATTCAGTCTCTCCCTCTGACAAGTGGCTAAGGTTGGCCAGCACATCGAGCTGACCTTCAACGTCGTGGTCAGAAAGATCGCTGAAATCTCCTCGACTGCTCAAGAGGTCGTCGCTGTCGGAAGGGTACGCTCGGTCGTCCTTGTCGCCATCGGAAGTCCCCGTGTCGTTTGTGTCGTCGCTTTCTTGGAAGATCTTAGCCAGCGCCAGCATGTACTTGTCCTCAGGGCTGTCTTCTTGGTCATTGTTAGATGATGGTTCTGGTTTACCGCCTTCTTGACCAGACGAAGAAGTCTTGGGGTCGTCGCCGCTGGTGTCTGAACAGCTGCTGGTTTTGTCGTCGTCGTTAGAGCGTTGGTCATCGTCTTCCTGTAGCAGCTGTGTGAGTGCTGCAATGTACCTCAGAGCCAGTCTGAGTGTGGTCATCTTGGCGGCGGCAGAGGCGTCGTTGCGACAGCCGGCGGCAGACGGCAAGGCATTCCGCAGATTTTCAAATGCTTTGTTGATCTCCCTCACGTGGGACCGTTCGCGGGAGGTCGCCAGCTTTTTACGGTACTTGGAGAACGGCTGTAGCTTCGATTTGACTCGTTTGTGCGATCCTTCCCGAAGTGGTCTCTCCTGCAGCAGACGTCTGATAATGCTCCGCGGCCTCATCCCGTACTTATCCGCTATCCTGGAGTGAGGATACCCAAGCCCTCTCTTGCTGGAGGGGTGGTGCTTGCTGTTCCGCGTCTTGAAGGTGACGCTCACGCCACCGAACTTCTCCATACTTATTAAGTTCTGGGTCTTCTCTCTCTGGAGGCTGATATAGTCATACACGTTGTCACCATCGCTACAAGGAGCTTCTTACGGTCAGTTCCTTAAGTGTATCATCGTGCTGGACTCATGACTGTCTTCAACACTCTAGGTCCTTGTCGATTAGTCTGGCATCATAACAAACTACAAATGCTTGTTCACTTTACCACTTTTGACAGAGGATAAACTGACCATCAAGCGCAGTCTTAATATCAAGTTAAAGAATGTAACCTTTCTATGCTTACAATGAGTCAGTGAATAAAATTGCCAGTCTGTTTGACAGTCAAGTTTAACACATATATGTTATTTTTATTGTTCGTCATAATCAAGAACTAGTTTTCTGTGTAGACGTGTTTGTTGCATCGGCCCTTCCTTGTTGGCGTCGCAGCCTGGCGTCGTTTGCTTGCTGTGTTCAGACGGTGTTACTTCCTCGATGATGCCGTCCTCAGATGGTAACGTTTCAGCAGTGTGCGAGTGTTCCCAGGTGGCGAATTTGTTCCCAGGTAGTGTGAGACTCGGGGTGCGGGTTCTTACTCCTACAGGAAGAGAACAAAGTAAAACAGATGAGTGTTTATGGGTGTAAGTAATTATGACTAACTGACGAACATGATTTTTAATTTAGCTTTAGATAATTTAAAGGATTAGAGTAGTTTCTTTGGTTTAGGCCAAGTTTGGGTAGGTTAGGTTAGAGTGTAACTATTATAGACTGTTAAGTGATTTTTTTTTACCGAGTCTTCATGGTCCCAAGTCCTCAAGAGCCAAAGTCTTAGGTGGCACCGAATTCGAACGGTTAAGCTACAGTAGTTTAGGTCTGAGTGAAGCATGGCAAGACTGTGTGACCTATCAGGACTATGACCCGGTTGACCTGCAAGACATCTAATTACTGAGTCAGAACAAAGCGGATCGAGTAGGAAGTAATGGCCGCCGACTGGGACGTTATTAACAACTAAACGACCACCCGGTAATAATAAATCTCAACGTTGGGAGCCTAATAAGTTAGTGTGATGGCTCGGTAAAACAGTTTGATGGCTAACTAAAACGAGCGGTAATTGTTAACATCAGTAGCGCGGTCGATTTTAACCCATTATTTGGCGCTTTTCTACAATCGTTATATTAGAAATGCTCTTGTAGTCAGTCTGTTCTATTCTCATATTTCGTATTTTGCTGATATGATTTTTGGTGTAGATTATTAAAACCGTCTATTGAAATAAACAACTAATAACCTAACTTAACCAAAGCTAAGCTACCTTACCAACCCTAACCAGACGTAACCTGTATACCCTAAAGTAAGCGATCGTAGAATATAAATTAGTCAAATTAGCTAAGGTCATGTTTGGGTTTAGTTAATGTTACCCGTTTTAAAACAATTGCATGACACCACAACCTCCATGACAGAAAAGGTCCGGACAGCACTACTGTCTGACATAATTACCAAACAAGCAAAACATGATCAGAATCGGGTGGGTTACGGTAAGATGCGGTAATGACACACCCGCCGAACACTCTCACACTGAACATGACGCTGTTAAACATCCTGTCGTTCTGGATGCAAAAAATCACTAACCGGATTTTCAAAAGCTCGTCACAATGAATTTCTCCATTTATTTGACGATGTGAGAAAGCAAAAACTGAACTGGCACACTTAAGATCCGATGCTTAAAGTTATATGATAAATCTTACATCAGGCAGGTTTGTGGTGTTGAGGAAAAAAAAAAACGAAAGAAATACAAAGATAGTAGGCACGGACGGATACTGGGTTGAGGACGGATGTTTCCCTGTATCTCACTTGTGTAAAAATAAATATGTTTTGATGGTGTAACAAATGATGTAATACTCAGCTGACAGTGTGTTGTTTAAATACGACACGAAGGGCGGATCTCAGGTGTTAAAGGGAAGTTGGTTACGTAATGTCCCTCGTTAGAAGATTAATTTGGGGGGGTAGATTTGGTTAAGTTGGTTAAACTGAAGATGATCTGATTACCGTGAGACTCGTGTTAACAAGAAGTAATCAGCCTCAGTACCATAACACAAGTTTGTGTATCAGGTTTTGATGTTTGAAACTTCCCTTCCTTCTCTTATGTGCACGATGTTATGGAAAGGCTGAATTGGTCCTGTCACAACATTAGCTATCATCTTATTTTGGCTACTTTTAATCAGGCAAGTATCCGCCACACATGTTCTGACTGATTTTTTTTTCAGGGAGGAATTTTTTCGTTTCAAGGTCGTCACAATATCAAACCAACACTCCGAACGCTTAGTATGCTGATAACGCAGCTGTTGATCAATTTTCAGTCTCCTTTGTTGAAATATGTTGTTATTTCTTCACACTTTTTAGAAGATTTTTTTTTTTTTAATCGGGACTGAAATTCGTTTCCGGTAATTGAAATTCTAACACCGCCTAATTTGCTGGTGAAGTTAGATTAAAAAAAAATAATTTACTATTTTTACTTTCCGGAAATGATCGAATCTCTATAATTACAACAGTGTATCTTCTATGAGGTTGGGTGAAAAAATAACGCACCTGATCCTGAGATATTACTCCGTAGTTTAAGTGCAGCTGAGCGTTGAAGTTCTGCGAATAGTTGTCATCAAGTCGATTTAAATTATACCTCTGCTCGTGTCTTAATAATAATAAAAGTCCATTTATGGAGACTGACGATATATTTGGAAATTTTAGACAAAAATCCTATTTAAGTTGATTGTTAGGTTTTTAGCTATTATCTCATTTGTAAGAGATAATGTTGCTTGCTCTCGGCTGTGTGTGGTGGACATCTTGGTGCGGCGTGAGATAAGTACCTCGTGATATAAGTACCGCATACAATAAATACAGTACTGCTTAAAATTTGAACTTTGCAGAGTAAGTACTCTGTGAAATGAGCACTCCATGAAATATTATGAAAAATAATCTGTGATATAAGTTTCTCGCGAAATACGTACTTTATTAAGTACCTCTTAAAATAATTAATGAAATAATTACACTGTAAAATAAATACTTTGTGAAATAAATAGTGAAATAAGTAATGTTAAATAAGTACCTCCTGACATCACTACTTCATGAAATAAGTACCTATTGGATGTTATGCGCATGTGCCGGTGATAGTATATTATGATTATTATTATTATTTAATTCGTCACACCCCAGGGGCGGCAGACACAGTGTGCTAAACTATAACTTACGAGGAGTCAAAAACAATATAAGATAACACCCAGTATTATTTTTAGATTATTGGATACAGTATAAGCAAGTGGTGACATGTATAGAGGTTACTGACACCTTGAACCAGAGGAAGTAGCTGATAGCAAACAAGACCGATGTGACTGGTAAGTTTTACTTGATGATGACCAGTTTGTGTGTATACTATAACTTAGAATACGCGCTTATTGCGTACTGTACTATGAATACACGCTTAAAGGCCTTAGTTGTTAAAATACAGTTCTGTAATACATTGTAATATCAACACCATCTGAAACTTGGAGAATCGAGGCTGCAGCTCTAGGGTGTTTATATTAGTGTATACAATAGGCAGCTGCTACACTCGCGGTCCAGTTTTCAGCTTATGTTTACTTGAGCCGGATGTGGACAAAATTACCTCCTATGACAACAGACACGAATCAGCCAGCCGTAACTTAACTAAACTGATCACTCCAGACCTGTCAACCTTAACTTACCACTAACCAGACCTAATTTAATCTAGCGTAACTATTCAGATCTGTCAACCTAACCAAACCTAACCTAACCTAATGATCTGAGATTAGATTAGGTTAGACTATGTAAGGTTAAGTTAGGGCACATTGTTGGTTAGGTTAGGTTAGGCTAAGCTAAGTGACGTTAGGCTCCTTTAGGCGACGCTAGGTTCGGTCAGGCTACATGTGGTACTGGCGGATTCAGTAGGTTAGGTTATGCTACTGCTTTAAGCTAGGCTATAACAGATAGGTTTAAAAACGCTAGGGTGGGTTAGGGTGGGTTACTTTATAGATTAGTTAAACTTGACTAGATTAGATTAAGTCCGTCTACATTAGGTTAGGATAGGCTACACTAGATCAGTTAAGGATAGGTGTTGACCCTACAACATGTGCGGCGCCCGTGGGTCAACGTAAAGGCACTGACCTACCGCAGATGGCTGCTGGGAAACGCGGCTCTCGAGGTCACACACTGCCAGGAGGATCATGACCTCCTCACGTGGACGCAGCAACAACGTTCCATACACTCCCACAGGGTCTACACGCGGTGCACCACAGAACCAGTCATGGGTGTACTTGTGATTCGCGCGGTTCGGGATAAACACTTAATGATTCTTTAAGCACGGAGATTACACTAGCTGGCTAACACTGATGCTGCTGACACTGACATTAGGTGTTGGGGTCGCCTGGCTGCTTGATATTTGAGAACATGCGACTCGTTATCGCTTGCGGCCACGTAGACAGGTGAGGCGTCAATACAAGTGCAGGGCACACTAGTTTGTGACAGTGATGCGTTGGGTGACGTGCTCACACGCCCACGAGGCACTCGGGGGGGGGGGGTATCGCCTGGCCGTTGAGGTTTTTACAGCATGCCACTCGTTACCGCCTGCGGGCGCGTCAGTAAGTGAAGAACCTCTGCTTATTACATGGTTGACAACTTAAGGCATCGAGAGGGAGGGAGCCTCACTCACACACCCTGCGTGTCGCTGCGTGAGGAAGGAAACTGATGGAGAAGGTGTGGACTCACCTAGGAAGCGTCGACCACTAGCACCTCCTGGGCCCTCCCTGCCTCCCTCCCTCCTCCACCTCCTCCTCCATAGAGAGTCTCGGCCCGTCAGATGTCACCTCCTGATGGTCCCGTAGCCACACAGACACCCACACCAGGTGACACTGCTGGCTGTTCTGGTTGTGCAGCCGTTTAGTGTGAGGTGGAGTGAGGAATTACCCTTCTGAGTCGTTTATAGGGGATATGGGATGCCCCAATGAGGACACATGGTGCTTTGTGGGATACGCCTCTGTTCTCCGCTGACTTGCTGGGTGGCAGGAAAGGAAGGTGGGCGGAGGAGGAGGAGGGCGGAGGAGTGGGAGGAGGACGGCGGATGAGGGGCTCATTCCGACACATGTTACCTCGCATGAGTATTGTTTGGACGTATATTTCTACTAAGTGCTTGTTGTATGTGCGTGTGTGGTGAGTGATAGTGTTGCTCTCTCTCTCTCTCTCTCTCTCTCTGCACCTGTGTCAAGCTCTACTCATTCTTTCTCTCTTACATTTCTTCCTAAAAATTATTATAATTATTATGAAACTATTATTATTATTATTATTATTATTATTATTATTATTATTATTATTATTATTATTATTATTATTATTATTATTATTATTATACTAATATGAAATCATTATTGTTATTATCGTTATGTATATGTAGGTTTAATGCATGTACAGTACACGCCTGATTGGATGTAATTATGTATATGTATAATGTGTGTATACATATTACATTATCTAAGTGAAACTATCGTCACACACACACACACACACACACACACACACACATACACACACACACACACACATACATTACTGCCTCTTAAGTGTACATAAATACTTACACAAGAGGACTTTCTTTACATAATTACTGGAATAATTTACTGTGAATCGAATTAAATCTCTACCAGCTGCCTTTATACAACGAGTAGTGGACTAACGAGTACTTGGTTAAACGAGTGGTGGATTAACGAGTACGTGGGTTAAATGAGTGGTGGATTAATGAGTACTTGAGTTAAACGAGTGGTGGATTAACGAGTACTTGGTTAAACGAGTGGTGGATTGACGAGTACTTGGGTTAAATGAGTGGTGGATTAATGAGTACTTGAGTTAAACGAGTGGTGGATTAACGAGTACTTGGGTTAAACGAGTGGTGGATTAACGAGTACTTGGGTTAAACGAGTGGTGGATTAGCGAGTGCTTGGGTTAAACGAGTGGTGGATTAACGAGTTCTTGGGTTAAACGAGTGGTGGATTAACGAGTGCTTGGGTTAAACGAGTGGTGGATTAAAGAGTTCTTGGGTTAAACGAGTGGTGGATTAACGAGTGCTTGGGTTAAACGAGTGGTGGATTGACGAGTGCTTGGGTTAAACGAGTGGTGGATTAACGAGTGCTTGGGTTAATGAGTACTTGGGGTTAAACTGTTGGTGGATTAACGAGTACTTGGATTAAACTGTTGGTGGATTAGCAAGTATTTGGGTAAAACGAGTGGTGGATTAACGAGTGCTTGGGTTAAACGAGTGGTGGATAAACGAGTGCTTGGGTTAAACGAGTGGTGGATTAACGAGAACTTAGGTTAAACGAGTGGTGGATTAACGGGTACTTTTACCTTTGACTTCTGTTAGTGACCTTTGACTCCTGTTGGTGACCTTTGACTCCTGTTGGTGACCTTTGACTCCTGTTAGTGACCGTTGACTCCTGCTTGTGACCTTTGACTCCTGTTGGTGACCTTTGACTCCTGTTGGTGACCTTTGACTTCTGTTAGTGACCTTTGACTTCTGTTAGTGACCTTTGACTCCTGTTGGTGACCTTTGACTCCTGTTAGTGACCTTTGACTCCTGTTAGTGACCTTTGACTCCTGTTAGTGACCTTTGACTCCTGTTGCTGACCTTTGACTCCTGTTAGTGACCTTTAACTCCTGTTGGTGACCTTTGACTCCTGTTGGTGACCTTTGACTCCTGTTAGTGACCGTTGACTCCTGCTAGTGATCTTTGACTCCTGTTGGTGACCTTTGACTCCTGTAGGTGAACTCTGACCCCAGTAAAATGGTCATGAGGTTAAATTTTCATCATTCATATCATTACTTAAAATATCTTTGTGTTAAGTCCCTTATAGATTAATTTATACCAGAGTTAAGTCCCTTATATAGATTGGCTTACGTCAATGTTAAGTCCCTTATAGATTAACTTATACCAGAGTTAAGTCCCTTATAGATTGGCTTACGTCAATGTTAAGTCCCTTATAGATTGGCTTACGTCAATGTTAAGTCCCTTATAGATTAACTTATACCAGAGTTAAGTCCCTTATAGATTGGCTTACGTCAATTTTAAGTCCCTTATAGATTAACCTATACCAGAGTTAAGTCCCTTATAGATTGGCTTACGTCAATGTTAAGTCCCTTATAGATTAACTTACGCCAGAGTTAAGTCCCTTATAGATTGACTTCCCGTAGAGCAGTGGATCAAAATCTCCCGAAACTGGATTTATTTCGTCATCTTTGAATTTTTGTTAAATAACCAGAAATATACAGGTTATCATTTAGGGTCTTCGTTGTTCGGGGTCAGTAACAAAGTAGACATGTAATAACCTAACCTAACCTAACCTAACCTAACCCAACCTGATATAACCTAACTTAACCAAACCTGATCTAGCCAAACAAAACCTAACCCAACGCATCCTAACCCAACCCAACCCAACCCAACCCAACCCAACCCGACCCGAACCCAGCAACCCAACCCAACCAACCCAACAACCCCCAAACAACCCCCAACCCAACCCCCCAACCCAACAACCCAACAGCAACCCGAACTCCAACCCAACCCACCAACCTGCACAAAATCGTTAGAAAAACACCTTTATAGCTATACAGACAGCAAGGAGACGGGATTTGGTGGTGCTGGGTCAGGGTACAAGTTTGCCAAGGTTAGATTTTGTGAATTGTACGAGTACGCAAGAAGATAGAAGAATGAAACACGAGAATTATAAGAAGAACAAGAAAGGAGAATAATAACAGAGGAATAGAAGACAAGAAGAAAGGAGAACAATAACACAAGAACAGAAGACAAGAAGGAGGAGGAACCACCACCCCCCCCCCAAAAAAAAAGAAAACGATGAAAGAAGAAGGAAAATAGGAAGAACGAAAGAATGAGAAGAGCCGAAGGAAGAAGAACAAAAACAGCAGAAGGAAGGAGAAGAAAAAACAGAGCAGGAAAAAGAATAAAGGTAACAACATAAGGGAACAAAAGACACATGAAGGAGAAGAAAATATTTCAAAGAAGAAAGAACAAAAGAGAAGAAAAGAAGAAAAAACAAAGATGAAGAAATTTAAGGAAGTAAAAGCAAAAAAGAAGAAGAAAAACGAAGAACAAGAACTAAAAGAAGAAAGAACAAAAAAGGAGAAGAAGAAAAAGAAGAAGAATTAATAATATAAACAGATGAAGAAGAAGAAAAAAAGAAAACACTTACAAAATATCTCACTCCTAATTATTAACACTCAGATGACTTTAAAGGTCATCAAATGTTGAACCAATAAACTGTGAACTGAATAATCTTTACGATTTGACGAGGGAAGAGAGAGAGAGAGAGATAATGGGAAAATAAGCGGAAGATCCAGCGGCGCTTTTGACTATGTTTTTATACAAGCAAAGTGAGGTCCATTTTCTCTTCCATGATTTGATAGGGGAGAGAAAGAGAGAGACACAGACAGACAGACAGACAGACAAACAAAGCGAGATACGAGTAGACAGAGGAAACAGACTGATAATGGCAAAATAATTGAAACACTGAATAAGGCGGCACTTTTGAACACCTTCTGAGGACATACAAACAAATTGTCAACTAATTAGCTCTGTGATGATCGGATATGAAAAGAAACAAAGAAAATATAAAGATAGAGAGAGAGAGAGAGAGAGAGTATAAAGGAGATGTGGAGAGAAAAAAGTTGATGGGAAAGTAGTGATGGTTTTTCCACCAGGCGGCACTTTTGAAAATATCAAGCTTCTGCACCTGGATATTGAAACCTACCTGGTCTGTATTGATTTGAAAGAGAGATACAGATGGACAGAAAAAGAGATAGAAAGAGACACAGAAAGACAGAGATACACAGAGAGAAAGAGAGATAGCAGCTTAATGGTTTCTGTATTCACCTTGGCGGCGGCTCTTTTGAATAATTTCTTATACAAATAAATTGAGATTCATTTTTATATGATGCTTTGATAAGGATAGACAGAAAGAGAGAAAGAAAGCAAGAAGAGAGAAAGAGAACGAACAGATTGATGATAGAAGCATTACACCACTCAACCCAGGCGGCTCTTTTGAAAACATGGTGTTGCTGGAGTAGTAAATTGCAACCTACTTCTGCCCGAGATGATTTGAAACACCCTCAAGTTCAATTTATATTTCAGAGAGGTCAGGAGGGTGAGTCTTGCAGGTAACTTCGACCAATTAGTATAATGGTGAGTTGTGGTGGTGAGCTGTAATAGTAGTGATTAGGGGGTTTGGTGACGGTATGGTGATGGGGTTTGGTTGTGGGGCCGTGTGAAGCATTGGCCTTTCACCCCTTGTAAGAGCAAGCTTGGTGACTGAATTTGGGGACTCGCAGCTGTGGTAAAGACAGACAGGCAGACAGATAGATAGATATATATATATAGAGAGAAAGAGAGGAGGGAAAGGAAAACAAAAGAAATTCTTGATAGAGAAGAGTAAGACAAAGAAGCAGACAAACAAAGATGGAGGAAGAGAGGAGGAAGGGAAAGAAATTGGAAATGATTGATAGAAAAGAGAGATAGAGGGAAGTACAGTACAGAATCAGACATGACTTGGTGGGTGGTAACTTGTTGTAATGATAATACTGTCAGAAGGTGTGCTAGAGACAGTGAGTTGGAGGGAGAGGTAGAAGGAAAAGAGAATGGAAAATACACGGAGATGAGGATGGAGTGAAAAGAGACAGGGTGGTGAAGAGAGACAAGATAAGAAGGTGAAATACAGAGAGACAGTAAAGAGAAAAAGAAAAGCAGGAAGAGGAAAGAAAGGGAGAAGCAGAAGAATGAAGAAACCAAAATACAGCTAGAGAGAGAGAGAGAGAGAGAGAGAGAGAGAGAGAGACTGACAGGAGGACGGGAGCTAAGCGTCAGTCAGCTGCCGGCCACCACCTCCAGTGTCACCACACAAAAACTGCTCCACGCCAGGGAGACACCTACAGTACACCACTTGAAGCCTGACACGACCAGGGCTGCCATGATCAGGACTATAACATCCAGGGAGGTCTGCCACGACCAGGGTTGTAACATCCAGGGAGGTCTGCCACGACCAGGGCTGTAACATCCAGGGAGGTCTGCCACGACCAGGGCTGTAACATCCAGGGAGGTCTGCCACGACCAGGGCTGTAACATCCAGGGAGGTCTGCCACGACCAGGGCTGTAACATCCAGGGAGGTCTGCCACGACCAGGGCTGTAACATCCAGGGAGGTCTGCCACGACCAGGGCTGTAACATCCAGGGAGGTCTGCCACGACCAGGGCTGTAACATTCAGGGAGGTCTGCCACGACCAGGGCTGTAACATCCAGGGAGGCCTGCCACGACCAGGGCTGTAACATCCAGGGAGGTCTGCCACGACCAGAGCAGTCATGATCAGGGCTGCTACGACCAAGGCTGCTACGACCAGGGCTGTCATGACCAAGGCTGTCATGACCAAGGCTGTCATGACCAAGGCTGTCATGACCAAGGCTGTCATGACCAAGGTTGTGACGACCAGGACTGTGACGACAAAGACTGCCATGACCAAGGCTTCCACGAAGTTTGTTCACCGGTCAACAGCTGCATCTAAACACCGTGGCTCGCCTCAGGCACACACCTGGTCTCACGGATCTCCAGGCGACCGTCTCTTATATGGCGGGAAAAAGTTCGCTCACCTGGAATTAGCTTGGGTTAGATCAAGCTGAACAAATTAGGTTAGTTTAGATTAGGTTATTTCAGGTTAAGTTGGGTTAGGTTATGTTAGGTAAAATTGGGAAGAATAAATTAAATTAGGTTAGATCAGATTATATCTTTCAGGTTAAGACGGTTTACATTAGATGATGTTGAGCCGGTTACTTTAGGTTATTAGCAGGGAGGTGTAATCAAGAACATTAAAACAATCAATAAACCTAAAAACCTAATCTAACCTCACTAAAGCAAACCTAACTAACTTTACCTAACGTAACCAATATTTACCTACCCTTACTTTACCTTAACTAACTTAAACCTGACAACCTCCCGATCCTAAGGCATTTTTGGTTAGGGGTATTTAGTTAGCGTTATCTCACAAATAATGAATACATTCAATAATATACCGGTAATTTTTCGGTACTTTTTTGTTTTACATCATCTGTTTCTGCTTGAGGGCCGACCGCCAGAACCAGTACTGTCATGTTGTCGTCCTCACAGAGGCGAGACACGCAACACCATCTGTCGCTAATCAGATTTTCCAGACGTTTACAAAAAGTCTAATGTAGCAGGATCGCAATTATTACAAGTAAATGTGTCGACGCCCTGATTCATGGCTTGTTAACACTAGAACTAATATTGATGTCGCACACACACATACACGCACACCAAGGAGAGGTGTTAAAACTTTCAGACGATAAAATCACATACTGTAAATGCAACGACATTTTGATTTATGACAGCAAGTGATGGTTATGGAGCGTAAATTCACTTTAACATGCGTTTCTGGGGAAATGTTTTATTGCAGAAATATTTTTTCTGGAAGTTATTTTCACAAGAATTGAGTGCCTCGTAAAGATAATTCATAAATGTTCATTATACTAAATATAATGTAATTAATGACTGTTTTAATGAAAAGATTAAATACATTGTGATATTCAACACAAAATTAATCCATTCACCAAACATTTGTTCATGTTTATGAGTATGTACTTGGGAATTATTTACCATCTGTTATATTAATTATTTGCCAGATGCTTCCTGCTCGTCAAAGAGATACTAGTTAGCATTTTTTAGAGCTAAAGATTATGTATATTGTTTATAGTATCCTAATTATTTATTATTATTATATAAAGCGCTTACAGAAGTACAGTATTAACAGCACTGCATGTAAGGAATGTTGAACATCTGGGATCATTACCGCTGGTGGACTGAGATGATAGTCTTCAAAGAATTTGTTAATTAGAGTTAAGATGTTTCGAGAATATTAGAGTAATTATAGACATGAGAATAAGAAACGATGACCATCTTGGGCGTTGATAAGTTTGGTTAGTCACCAGAATTAAATGATATCAATACGCGAGAACCACAATTAACCAGACATGACTTTTAAATTATATTAAAGTATTGTAGGAATGAACAAGAAGTATTGAACATCTGGCACATAATAACCTGAAGATAAGTAGGTCTGAGAATGGATTATTACTTATTTACAGTAATCATGGACGATAATATACTGGATCTCAAATTTAGTACAGTACCGTATACTATTTCTTGTAATAACAGTACGGAGAGCAAGACATAGTGACCATATGGGATATTACTGCCAGTAGGTTGAGTTGGGTACAAGAAGTGGTGTGGTGATGGTGGTAGTGGTGCACTAGTAGTGGTTGTGGTGTGAACTGGATCCCTGTGACGGAGATTACCAACTCTCTCTCTCTCTCTCTCTTCGTTAAAAAACGTCAAAATTTTGTGACCACTTATTAAATATATTTGTAAAAATCTCACTTGTCTGGTGATTTTTTCTTAGTTTGTAAATCAAGTGTAAGATTTGGTGAGCAAATTTTTTGTCCTGGTTCAAAATTTTGCGAAATTACGATTTTTTGTCTTGTGGTTAATGCTGGATAAATTAAGTTTAATATTTTTTATCACTTGGTAGATTTATTAAAAATGTTGGTAGCTTGTGATCGATGATTGTATTAAAGCAACATTAAAAATAAATGGATGGTTCTTGTTCAAGTTTTCTCGACGGAGGGTATGTTTATTAGATATATCCATTAATGGATTCGCGTCCTGTCTTAAGATCACTGGTTCGATCCCGAGGAGCTCCTAGTCCACCCAACTGTAAAGGGTACCTAACTTTACATTCAGAGAGGTGAAAGAGAGATCAGTGCCGCCACCCAGCCTTCCTGTGTATTGACAAATATTGGCTTAGTTTATTGTGTGTTAAATCGGGTCGTCAGGTCTATTGGACAAATATGTTTTTTAAGTGGCTAGTAAATATATAAATAATAAGAAAGACAAACGATCCCTCGATTTAAAAGCTTCTCAACATTTCTTTGGTTTATATATCAACACGTCATAAAACATCTGTTTCTAAGCCATTATAACACCGGCACATGTCAGATGTTAGCGTGTGTGTGCTGCAGGTTCCTTACGGTAAGGTATTCAGAACGTGTTTTGGTAAGGTGAGCTGACCAGTGTGTGTTGTGTGTTTTGACCTCCGTAGAAAATTTTTGATCAAGTGAACAATTTACAAAATAAACAAATATTTTAATTGAGATTTTCGATAGGTTACAGAAGCTTTGATGATAACTTAAGATGTTGGTCGTTAATAAAAAACTTTTGATCGAATGAAATTGTTTTAAACCAAGACGAGATATTCTGACAAAGGTTGACCTCCTGAAACTCTGGACATTATTTTTCTCTTAAAGCAAAGTTTCTAGAGTATATTTCTTTAGGCAGAATGTATGTGTAACGACAATCGGATCACCTGAACAATAGCCCCCCCCCCCAGCTTTTTCACATGATGAAATACCTTAATACCTGGGGTGGTTAAGTTAGGTTAGATTAGGTTTGATTAATGTTAGGTTAGGTTTGGTTAGGTTAATAAATGTTCAGATGAGCCTTGAAATATGTGATCACCAGTTTCTTAAAGTCCTGACCAAATATTGTAACTTTTTTTTCTACATTCAATATTGTCCAAACTAAACATTGGTGTCGGGTTATGGGTGAACGTGTTGTGGGTCTGGAACTTAACGCTCAAGTAATGGAAAAATACGATAGATTAAGCATAGATAGAATTAGCTGTGATATATTTATGAAACCTGTCGGTGTGTGTATGTGTGTGTGTTTCTGATTGTACTCGTGTTGTTTTGATTGGCTATGAAACTTTTTGACACGCTTAAACGTTGTCAAATAAGCTGTAGTACAATACTTCAGCTGTATGCGAACCACAACTTGAGGATCTGAACGAATCATGATTTTTAATAATATTGAAAGTTTCTAAAAAAATACTGATTCATTTCTAGTTATGTAGACGTTGATGATTATTTATTCCTAGTGATATAATCGAATAATGGTATAGTTAGTTTATTGCTTCTGACGTAAATTGATATATTTCGATGAAGGGAGACGATGTGGCCTACAGCTTGACTCTTGAAGGCTTATATCTGACCCTAACTCTCTCTCTCCCTCTTACTTCCCAGGACCTCTTGGATACTCCCAGCCACTCTTAAGATTTTCTCAGGTGTTCCCAGGTCCTCGTAGCTCCTCGTAGTACCTTCTAACCTTTCCCAGCGTCTCTCAGCTTCTCTCAGCCCCTCCCATCTTCTCCCAGTTCCTCTCGGGTACTCTCGGCTTTTCCCAGCAAAAAGTTATCCTGGGCTGAGCTGACCACCATCGTTCTATAATTGAAAACCTGTTCACTACTAACTCTCAATCACTGACACATAGTGCTCTCTCTCTCTCTCTCTCTCTCTCTCTCTCTCTCAGTCTCAAGAACCCTCGCCACTTGTCCTGTCGTTGGTAACACTGATAACTGACGTCTGCTAGGTGTTGGTATCGCTGCTCCACCTTGCTCCCCGGAAATTAGGCTGTAACAATACTGGAGGTAAAGACTGCCCTCAGTTTACTGTCTCCGAGGTCTTGACTTTAACTCTTCTAACTGGACAGGTAAGAACGCGTCTACCTGTCTCATTTAAACTACGACATAAGGTGGATTCCCAAAGGTCATTACGTGATATATTTTTTTTTTGTAATTTGACATAAAAGAACACATCTAGCTGTCTCACTTAAGCTACGACACAAAGATGGAATCTCAAAGGTCCCTTCGTTAAATTTTCCCTCGTAACTGGTGATGTATGACCGTATCTGAGTAAATGTTGTTTTTTGTGTGTGTCTCAAGTTAAGGAAAAAATTGACATACGAAGCCTTCAAAAACCATCTTTGTGTCGTAGCTAGAGTTATGGAGGAAAATTGTCTTAGGAGCTTTTCAGGATCAGGGATATGGCTGTGGTAGGATAATATCAGGTTCAGGAACTAGTGTAAAGGTATCAGGGATTGGGGAAGGGGGGGTGGGGGTAATCCTTTAAAAAAGAACCCTGATTAACGCCGCCGTAGTAACACACACACACACACACACATATACGCAAATCCTTACGCTGTTGTGGTCATTATGTTGATAACCTAACTAAACCTAACCTAACCTAACCTAACCTAACCTAACCTAACCTAACCTAACCTGACCTATTGTACCTTAACCTAACCTCTCTTGCTGTGTACATATACGGCAATCCGATTATAGATACAGGTTTCCAGATTAGTTTAGTCTTACAATTTATTTTGGATCAATTATGCTCTTAATTTTCCTTTCAACGCCGACTCGATATTAAAAGGTTTATATAATCATTACATATCTATAATTGAAAGTATAAATGTAATTATATAATAGACTGTCCATATATATCAGCTTATAACATTGAGTATACACCTATAATGGTCAGTAGGAACTGGGACGGGTCATCGGTTGAGGTTAAGTTTGATTAGGTGTTGGGTCGCCGCCTTGAGGAACTCCGCTTGTGTCGTGGAGGTGTTCATCCTGACCTTTGTGCGTCCTAGAGGAGAGCAGCCTGACAGGTGTGTGTGTGTGTGTGTGTGTGTGTATGTGCAGGTGGTGGGTGTGTCCTACGTTTACCGACCTCAACAGGTGTTTAAGGGTATATGTGTGTGTGTGTGTGTGTGTGTGTGTGTGGGTGATATCTTTCTTCTACTAGGCAAGTGTGGATATGTCCTTATTTTAATTCTTTTTCACACACACACACACACACACACACACACACACACACACTGGCGCTCATTAAGATCAACACATCGACTATCCTGCTACTGCCACTCAAGGACCCCCCCACCCCCACCCCCACCCCTACCCCCTCCCCCTCCCCCTCCCCCATCCCTTATCCCAACACCTCCATCATCAACACGCCCACCAATCAGCTTTCTCTACCTAGTATGGGTCGGTACAATCACCCCCACACGCCCTTCCCGTTACGTACAGGGGCGTGGTCCTTGTGTGTGTGTGTGTGTGTGTCGGGGAGGGGTAGTGTACTTGTATGATGTGGGTGTGGTTGTGTGGTGGTAAGTGTTGGGTGTGGTTGTGTTGTGGTTGACTAGGACAGGAAGTGGTGGTGGTGTGGTAGGGTGTGACGAGGCATGGTCATATTGCTGTGGTAGGGTGTGGCAAAGCAGATCATTTTGGTGTGGTGTGGGGAAGGGTGTGGTCGTTTAGGATAGGGTTGTGGTCATGTAGATAGGGTGCCATAGGATGTGGTCGTTTAAAGATAGGATGTGGTCATGTAGGATAGGGTGTGATCAGGATAAGGTGTGATAGGGTGTGGTTGTGTTGGATAGGGTGTGGTCGGGTTGGATGGGGTGTATTAGGGTGTGGCAGCAGGAAGGTGAAGGTGTAAAGACTAATTAAAGATCATAAGACAATTTGCCTCCCGTGTAAATGTTTCAGATTGTCAGGTCGTTCAAATAGGTCGTTTAAGTAGGTCGTTCAAGCAGGTCGTTCAAGCAGGTCGTTCAAGCAGGTTGTTTAAGTAAGTCGTTTAAGTAGTTCGTCCAAGAAGATCGTTGAAGCAGGTCGTCCAAGTAGGTCGTTCAAGTAGGTCGTTCAAGTAGGTCGTTTAAGTAAGTCGTTTATGTAGTTCGTCCAAGTAGGTCGTTAAAGCAGGTCGTCCAAGTTGGTCGTCCAAGTAGGTCGTTCAGGTAGGTACAAGAGACTCCTGGTATTAAGTGTTCATATGTCAACAAACATTTAACCTTCTGGTATTCTAAGTCAGATGTGTTTTAAGATTAAGACTCCCCCCCCCTACACACCTGCTGGAGGAGGACCTTATACTCCCCTACACACCTGCTGGAGGAGGACCTTATACTCCCCTACACACCAACTGGAGGAGGACCTTATACTCCCCTACACACCTGCTGGAGGAGGACCTTATACTCCCCTACACACCTACTGGAGGAGGACCTTATACTCCCACACTACTTGATCCCTACACACCTACTGGAGGAGGACCTTATACTCCCCAACACACCTACTGGAGGAGGACCTTATACTCCCCAACACACCTACTGGAGGAGGGACTCCCCAACACACCTACTGGAGGAGGACCTTATACTACACACCTACTGGAGGAGGACCTTATACTCCCTGCTACTGAGGAGGACCTTATACTACACACCTACTGGAGGAGGACCCTATGCACCTACACACCTGCTGGAGGAGGACCTTGCTCCCCTACACACCTACTGGAGGAGGACCTCCCTACACACCTGCTGGAGGAGGACCTGACTGGGAGGACCTTATGCTCCCACACACCTGCTGGAGGAGGACCTTATACTCGACACACCTACTGGAGGAGGACCTTATACTCCCCAACACACCTACTGGAGGAGGACCTTATACTCCCCGACACACCTACTGGAGGAGGACCTTATACTCCCCAACACACCTACTGGAGGAGGACCTTATACTCCCCAACACACCTACTGGAGGAGGACCTTATACTCCCCGACACACCTGCTGGAGGAAGACTCAACACACCCCTCCTACAGACGCACTCCTCTCAACCCCTTGTACGGCACTTTGAAGACAATAACATTTCTAAGAACCAAGTCAGAAATTCTTACAATATGAAGAGTTGGTCACCCCGAGGTCTACATGACTGGGGGGGGTGGGGGGCACACTCGTCTCCTACTGTGTCAAGCTAAGTTAATTACACTCAGTTATTGTTAAGGGGAGTTAGAGATAATGAATGACAGCTATTGAAGGTATAGGTTGTGTTTGTGGTTTGTTAATGTATGTCTCAGATTATCAGAACACATCAGAGATAATAACTTACAACTATTGATCTCTGTGTGTGTGTGTGTGTGTGTGTGTGTGTGTGTGTGTGTGTGTGTGTGTGTGTGTGTGTGTGTGTGTGTGTCCCTTGGTCTTGGCCACACTAAGGGAAAGAACATTTTAAGAAAGGAAAACAAACCGTATTTATATATCCGTGTAAGTATATAAATATCAACAATATATTCCTTTGTGTTGCGTGACGCTGTTCAGGTCGACCCGTAATGATAAACTAATGGGATATATTTACTGTTATCTCTGTTGGCTGGGAGTGGACCGTCTTGTTACCCTTCACCACCACACGACTGCACACGTTAAATTATATACCAGGTCCCGAAGTGATAGTGTCCTCCTCAGATGAAAGGCGGAAGATTTAACTTTATTTATTATTTTTTTGTAATGATGTAGAGAGAGAGAGAGAGAGAGAGAGAGAGAGAGAGAGAGAGAGAGAGAGAGAGAGAGATGGAAAAATTTCGATCGAATAAAAAAAATGTCTATTGAACACATCTTCATATCGATCCCAAGTGATGGATAATAATGCATGGGGTTCACTTAATCCGAGTTATAACTCAGCTTCAACCTTCTGTGTGTTAATCTTGTCTCCTAATTGGGTGCAGTGGCTGAGCTGATAGAGCACTCGCCTCTCGTCCTAAGGTTCGTTGGTTCGCTGTTGAGGGAACCCCCGAGTCCTCCCACCATCATCATCACATTCCCCACCATCATCACATCTCCCCACCATCACCACTACTACATCCCCCTGCCACCACCCCCCCTCATCATCGCATCTCCCCGTCCATATTGTTCAACCTGGCTGCTGGCGGGCGGGCGGTGCGTGATCCCAACTAGTCAGAAGTTATTTAAAGTGGTGGCGCCTGGAGGAACACGACCGGTTATGTTAAACACCTAAATCGATATCAACCAAACAGAGTAATAAACAATTTATCCGATATATATCACGTCTATTTACTGCGGTTGTATAAGGTGAGTGATGAGGGTGTGGGAGTGTGCACAGTGGTGAGGTGAGGTGAACTATAGGCTGGTGAGAGAAGTCTTGTCTAACTTAATCCTGTGTATTCTTAAAGTAACCTAACCTAACCTAATCTAGTCATACGTAGCTTAGCCTAGCCCAACCTAACCTAACCTAACCTAATCTAGTCATACGTAGCTTAGCCTAGCCCAACCTAACCTAACCTAACCTAATCTAGTCATACGTAGCTTAGCCTAGCCCAACCTAACCTTACCTAACATAATCTAGACAAAGTTATTCTTTAACTAAACTAAACTAGTCTAACCTAACGTAGCCTAGCCTAACCTAACTTAACCTAATACAGTACTAACTTGACCTGAACTAAGTTGGCTTAAATTAACTTATCATTACGAACTTTGCTTACATTTATGGTAGGTTAGGTTAGGTTAGTTAAGTCTGAGTTGGTTATGTTAGGTTGATTGGGTAGGTTTAGGTTAGTTTAGGTTAGGTTACGGCACGTCACGTCAGGTCAGCTTGGGTTGGTCCCTCATTGAACGAAATGTATTGAAGCTGTAGTAGTAGTAGTAGCTGTAGTAGTAGTAGTAGTAGTAGTAGTGCAGAAGGTGGTGTTGCTTCCATAACCAGCCGCCCACACTAGTGACGGGTACAGCTCCTGGATCACACACACTCAAAGTTTAGGTGTATTTATGACAGTACACGTCTCTCCAACACCTGAGATTATGTTTTATTTTAATTTTTGTCATGGTGTTGATTTTTGGGCACACACACACACACACACACACACACACACACACACACACACACACACACACACTATTGTGCCAGTTTTGAACACCGGATATGACCCTTTAAGCTAATTATCGTACGGAAATAACCTTCAAATTACCCTGAGACTCTACCATAACTTGATACGTTCACTTTACACCAGTTAAGTGATAAAATGAACGGAACCAACCGCATAGGAAAGGTTCTGAACGTCAAATTTATCTAATAACTGTTGCTAAGTGAACGTATCTAATTAAGGTAGAGTCTCAGAGTATTCTTGAGGCCATGTTTGATGTTATTTCTTGTCGACACGGAAACTAAACTCAGGTAAATCTGTTAAATGTGCAAGATGTTAGAATACGCGGACTTATCCTCAGTCATATAGCAGCTAGGGCCTCATATAAAATAGGTTCAATGCCATATACGCCCTTGGTTGACCATACGATAACACAGGTGTGATTCTATATACGGGGTGAGCGGTGATGCTGTCGTGATCTAGATATATAACAAACTTGGACAGGACTTGGGAGGCCTGACAGATTCCAAAGGGTGAGATATAACCTTTGTGTGTGTGTGTGTGTGTGTGTGATCCAGGTGAAAGTGTGACAGGTAATGAGGTGACAGGTATAGAGCCGGAGAGATGTTCCACAGGTGAGGTGATTATCTCTTGACCTCTCACCTGCCCTCTACCCTCTCTAGACTGGGCCATACTGCAGGGTAGCCCGGCCACCTCTATACCTGGACCTGTACCTGGAACTTGTAACCTGTACCTGTACCCATCAATCAGTAACTCGTTCCACCCAAGTACTGATGATAAGAATGGTGATCGTGTGTGTGTGTGTGTGTGTGTGTGTGTGTGTGTGTGTGTGTGTGTCAGCGGAGGTCACACATACACACACAAAACCTACCTTTTATAATTATTTTTTTATAATTACTTTTACTTATTTTTACAATTATTTTATTTTTTTATTTTTTACAGTTTACTCTAATTCCTTGTTTAGGTGTGTTTTTATAGATCCTTAATGACTACTGTAAATAGCTTCCTTATTCTCTCTGATACTCTCTCTCTCCTCCATACTTCACCTGTTATCAGTACTCCCTCCTTCACTCTCTCACAATTTCTTCCTTTTCACCCCTCTTTCTATCCCTCCTTCTTCTTTCCCTCCCTCCCCCCTCCTTTGCTTTTTTCCCCTCCTCCTTTTCTCGCCTCTCCCTCCCTCCTAATTTCCCCCTTATCTCCCTTATACCCTCTATTCCCTCCCTCCTCATTTCCCTCTTATCTCCCTTATACCCTTCCTCCCTCCCCCCTCTCTCTCCTCTCCCTTCCTCCATTACCACACTGGTCCCTGTTCAAGTGCCACTGTTTATGTTGTGGTTTAGTCGTTCTTGTACAGCAAATGCGGATTTCTTATTTCGCAGTTGTCGGGTTTTTTTTAGTTTACTACTAAATGAATCCGGATGGCAAAACAGAAACACCTAATTATCTAGCTAACCTAACCTTACTTAATCTAGCCTGACTTAATCTCTCATAGCGTAACTTAACCTAACATGGCTTAATGTGTCCTAGCCTAGCTTAACCTAACTGAATCTAACCTAACTTAACCTAACTTAACCTGACTTGATTTAACCTAACCTAATCTAACTTAATCAAACCGTAGTTACGTCGTATAGTTCAGTTAAACTTTATTTTACTGTCTCATTTGGAGTTATATAGAAAAGTTGTGACACTATATAGAAAATTGAAATTATATAGAAAACTGAAATTATATAGAAAACCTAAATTACATAGAAAGTTTAAATTTTATAGAAAGTTTGTGGATTTAGAACTGTTGTATAATTATTTTTATAGTAGAATGATCATAGTGACAACAGTACTGTAGAGTCACTCAAAAAAATATCTCTACTTGGGGTGATCGATGAAATTCAGAATGAACACTGTGACTCCTGTTGTCTCCGTAGGGTTGTCAAAATCCTTCGTCCGTTGTGTCATATTTTTTCAACATAATTTTGTATAGATAGTTTTGGGGGGCATCTGTAGAGTATTTATTACGGGTCTCCTCGTGTTAACCTTTGCTAGATGTTGTTATTCTTCTCCAGGTTTGTATTGTCACTCCTGATATCCAATGGTTGAGCTGGAAGGTCTGTTATAACGTTATAAGTTACAGGAATAATTTGTGTCCGAAAATTACGACAAAAAAAAGTCTGAATTGACTTTGTTTGGTGTGTGTTGAAAGAGGTTGACTTTGTGGATTTGACTTTTAAGATGTAAAATGATTTTACAAGTAGAAAAATACGGAATTCTTACCTTTTTTATATTTTAGGGGGAGTATTGTGTGTGTGTGTGTGTGTGTGTGTGTGTGTGTGTGTGTGTGTGTGTGTCTGTCCAACGGACCTGATTGTTTTATTTTCTGTACATGTTTAAAGTTTAATGGTTCAGGGTTAGAAGGGCATTGACTTTTGGGCCCATATAGACGTACTTGTACACACACACACACACACACACACACACACACACACACCTTACACACACACACACACCTTGATGCATCCATACGTTCTTAGCAACTTGTTATCTGTTTACTCTTTTAGCACACTGTCCAGATGTAGATATACAAGTGGTGTAGCCTGGGTGTAAGGCATACTGGAGGAGCGCTCCTCTATTCCCTGATGTCTCTGTCTGTCTGTTTCTTTAGGTCTATGAAATGAATACAGAAGGTAGAACAGCAGAACACCGTGGTGTCGGGCACGCTTTCATCACCTCCCAGCCCACCACAGTCAAGGCCAATATTCCCCCGACAGACTAGGTCAAACCTGTGACTCTACATCCTCGAAACAACCAACATATTAACCCAGAACTGTCCACGTTGGGTACAGATTGACACGGGAAGCGTTAAAACATCGTGTAGCCTCAGTTTCCACCACGGGATGAGTTGATTGGAGTTGATGGTAGGAAATGTAAATAGAGTAGAGGAGCGCTGGCGAGCACGAGAGGGCGGGTGGGAGTCAGTGTGTTGGTGGAGGTGGCCGATGTACGACCTGTGTCAGGCTCCTCCCCTGCCACAGCTTCACACAGGTGAGAATTTCCACTCCACTCACCCGGAAAATGTAGTGACGACCTTTTATTGGGAGGTGACGTATGTCCTTATCTGACTTACGTTCATGTTTTATAAGTGTTAAGTGACGCTTAAAGTGATGGGTGTGCTACAGAGAAGACCAAAGTCCTTGTTGCTGAAGTATATATTTTTTATTTTGTTCCAGATGGCAATAACGAAGGGATTTTTTCTAACAGAAATGTTATAAGCAGGAACATAACGCACTGTGTTGACCGTACACAGACTAGAGTGAGTTAGTGTGACGGTGTGCCAGTAAAACAATGTTGCCGACCACCACCGCCCTCAGTGGCCGTGACGGTGAGCACCTCGACCACCAGGAGTTGGTGGACAGAAACAATAATGACCAGATTGGTGGTGATAGTCAAGGCAATGACAGTGATAACTATAAGGGTGAAGGAGTTGATGGTGGCCCTCACAGCCGCAGTGTTGATGTGCGCCACACCTCAGGAACCGCCAGTGCCAAGTACCAACTGCGGCCGCGGTCAGGACAGTCACACCGCCGCTACGACTGTGAGTGGAGTCTTCACGAAACTTTAAGACATAAGCCACGCCCGCCGCCGCTTTCCAGGTATCGTAGGAAGACGGCTAATGCCCGGGAGAGATACCGCATGAGGCAGATCAACACAGCCTTCGAGAGCTTGCGGTGTGTACTGCCCTCGTGGGTGTGTCGTAGACGTGCTGCCGCCGACATGACCAAGATCACGACGCTGAGACTCGCCTCCGCCTACATCAGGTCCCTCCAGGACATCCTTGACGGTAACGCCCATCAGGACACCTGTTCGTGGGTCCTCTCCAGCCTCCTGCAGGAAGCTCCCAGCCCCAAGAAACCCAGATTGGAACACAACTTCAACAATACCGACGGACCGGCAGACCCTCCCACCACGCCGACGGAACCCCACCTGGTGTCTCTCCTGTGTGAAACCTCGGGGACTGGGATCCTTGAGGACAGCTTGTCGTTCTCGTACCCTTCGGTGGCGTCTGAGGCTGAGGGCGTCACACTCCTGCTGGGATGTGACGTTCCAGCCCCCGCCTGGACCACCCTCCACACCTCTCTGGTTACCTGACACCACATCATCACCGCATCGCCGTGGACTCCTTATACTGGGGTTCGAATCCTTTTCTTCCTGACTCGACACCGTAAAGTAGTTAGTGTGGGGTGGTGGGGGGCTCTGCTGTCACTGTACTGGCTTCATCTTGACACTCCTGGCCTACGAAACTTACCATCCCTGTGAACCCTCGTGTTCTTAACCACTAGAGTACGGTGTTCAGACCTCCGAGTACAGTGTTATCGTACTCAAGGAAATTGGTCATGGTACTCGAGAGGTTAAAATATCTTACTTGTTGAGCTATTTTCTTGTACTTAAGAGCTTGGTAACATGGGTCAATGAGTTAACGATTAATTGTATCTATAGTGCTACATCCTTGACCTCAAAATTCCTTTATCATGAAAAGTTTAATAAAAAAAAGAAGAAAATTGGCGCCAAATATATATAAGACTTTCTTCGCAAATGTCTGTCCTATAATTGTGTTGCTATTTCCGTCCACCACCCACATCACCACAATCCCCCACACACCCACATAGCCCCCTACACTACCACCCACAACCCCCCCCCCACACCATAATTGCCACCACTTACACCACCTATCAACACCATTATACTTAAAGACGAGTACATGCCTCTCACCATCTTGTCCCCCTGAACACACCATCAACATCACCACTACACAGGATCCCAACACAAAACTCACAGCTGAATCTGCCTTGAATGTGTGTGGGATATTTACATGGAAACACACACACACACACGTGAGAGAAGACAAGAGGTAAAAGAAATAGATAGATAAATAAATAGGTAAATAGATAAATAGGTAAATAGATAGATAAAAGTCGTAAATAGACTAAAATCAGATTCACAGCAAGTCATTTACTTTTTACTTTTAAGGCTACAAGTTTCTTTAGTATAAATCTATTGAGTGTATGACGAGTGTACAACCTGTGTCTTCGTTGGTTATGCTAGGATGACTACTGTGTATTAGGACCTCTGTGTATTAGGACCTCTGTGTATTAGGACCTCTGTGTATTAGGGCCTCTGTGTATTAGGGCCTCTGTGTATTAGGACCTCTGTGTATTGGGACCTCTGTGTATTAGGACCTCTGTGTATTAGGACCTCTGTGTATTAGGACCTTTGTGTATTAGGACCTCTGTGTATTAGGACCTCTGTGTATTAGGGCCTCTGTGTATTAGGACCTCTGTGTATTAGGACCTCTGTGTAGTAGGACCTCTGTGTATTAGGACCTCTGTGTATTAGGACCTCTGTGTAGTATGACCTCTGTGTAGTATGACTTCTGTGTAGCACGACCTCTGTGTATTAGGGCCTCTGTGTATTAGGGCCTCTGTGTATTAGGACCTCTGTGTATTAGGACCTCTGTGTATTAGGACCTCTGTGTATTAGGACCTCTGTGTATTGGGACTACTGTATATTAGGACCTCTGTGTATTAGGACCTCTGTGTATTAGGACCTCTGTGAACTAGGACTTCTGTGTAGTAGGACCTCTGTGAAATGGGTGTTTTAGGAGCCAGCATTGACTTCACGTGTGGAGGGGGGAGGGAGTCAGGGCCAATCCACCAATCCTCCCAAAATAATAATAATAATAATAATAATAATTTGTACAACCTCGTAGAGCAAATTTTTAAATGCCTTGGTACTTCTAGTTAAGAAAATGCAATGATTATGACAAAAACTTATGATTCTTTCTTTCTTTCTGTCTTTCTTTCTTTCTATATTTCTTTCTTCATTTTCTTTCTGTCTTTCTTTCTCTCTTTCTTTATATTTTCTCATGGTATCTTACGTTAAATTTTCCTCCTAACTGTTGATGTGAGAACTCGTCTAACTGGCTCATTTAATCCTATTCAATATATTAATTCTATTCAATAAATCCTATTCAATGTAATAATACAGATGGCAGCCAAAATGAATCATAAACTACACTAAGACTCGACCTTAAGATAAAGTTATTTCTTCTGATTAATTGTGGGGAGGTAAAAATATACTAATTTTTTTTCGAATTTGGTCTTTAATTACCCCCATACACCTCACCCTCACACCCACACCCCACACACCCCAACCCGCCTACAACCCCCACCCCCGCCTACAACCCCCCACCCCCCAATTAAAATACTTTTATTTAACTCTTTTATAAAATCCTGTAATATGAACTTTTTTGTATAGTAATTATTGATTTTCTATTTATTCATGTGTATTAATCTTTATTCAGGATATTTACTGTAATGTTACTGTATTAATTTGAAATATTCTGTCTAAAATCTATTGTAATTTATTATTTTTTCTGTCTTAAAACTATTATTGTATACATTTGTTCGGTCAAAAAATCTATTGTATTAGTATAATTTATTGTCTTCGATCTATAATTTTAATTTATTAATTTATTGCTTCTAAAATATACTTCTTTTATTTTATTTAGTGTCTTATTGTAATGTATTAATATCTAATGTGTAAAATTTTCGTATTTTAAGTAAATTTTGTGTATATGTGAAAATAGTATTGGTGGAAAGGAAGATTAGTGGTGAGGCTAGTTATTATTATTGTTATTATTATTATTATTATTATTATTATTATTATTATTATTATTATTATTATTATTATTATTATTTAGAGTTGCAGTAGTAGTAGCGGTAGCAGTATTTTTAGTAGTACAGTGACAGTGACAGTGGTAGGACAGTGACAGTGGTAGTACAGTGACAGTGGTAGTACAGTGACAGTGGTAGTACAGTGACAGTGGTAGGACAGTGACAGTGGTAGTACAGTGACAGTGGTAGTACAGTGACTGGTAGTACAGTTATCAGTTATATAAGTGGCAGCAATATTTATATAGAAGCAATTAATATAACCAGGTGCAGTAGTGTGGGATGTTGTGGGTATGGTGATGGTGGTGTATAGTGTGATGTTTATGGTGTTTGGTGTGCTATAGTGGCTTGTGGCGTCTGATATAGTGGCTGTGTGGTGTTTGTGTGTGTGTTTGTGGCGTTTGTGGTTTCAGGTGTTGGTGATGGTTATAATGTAGTCACCAACTTGTACTGGTGACTGGTGATTCTCTAAGTCACAAAGTCACTGTCCAAACATGTAAATACACACCATTTGTCATCCTTGTCTTCTTCTTCGACTTCGTATTATCTTCTTCCTGACAAGTGAGGCCAAACATCAACATGGCACACAAACCAACAATCTCTGGTTGATGTTTACACACCTTCAAATACTTTTACTGAGGTGTGTAAAATGCCTTCCATATACGAGACGGGCCAGTCATATTAGGCAAGAGAAAGTGACGACACATAGGTGCTGTGTGACCCCCATGACGACCTCTGTGACCCCAGCAGAAGACCCCAGGTCATGACCCCTCTCCATCTCTCTTTTCTCCTACTTGACTCCCACTCACCTATCCAGACTTCTCCTCCTTTTCCTTGTCTGTTCCACGCCCCCTCTTGTCCCTCACATCTCGGGGAGCAGAGGAGGGTGCTGTAAGAGGCTCTTCGCTCATGCCTTCTACAGGAGATTTCAACAAGGTCCTGATCAATAAAATCCTCATATGGCTGGTAGCGTCTTGGTGAACCATGTTGGTAGGATATTAACTTTGCGTGTTGTACTCTGTAAACACGACACGTTGGGTCACACCCAACCACCCACCCACACTGCCCGACACCTCTTGATACCACGACACCTACACCCTCTCTTGACACCACGACACCTACACATATACACCCCAACACCCACACTTGTGACTGCTTTTTGTGTTGAGATAGTGTACATACTCGTATGAATAAATATCATTGTAAAATAATGCCTTTTAATCCACCCTAATATGAGTCACTTGTATTGAGTCATGTAGTTGACGAGTCTCATAGACGACGAGTCACTTAAATGAGTCACCCAGATGAATCACACGAGTCACCCAGGTCCCAGACTGGAGGTCTGACAATAAACTTAATTAATAAACCCACACAACCTTCGACATTAAACAAGATAATGGTTAAAATGGCGTCAAGATCACACTGAGGCTTTACTCATGGCTGGTCTGGGCTCCATTAAAAACTGGCGCCCATTTAACCTGTCGCCTTCAAGATCATTAAACAAAGAGCTATAATTATCTCTACTTATCTCGTCTTCTCTCTTAATACTCACGTTTATTCTCTAACTATCATTACACATTTCTAAAGGTGACCTGACCTAACCTGACCTTGCCTTAGGGGTCACGTTCATAGCCAAGATACCGGAATTGGATCAGTTCTACTTGAGTTGTATTTTTAATCTTATTCTCCGGGTGCCTTGTTAAGTCATATATCTTGGAAGTAAGTAGAAGGGTATTGTCAACACCACCGTCGCCGCTCAGGTAAGTTTTCCAGTTTAACTCATCAACTTCAGCAGATGAGAATTTACCTCCCTCATGATCCTTCCACTTTGCCATCATTACTCGCCTTAATCTGATCTGACCTTACCTCGCATCGTGCTCACTGATCCATTCAACCCTTGACCTGTATACATCCAAACACAGTTGCAATTTTCCTGAAGTTAATTTCCGTAAAATCAAAGTAACGTTTAAATCATTATTTTTCGAATTGGACAGACCCGACTTGACCTCGTATCACGCTCATACTCAGTGAACTAACACCCCCAAATCCCCTCCCGATTCAGATATCTCCACGATGTGATACCCGAAAAATTAAGTGATCATGTATTTCCTAACCCCCCCCCCCCTCCCCCGGTGGTCCTATTTTTTTCGTGGTGTTCCTTTAACATCGGTCACTTCGCTGTTCAGACCACCTCTCTTACTCCCTCAGGTTACTCCCGTCTGGTAGTTGGTAAACAATACACCGTCTCCGTATCTGCAGGTAGACTCTTTAACTCTTAATACCATTTCCTCCTCACCATCAATTTGGGTGAATGGGCCCCCAACCTAACTTAATCATTAGGTTTAGAGCTCCCTCCTAGTCGGCCCTAAACATAATGGGCCCCAATCCTAATGGACCCCAATCCTAATGGACCCCAATCCTAATGGACCCCAATCCTAATGGACCCCAATCCTAATGGGCCCCAATCCTAATGGGTCCCAGTCCTAATGAACATCAATCCTTATGTGTACTATAAAAATGTAGTCAGTGGGTCTTTATCCGAATAGTAGATCTATTAGGACTGGGGCTCACATAACGTGCAACTGTACTGTATACGGAGACGTGAGTGGCCTCCTGGCGGGGGCCACTGAGGAGGTCAACACCGAGGCTCTTTGTTATGTAAATTAGAAGCTTCCAGGAGATGCTGCGAGGTCAAGTATCTGCCACTGTTGCGTTCGCGGAGGTCAGGGGCCACTCTGGTGTGATGGGCTGCCGGAATAAGAGAAATTTCGGCTTATATTTTGGTTTTAGGTGTCAGTTCAGTGTCTCAGTACGTGTTGACCAGAGAGGCTTGGGGTCGACGTGTTCAGGAGTGACCTGCTTTAAGCCATTAGAAAAAAATACTCAAAGGTACAATTTTATAATTAATAATTCCTCAAACTTTGGATTTCATGACTAGCATACACATATATTAATGCTTGAATGAAGTTTTACTGAATATTTATTAATACTGACACATTAATTTTAGCACAGTCGTTCCTGATTGCATTCTTTAGACTTTTAGTAATACAATTAGAAAGAAATGTACAAAAAAAAAGTGATATATCTGTATGTTTGTTACAGATTTACAGTTTAACTAATATCTAATAATAAATTTGAAAAAATACTCATATGAGTCTGTGATATGCATTACATTGCACAGCGACGCCGACGAAAGTGTATCGGTCAGCGTTGCTGACGGTCGGTTTAAACGAAAAAAGGTGTTGTACAGTATGATGTAAATAATGAATTGTTGTAATTTTTGAAAAAAAAGGCAGAATTAATAGTTTCAGTCCGTAGTTAAATACAAGGAACTATTACTTGTCTTGAAAGGATTTAAGTTACCTTGTTTATTTATTAAACGTGTTGTCATGTTTATTGAATGTGTCATCTTTTATACATATTAAACTAGACTTATTTACTGTTTATCATGTTATATTATTTACGAATTAGATAAAAATATAAGTATTATATTATTTACTAAATGTTTTACTATTTACTAATTAAGAGTATTATCTTGTTTACAAATTAAACTTGTTATCTATTGTTTCTGCCGTGTAATTGTCGGTGAAGGGGGCTATCATAGCGATAAGTCACACATAGCGATGGACTGTATACATACTTAGTGTGGTGCTCTGTAACGACAATATCTCAGATAAGTTCGAGAACCAAAATTTTCTGACAGTTATTAAGGTTCTGGGGTGGTGTTGTGACGTGACAGGGTGTTACGTTCATGGACCCGACGGTGCAAATATCCCGGTAGACCAACTCAGCTCAGTAGACCACACACTAAACTATAGCACCCTCAGATTTTAGATAAACATCACAGGAAGATGATCCTTGAGGACGAAAAGGTGGAGAAGGAAGAAAGATGAGAGAAAAGAATAAAGGAAGAGGAGGAGAGGAAAGGAAAAATAAAAAATGAGAAGAGAGGTCGAAGGGAGCAAAGAGGAGAGAAGAGAAAAAGGGGAGAAAACAGATGAAAAATGAATGAAAGGGAATAGAAAGGAAGGATAAGAAAGAAATGGTACAAAATAATGAAGAAAAGCACTAGAAAAATTTTGCCATTCATTCAAAGGAAAGCTTGACGCTCAAAGATATTTATAAACAGCAGAGAACAAAGCTGTGGTTGAAGGCGGTTTAAGAACACTTGCTGGTACGTTCACCCTCCGTCTTCTGCCCAGCTTTAACCTGGGTCATTTAGCTGGCGGGTTGACTTACACCCACCAATACCAACAGTATTTATGGCTTTATCGTGTGAAATATCTACATAGTTTTTATCGCAAATATAATACGAAGTTTGAGCGAAATAAGTTTAGCCTTACAAGGTCCAGTTATTCAGTGCAAGTCATTTCCGCCGCCGGTAAAGGATATTTTCAATCAAAGCTACATTTCTTTTAATTTGGGTGTGTGCGGAAAATTGCCTTCTGAATGAATACCGCATAAAATTGATACCGTTATCAGTGTGGTGCTGAGCTGTAGCCACAACACCTGCAGCTTCAGACTTGTTCGTTATCTTCTTCACCATAACTGAAGACTCAGAAAAACACAGTGTTTACGAAAGTCTCGACGTTGTTTGATCGCCAACTTTTAAGTCAGTTTGATGTAGTTTCACATCTCCAATTGGGAGAAAATTAAACTTATCAACCAATGAAATCCATCTTCATATCGTAACTTTAATGCTCCAGCTTGACACGTTCTCACAAATCCAATTATGCGAAAAAATAACTGGAGAACCTTGAAGAATCCTGTCTAGACGAGCTGCAGGTTAAGGTAACCTGCTCTCAACGACACAGTCCGTCTCTTACCCAAATAATTGACAATAACAACCTTAACAAAGTACAAAATTACATGACAGTAGAGTTTACAGGTCTTGTAATTCGGTAACTTAAGACAGTTTACGTGTATACCTGGAGGAAAATACTTTTTTTTCTGTCTTCTACTAAAGATTTTCTTGGAGTATATTTGGTTCAATATCTTATTATTTACTACTCTGTAGACCTGCAATGTCTAGTGCATGGAAACTTGTATGACGATTTTCCTGAATAGATACCCATGTATTTATCTGTCTATAACATAAGAACATGAGAATGGAGGAAACTGTAGCGGGCCTATTGGCCCATACTGGGCAGTCCCATTTACACCCAACCACTATTGCTCATATAGCCATCCAACCTATGTTTGAAGCTATCCAGCGTTTTCGAGTTAATGATGATATTTGGTAACTTGTTCCACTCATCCACTACTCCATTTCCAAACAAATGATTACCTATTTCGCGCCTAAATCTAAATTTGTCAAATTTAAAACCATTGGTATATACCCAAGGCCAAACCCAGTGCTTCTAGGAATACGAGGGGATCCCTACACATGAACCATGCGGCGGTCGACAAAATTAAAAAGAAAACCCAGAAATTCAAGACGTGGGTTGGGTCAAACGATGAGCAAGAGCCAGAAACCAAGCAAAGATAGAGTGTAGAAGGGCTGAAAAGGAGTTCCAGAGGCTGGTTGCAAGCGAGGTCAAGTCAAACCCAAAGGCGTTTTACCGCTATGCAAAGTCGAAATTGAAAACGCGAGTAGGAGTATCAGACCTGAGGCTTGTGGATGGTAGTTACGCAGATTCTGACCAGGATAAAGCTAAGGCATTGAACAACTTCTTTTCCTCGGTGTTCACAAGAGAGGATGCAACTAACCTTCCTGCGTTTGAAGACAGACGGTTCGACACAGCACTGACCCACATTGTGTTCACAGAAGAGGGTATTAAAAATAAACTGTCCGGGCTAAAGGTCAATAAGAGTCCCGGCCCTGACATGGTGCATCCTAGAGTGCTAAGAGAGTTGTGCAACGAGCTTGCTGAGCCCCTGAAGATCCTGTTTTGTAAATGCCTGGATGAACAAATGGTCCCCAGTGAATGGAAAGTGTCTTATGTGAGTCTTATCTTCAAGAAGGGCGATCGTCACTCCATGAACAACTATAGACCAGTGAGCTTGACCAGCATAATATGTAAAGTAATTGAGAGTATTATCAGAGATGCCGCAATGGAACATCTAATACGAAACAACCTTGTAAAGGATTACCAACGCGGTTTTATGCCGGGGCGCTCCTGCTTAACACAATTGCTCAAGGTATTGGATATTTGGACCCATATTCTGGAACAGGATGGTAATATCGACAATATTTACCTAGATTTTGCCAAGGCTTCCGACAGTGTAACCCATGAAAGGCTGAAAATCAAACTGGAAGGGTACGGAATTCGGGGAAATGTCCTAGCATGGATAGAAGACTTTCTACATGACCGCAAGCAGTGTGTGGTGATTAATGGCACGAAATCGTCATCCGTACCTGTCACAAGTGGGGTACCACAGGGCAGTGTATTGGGCCCGCTGTTGTTTGTTTGTTTCATAAATGACATGCCTGACGTTGTACACTCCTCCATACAAATGCTTGCCGATGACGCCAAGTTATTTCGGGAAATTAAGAACCAAGCGGACTGTGAAGAGCTGCAGAAAGACCTCTGTGGGCTCCAGGAATGGCCGAAGAAATGGCTGCTGAGATTCAATGTCACGAAGTGTAAGAGGATGCACCTGGGGCGTGCCAACGGTAAGGAAGCGTATCTTATGTCCCAACGGAATGAAGAAACTGCACTATTTGAGACTGAATGTGAGAAGGACCTAGGTGTGTATGTTAACAATGAGCTGAAGTTCTCGGGCCATTGCGAGAAGAAGGTAAACCAGGCATATAAATTATTGGGTCTTATAAGAAGGTCGTTCAGATATCTAGACGGTCCGTCCCTCGTAACGATTTTCAAGAGTGAAGTGCTTCCCCATCTGGAGTACTGTCACCCCGTCTGGTCCCCGAGATATGCTAGGGACTGTCAGTTGGTTGAAAATGTTCAAAGGAGGGCCACCAGACTGGTGTCTGCACTTCGGAACCTCAGCTACCCTGAGAGATTGGAGCGCCTGAACTTGCCTAGCTTATACTACAGACGGTGAGGTGTATAAGCATCTCAGGGGGCACTACTCAGTCGAGTGTCCTTACTTGGAGCTGGCGGACGCTCGCCCCACAAGGGGTCACAGCTCAAGATTGAAGAAGCCGTAAGCCCAGAAAACTGTAAGGGCAAACTTTTTCGGAGTGAGGGTTGTAAACTCTTGGAACAATCTACCAGAGAGTGTTGTGACGGCACCGAGTGTGAGCTCTTTCAAGACAAGACTTGACCAACACTGGAGCGGGTTCAGATACATTCAGGAGCCGGTGCATGCCCAGTATTTGCCAACAGTGCGTGACAGAGACGTGGCAGATCGCCCGGGCGGCTAGCGAGCCGATCAGTGGCGAAGAGAATAAAAGTAAAAAAAGTAAAAGTTTCGAGTTCGCTCCTGGCTGGATAGTTTGTGCACCTTTGTAATGTCTCCTTTGTTCAGCCCTGACTTCCATTTATACACCTCGATCATATCGCTCCTCACTCTACGTCTCTCGAGGGAGTGCAAATTAAGAAGCTTTAACCTGTCTCTGTACTCAGGGGTCCTAATGCCTGGGATTAGTCTTGTCTTTCTCCTCTGAATTCTTTCCAAGGATTCTATATCCATTCTGTAATACGGTGACCAGGATTGTCCTGCGTAATCCAAGTGGGGTCTCACAAGCGCAAGATATAGTTTTAAGATGACCTTGCTAGTCTTGTAACTAACACTCCTTTGTATGAACCCAAGTACTCTATTAGCCTTGTTTCGAGACTCTTTTTTTGTGAGTTCCAAATTGCGAACATTCCCTTGGAATTTAGGCTTTAGTCTAAGCATCCCCAGGAATTTTTGAACATCTTGAGATTTTGTGGTGCATGTAGAGCTTCTGTGGTACATGTTGTGATGCATGTTGAACATCTGCGATGCATGTTGAACATAACACTAGACTGCATAATTTATATCCTGTGTTCTTATTTTGGATGAGAATTGGGTAAAAGAGATCATGTAAAACGACCCTGGAAACATCGGGAATATTTGTGTGTGTGTGTGTGTGTGTGTGCTTAGTCATTTTATATGCCCGTTTTTCCTGCTTGGCTATTTAATATTTTTCGCTTCTAGGTTTTTTTAGAGTGCTCTTTAATTAACACAGGTAATGATCAATTCTTGGTTACCCGTATTTTGTTCATCTCGGGCATTATCAGGGCTTATTAGCTTGAATCTGTCTAGTCCACCATGATCCTTTGATTATGTGTTTCCGGAGGAAAATTACCAAACTGAATACTAGGCCTACAGCAACACTTAACTTCATCATAAATCATCTAATTCGAGTAGGTTGAACTGGGTAATGTGTATATAATGCTGGCTATACTTGCCCATCTTTTGGTCCGACTTGACAGTTTGTGTAGACAAACCTCGGTCTGCAAAGTCGGAACTCTAAAACTATCAGTATGGTTTGTATAGAAAGTCCTATTATCCAGGCAGCCATATATAAACAGTTCGGTTTGTGGTATTTTTATAAATAAATGAGCAACAAAGCGAGGAAAGTTGCAGTGTCACCATTGCGAATTTAAACTCTGGAAGAAAACGTCGATAAGAGAAAACCTAAAATCATAACAGGGATAACTATCATAGATTCGTAATGTCACTTTCCATGTGATCCGTCTTCAGGACTAACTAATCTACGGACTTGGAACCTAACCAATCCTTACGAAATTTAACCAAATTCCAACCTAATCTTAAGGCCTGAAACATTCGAAGTTTTATTCAGATTTGTCTGCACAAACAAAACTGAATGCAGTGCCGGATTAACCATGAGGCACTTGAGGCACTGGCCCCCAAATCCAAACATTCTCGAAGATGAAGCATATAAAACATGATCTTCGTTCAACGATGTCCTAGCAACGTCTCAATTTTCTGTCTCTTATGAACATTGAATGTGTTATTTTGCAGAAGCTTAATATTGATGAAATCATTGATAAATTTTGGTATATTTTGCTATATTTTGTTATTATATATATATATATATATATATATATATATATATATATATATATATATATATATATATATATATATATATATATACCCAAGTTGATCTGTGCCTCAGGCCCTTATTAAGCTTAATCCGGCCCTGACTGAATGCGTTCCGACAATGTCTTAATTTTCACCAGTAACAGTAGCCAATAAGTTATTTTTTAGGCTAAGTTCCCACTATCACTATTTTAACGTGATTGCGCTCTAATTGACTAATCGTCCATTACCGGCGAACAGCGCGAGAATTATATTCGACCGTGACTCTGGCGGCATTTGGCATTTATTTCGCCGTGAGTCGATCATTGTGTAAGCTTGTGGGGTTTCGAGATGCACACTCAGGATGGGTTGGAGAAAGAAAACTCACAATGCGCTCTCTGTAAATATATTGTATTGGATGTACAGTGCAGCTTGGTGCTGGGAAGTTGCAGCATGGTTAGAAGCTGGAGTAGGAGAGAGCTGGTTGGTGAGGAGCTTGCTCAGAGGAGGTGTTTCGTGCTGCGTGGCTGTAGGTTTGAAGAAGCAGGCAGGTCAGGGCGAGGTGAGGTCTTATATAGCGGAGGTAGGCGTGGCTTGATGGCTGACCTCGCTTTGTCAGGCGTCGCTAGTAGCCGACCTTAGACCACGAGGCGTTGGCTGGGAAACTCGAAAAGGGATCGGCTAGTCTGCGACAAACGGCAGTTGTAGTTGTATGGGAGATATCCACTACAAGCTATAAACATAACCATACGAGTATTTCTGTTGTGCATGGAATCTATTGACAAAAATAGAATTAAAGATTCGTTTTAGGTCGAACATGGAATTTCACATTTATTTTTATATAGGGAGATAGAAAAACTATATTCTATCATTTTTCCGGCGCAAATTTATATTTTTAGAGTATTTTAACTGATAAGACCTCCCCATTGCCAACAATATTGGTTGTTCAAAGTGGGCAGTAGAGGGAAAATGTAGGATAAAATACTAAAAAGAACATCAAACAAGCATTTGAAAACCTTGACTAACTTGCAAAAAGGTTAAAAATGCGGTAATGTCTGAGAACACCACTACCACCAGAAGGAGTTAATTGATTTTGTTCATGTTTTCCACAGATGTTCTTATCATTATAAAAGGGGCGACATTTACTAGAACCTAATAGAACCTGACCTAACCAACCAAAGAAACCTGCCTAATCTTACCTAACTTCCTAGCCGGGGGGGGGGGGAGCAGACCCCCATCATATTAAACAGAAAGTGCTTAACCAATCAGAGCGCACTCACGGTAAAATAGCGTTAGTAGGAACTTAATCGGCCAAGGCAAAATATCCACTATGTTTGTTTAATAACTATTCCAAATAATTTATAATGAAGTTAATTGATATGTACTACACCACACAATGAAAGATGGCTTTAGAAATTTAATAGTAAAAAATATTTAAATTTTATTTCAAAATCTTCCGATTTTTCTTTAATTTGCCACTTTATCTTTAATTTCCATTACTACGTATCTACGACTTCATTAGTACTACGCATTACAAGTATTAAGAAGTAAAAATTAAGAGACAGAAGTTTTATCTAATGCAGTATAGCTAGTTCAGTATGATATTGAAACTGACAAAAAATAGACTGCAGCTCTTCCTTTGCAATAAAACACCCTCCTTCAAAATCTGAGAGCGAACTGAGAAGTTTGTGTAGACATACCTGAACACAGGAATAGTCCAAGTGACGTTGTATGAGCGCAAGCAAAGGGTCTCACGGGCATCAGCTGAGAGGCATTTATCGGTAGCATTTCTATTGGGGTATTCTATCCTAACCTTTATTTACTATAATATCAACGGGTAATGCATCAAATAAAGAAGAATTAAGAGTTAGCCCCAGGTATTTCACAGGTTACAAGATGGGTTCTTTCCTACATAGTGCAATAATTTGTTTACTCTTTTTTTTGTTAGTTTTCTTTAAGATCCAAGTAATATAAATGAAAAGAGACGTGACCGATCGCCCAAGCGGCTAACGAGCCGATCAGTGGCGAAGAGGATAAAAGTAAAAAGTAAAAGTAATATTGCTTCAGCTGTCTATAAGCCGTATACAGTCAGGGTCTAACGTTCGAAGCAGTGAAACTGTATCACGGGAATGAGTCTCCTTGTGTCCTTACTTGAAGCTGGCGGACGCTCGCCCCACAAGGGGTCACAGCTCAAGATTGAAGAAGTAGCAGGTCCAAAAAACTGCGAGGGCAAACTTTTTCGGAGTGAGAGCTGTGAACTCTTGGAACAATCTACCTGAAAGTTTTGTGACGGCACCGAGTGTGAGCTCTTTCAAGACAAGACTTGACCAACACTGGAGTCGGTTCAGGTACATTCAGGAGCCGGTGCATGCCCAGTACTTGCCAACAGTGCTTAACAAAGACGTGACCGATCGCCCAAGCGACTAACGAGCCGTTCAGGGGTGAAGAGGATAAAAGTAAAAAAGTAAAAATAGCTTAAATAACCTAACTGTCGTCTAGTCCGGGTGTACTGTTTTATCTCGTATGGGGTCGAACTGCTTCACACGAACTTTTGACCCTAACTGTACATGGATAAAAGATTTACAGCTGTTTGTCATTGTTTATATACCTGCATTGCGCATGTACAGTTCATTATATATCGTACCTGCATTGTCTATATACACTGTGCATTTTCACTATGTACAGTACCTTACAACTTTGTATACCTACACTATGTACTGTACATTATTTGTATACCTGAGCTCTCTCTATGCACATTTACTATATCTTCACAATGTATAATTTAGCATTCAGTTTGGATACACATTCAAGTTCGTGATAACAATGAATGAGTAACATTACCAAGAACGCCAGGGGTGTTCTGTATGGGTTTTGCAGCTTCCATTATTTGGCGAAGTAATTATTTCTTCTTTAAGCCGAAGGCGGCCATTTTGAACAATCGTGTACCAATCGCTCTTGAACTTCAAATACTCTGTAAGTAACTATTGAAAATCAGACCCATGTCAAAGACCTTCAGATGGTCTTTGCCCATGTTCCTAAAACATTTTCAACTGGGAATTATTTAAAATATAAACAATGGGGAATTGACAGTCATGGAACACCCTGTATGTCACGAGGAATAAAAAAAAGTGTTGCGTTATTAGAATTAAATTTTAAGTAATAATTCCATGTAACTACTAAATCCCAAATAAGTCGTAAATAATATGCTTAATCGTAAGAGATAAGAAGTTAGGTATATGTAATAAGTATTAGTCATAAGTATTACGGCTTTCATGAAAAGTTGCCTTAATTAATAATATAATGTGATTAGCCATATATCATAAATCGTAAGTCATGTCATCACCGACTGCACACTTGCACTCATCCTTTGTGAACGAACGATTTGTTGTAATTTCACCAAATGTACAGTGTTGTGAACAATAGTTGCCATCAGCTGTGACCAAACACAGAGAGAAGTGTCTGTCCTGTCTGGAAGGAAAACGGGACAAAATTTTCCATTTCAATATTTATTTAAAAATATCTTTTAATCTGTTATCTTAACGCATTTTCACACAAAATCAGTTTATTTTTAATAGTTACTTGAATATAAGCATAAAATAACTAGTTGTGGCGAAAAGTCATCCCTTGTGAACTAATACCAATACCTTTGTTGTAATTATACGAAATATAGTGTCAACAATAGTTGCAATCAGCTGTAGCGAATCACAAGCTGTGCTTCAATTTTCCTGCATTCCAATTGGTTACTGGAGCAGCGACTAAAGAGAAAACGGAATAAAATTTCTGTCATACTCAATTTTATTAACAAAATATCCATTTACTTGATCATTATAATATGAATTGACTCTAAATATCCACTTATTCTTAATATTTTTATTTATACAGCCGCAACATACACAAGTTGTTGGTAGAAATCAGGTGAATTAATTGATGTGTCAGGGTCGGGCTTGGCGTGGATCGTCTGGTGGTTTGTAGCTTTATCATCTGTTACCAGAGAAAGTGACTGTCTGTCTGAGTGTTGGACTGAAAGTGTAAGTTTTCGCTGCGCAGTAGTACCAGTATTGGCGTATCTCAGTGTCAGTTGAGTCACTTGTAAGAGCAATTAGTTCTATTTGTCGTTTTGACGAGTTAAAGATTTGTGGAGATCCAGGGGAGGCAGAGTGAGTAGCGTAATATTTTTGTTTATAATTTTGTGTAAGATTATTCCATAAACTACTTCAACACATCGAATTCTGAATCCTAGCAACATTAACCATTTGGGCATATTTCTGTGTGAGTTAAGCTACTTGTAGTGTGTGTAGTTCGGGAGTTAATAATCACTGGAGGTCTTAAGGGAAGGACAGTAAGTATGTAACATTTTTGTTTTTAATTTTGTGAAAAAAAAAATCCATTATAACACACAGAGCTGTTAATCCCTTAACCAACAACTGTTTGTGGCGTATTCTAGTTTGATTGTTTACTTAAATGATCAGTAGTTAACGCGTGGAGTTATTGAGCACTGCAGGTTTAAGTGAATTACAATCTAACTTAACATTTGGTGTATGATTTCATGCAAAAGGAAATTTCTCATAAACACTTGAAGCTGTTTGTCCTTGAAACATTAGACCCTTTAGTATAATCCAGCATTAAATAAGTGAGCTAAATATATACTTTTGATATAAGTAGTTAGGAGGTAAAGCACTTTCTTAAGTTGGGTTCTCAAGCATTTTCCAGTGCCTATCCACCGTTAATGCTATCGCCTATCTAGTACGACCCCAAGGGCAGTGAAATGAACCATCAATTAACAATATTGTATCAGATATCAGGTGGAACAAATGAGTCAGTTGGTTGAAAATGTTCAAAGTAGGGCCACCAGACTGGTGCCTGCACTAAGGCACCTCAGCTACCCTGAGAGATTGGAGCGCCTGAACTTGCCCAGCTTATACTACAGACGGGCAAGGGACAACCTAATTGAGGTGTATAAGCATCTCAGGGGGCACTACTCAGTTGAGTGTCCTTACTTGGAGCTGGCGGACGCTCGCCCCACAAGGGGTCACAGCTCAAGATTGAAGAAGCAGCAAGTCCAGAAAACTGTGAGGGCAAACTTTTTCGGAGTGAGAGTTGTAAACTCTTGGAACAATCTACCTGAAAGTGTTGTGACGACACCGAGTGTGAGCTCTTTCAAGACAAGACTTGACCAACACTGGAGCAGGTTCAGGTACATTCAGGAGCCGGTGCATGCCCAGTACTTGCCAACAGTGTGTAACAAAGACGTGACCGATCGCCCAAGCGGCTAATGAGCCGATCAGTGGTAAAGAGGATAAAAGTAACGTAAAAGTACTTGCTAAAATCAAATAGTGTCGTGATGTTTCAAGTTAACTTAAGGAGTGGAGGCCACAGCCTTTATGTCAGTATTTTTCTTGTAGTTCTAAGACTAGACCCACTAACAGTACATTCAATTAAGAAGAAATTGAAGCTCTACTTGATTTTGCATCTAGTGTATACTATATATATATATATATATATATATATATATATATATATATATATATATATATATATATATATATATATATATATATATATATATATATATATATATATATATATATATATATATATAGTGTAATCAATTGATCAATTTAGAAATATGCTACCTGAGTTTCTGTGTAATTTTCCCTTTTATAATGTAGGATATACTATGGAATGGTATACCATACAAATACTCCTTCATGCACAATTCCGAGAGTCCTTACAGCAGCTTTCCATCCAGCATTATTTACTCGAGGACTCTTCATCCAGGTCCAAAACTTTCACACCAAACACAATGAAGCCATTATTCTTGTATTAATTTGACTGGGGAAAATGCAGATGCCCAAGACATACTACTGTCTGTTATATTTTATAATAGGAACATTGAACAGGGTTGGGAAATGATACACTACCGTATACTGTATAGCGTTGTCTTCAGGAATAATTAATTACAAAACACTGAAAATATCAAGCTGTGGATAGCTAGAACACCTTCCATCTACTGTTATTAAGGCTAAAGATTAAGAAGATGAAGACCACTGTATTTCCTGATAATGTCCATTGGAAAATAATATATATTTTTTTTAATTTAGCTAAAAAATTTATTTTCGGTTAGGGGAGAAAGGAAAAAAATATGGTAGTACAAAATATACTTTGAGAAATAAGTACAGCTACATGTATAAATTATTCCAAAGCGTCGGTGATTTGCTATCTACTGAATGCTGAGGGTAGTGTGATCCTATACCCATTAAGAAATGGCAGACAATAATCAAACCAAACTTACTTAATGTAACCAAAGAAATCCGAGATCATTGGTTTAAGTTTGAATTGGTTAGGTCTTCCAGCATCATTAATTGTGAAGCTCCAATCTCCTTGATAGTTCCATGTTAACTAGGTGATGGTAGTTCATAGGAACTCTTATGCTTTGTTTCATTAAATTATCCTACCATAGCATTTTCTTTTCTTTCATATAAATATAAATTCTCTCAGCAATATTGTAGCAAATACAGTAATTGTATGAGTGACATACCATGGTTGCACTGATGAGGCATGCAGAACACCCACATACAGTATATCAGTTATCAAATCAAGTAGGATATGGCCTTTCTCTCTTTTATAAACACCAAAGAAACTATACTAAAATTAAACTACTGTATCTTACCTCAAATCATTTTGCAGTCAAGAAATATTTACTTATTGAAATTCAGCAAAAATACTTACAGCAAAGGAATATTGAGCTTCATGTGTGATGTACAGTAATTTACAAATAAAGTACTGTAGTTAAAAGAAAAATGACTAGGCATCATGCACAATGCTGGCCCTCTGTATAGTTGCCAATGATCTTATTTCTGAACATTTAGGTAATTAGCAAATATATTTATTTGAACCGATTATTATTTCAAGTAAAACAAAAAACTTAATTACTTTCCCAAGTGAAAACACTATAACTGAAAGTGGACAGTAGGGTTATTTAGAAATATTAAAAATAATAGTGTGGACCAGTTTTGTCCGGCTGACGGAGAGCCGCCTGACAAGTGAATGCAGTTTTCGAAGTGCATGCATTTGTACCCATTACATTTACAAAAACCTTATTAAATAGCCACACTTATGGTACAACAACTCTTAGGTAATACAGTACAGTATATAATATCACCATGCGACTTATCCTTCTGTATGCATTGAGGGACACTGAGTCTCCTCGACTTTCCTGAGTAAAAACTGTGAAGACTCTAAAATTAAATTTGTATTATTGAAGATACTATTTTAATATATATTTTGCTTTCTACTAAGCATGCAGTGTATGCCTTGCATTCATTAAGAATGTGCCCCTAAATTGTACACTATTCATAAAGACTCCATAAACAAATGTCTGAAAATGAAGCAACACTAGCATGTCTCCTTAACTTCCCTTATTAGGAATTGTAGCAAGCTTTGCTGTCCACTATTGTGCTGTATTATACACAGTGCATGTACTCTTTCAACACAAGAAATTGTAAATACAGTATATCAATTTTTTTCAACATCACCACTTCCCCTCCAGTGCTGGGTAAAGACTCAGAAAAGGTCTACCACAAAATCTACAGTACCAACAAGAATAGGTTTTTTCTATTGTATTTTGTGGTGTTTTAATTGAATCTGACATAACCTAACCAAACCTTAGCATAATATCAGGTCCTGGAGGATAAAATGATGGGTGCTACTATTGCTTGCGATCTACAAAATATTTAGGTTAGGTCAGGCAAGGTTAGGTTAGATTACGTTAGGTTAGATTAGAAGTTAGGTCAGAATAAAGATATCTTTGTAGACCGCATGCAATAGTAGAACTAAATGATGCTACTTGTAGGTACATTGTTCAATCAGTATTAAATGCAGAAGCCACAGTGAGATTTCTTTGTCTTGGCAAGTTTCCATTTTTTAGTACAAAACCAAAGGATCTTATCTTGACAATAGTGACAGTTTGAACCACACTTTACAGAAGTTGACAGAATACCATAAGCTTTAAAAATGTCGATAGCAGCAGCAGCTTCATTTTCAAAGACTATGAATGGTTTGCCAAGCTGGCGAAGAACATCTGTTGCACAGAGGATCTGTCTTGTGATTTGCCAAAAAATGTTCAATACTTGAGTATGCGCAGGAGTATCATGTGACACTGAGAGCAACGATGATTGGTGGCACAAAATAATGTGAGTAAGATGTGCAGTAAACACCTCCAAAAAATTATAATTTTGCAATGGAAATTTAATACCGGTAATATGGTTTATTTCATTTTTACTGTATCTCCCTATACAGTATGAATGTCAATATAAATTTCCATTGTAGACCTTTTCCAAATCTTAACCCTCTGAACAGCTTTAGAAAGTTTTTAAGAAATATTGTCATAAACACTTGAAGGCAGATTAATAATAGGGTACCCTATCTTTGTTTGTGTGTGATTTATGAAGTGGATTGGGTACATTATGCTGTACTGTACCCCTAGATTTTAGATCAAATTTTGACATACTGTACATTAAACTCTCACGGTAGTTACTTAATCACACAAGACTTCATTCACACTTCAACCAAACAATACAATGCAAATTAGTGTCATGATCACTGTGAGAGTTTCATTTTCACATTCAGGCCATGATGCTTACTGTAAAATGGGATCTCTTGAAGATTAGGAAACCCCCACTTATTTCACCTAACTATAGTATACAGTACAGTATAATGATTAAACACCCTTACATTAAATGGGGAGATCAGGTTAAATAAGATTTGGTTAGGTTAGTTCAGTATTAGGGTGTTTAATTGTTGGGTGAAATAAGCTGGGGCTCTTTAATCTTCATGAAATTTATTAGGTATTGGCCAAGATAAAAGTAAAATACCTGTGGTGTAGAACATGCTAAGGTGTGTTGGTAATAACTAATGAATATGTGATACAGTAATACTTTGTGCCTTGACAGTTTGTTACAATACAGTACCTTGTGCGTGAGTTTCTCTGTTGCACCTTCACTTTCAAGCTCACTGAAGGTGACAACCACCCTGTATTATCTGGGGGAAAAACTGGACCTCAGTAGAAACTGCTGAAATGTTCTGATTTTAAATACCTGTATTGATAATGTGATGATATTAACTTTCTGCCTTAACTGCTTATTACTATAAATTATTTACCATATATGTGTGTGTGTGTGCGCATGTGTGTTTGTTTCTTTCTTTCTCCCTTGCTGTGATGATCACCATTATAAGTTGCCAAAGATAATATTGAACATTAGCTGCGAGGACATTGATGAGTGTGTGTACGATATCAATCCTTTTAGGCATTGATCTGTTGTGATACCTTGTGTGAGAGTTAGTTTTTCTTGACTTTCACACTGACTTGGTGTGATGCTTGTGTATTGCCACCTGTAACCATGAAATATTGAGATCATGATATCCACCTGAATCTCACAGATAAATCCACTGTATTCCTTATAAAATTATTAATCTAAAAAAAATACCTTTAGAGGGCTTCAAAAATAAATTTTTCAAACAGATATCAAACTTAAAAAATACGAGCATGTGATTGTTAAGTTTGGGTCATTTGCTTTAGGAATATAAGGTTGGTTTGGCAATCATGTTGATGTGAATTCCTGAATTTGTCAATCTTGCATTTGTCATACTCACGATGATTTAAAATTTTTTGAGAGCTGAGTTTATTGTATTACTTCTTAATATCAGTTTAATGAAAGAATACATATTGTATATTAATGATCATTGCCACTTTGTATAATCATAGCAATTATAAACTAGGTGTATAACAACTGTACCTTGTTCTCCTAAATAATGACCATGAACTTAGCTGTTACATCTGTATCGTCTCAACCAACAAGACCACCCCACCCTCTCTTACCCCAGGACCCCTTCCCTGGATCATCATGAGCCCTCTCCCACTCATACCCTTGACCCAAGTGTGTTGTTAAAGTGGGTCCAGTAAGTAATATTGAGAGTGGGGAATTTGACCTAATACCTGTATTGCTATCAGGCATTATCAATCCTTGACTGATACACCTCAGTGTGTTTACATGAACTTGTAAAGCACATGTATTAGGCTCATAAAATTTCTAGCAACAGTATTAGGCTCATAAAGCTTGTATAGCTATAAGGCTCAAATATTATGTACAGTCAGTTCTCCTATAACACATTATGTTGTTGCATTCCTGAAAAACACGAGTTATAGAAAAATTGCATTGTGGTGACCATTGATTCACTGGGAATTAAGGGTTATGAGGTAGTAGGTTCGAGAACACCAACATTACTGAAATAGGATGCACTTTCACTTTCATATTATTGTTAGTTTTAAGTGTTCTTTTATAATAACTGTGATCTAGTTTGATAATATCATTCATTAATAGAATAAAAATGACAAGAGGGGAAAGCGACTTGTTACAGTGTGTTAGTGTAGCTGCTACGCGATAGAAAAATGGAGCCGTGAAGGAGGGTCCAGAACAAACATGATGAAATAATACGGGAGTGTGACTCTTTTAACAGTTTTAATGATATAACCTTTTTAAATAAAAATTTTATGACTACAAGAAATGTAAATAAACTTATAAGAATGTTTTAACACTCACGACAAGAGAAGATGGTTGTTTGAGACGAGTGGTGGAGGAGGAGGTGGAGTAAATCTGACAACGGAGGTGAGGGTTCATACAGCTTTATCACATCTAATTTTTGTTCAAGTTATAGCTTTTCTTTATTTTGCTACACTTCCACCACGACCAGAATGCTTCACACCCTTGCCCCACATTATAGTTAAAAGCAATAAAGTTGACACTGTACAGTAACTTGTGCCAGAGTTACAGCACATTCATCAATAACAGATGTTTGGATACTTATGGAAGATGAACAAAGACTTTGGGATGGCACAGCACGTTATGTGATGTTACACCAAGGTGACCGTGTAACTGCATACAGTATTTCTACTTGAGTGACATAATGTAGTTCTGTTTACTCAATTGCCTTATATCCAAATCGCATACGCCACATCTGCATTCTAGAAAATGTGTTCCCTAATACAGTACATTCAGCGTGTTATAACCCCCACTATGAAATTCTCGTTATAGGAGATTTTACTGTACAGTATTGGGCTCGTAAAGCTTATATAGTACTGTACTCTATGTATTGGGTTAGTAATAAAATCTACTCTTAGTTTTGTTATATTTTAGTCTCCCAAGATTGAGCAGAAGATTATAGTAGCTATAGGAGTTGGGGTATTTGTTTGTCTAATCACAAGTTTATGAAAACAGTGGATCACCTGAAGATTGGTTGCCTCACTTAGTTCATCTGATGATTAAATACCTTAATGCTACGGGGTTGTAGATTCGCATTAGGGTGTTAAATTATCAGGTGCCTAGTCTTCAGGTGATCCAACTTCAGTTTTACCGACTCAAAGAGTTCCACCTGATATTAGTGGAGTACTGTATGTACAGTCAGGGACAAAAGTTTGCTCCCTGTGGTGAAACTGAGTTACAGGAATGAGTCTCCAAACTGACTTGCTCTGACTGTTTCATCTCATTTAGGGTTGATGCTACTTCATTTTAGGCGGGGGCGAACATTTGACCCCGAGTGTATTGTACCACACAGATACAGTACAGCATTTGATTTGGTGTGTTGATCTGTGTCCCTGTTGACAAAAGTTTTGGAGTAAGCTGTACAGTACCAAGACTAAATAATTCTTAGGAATATTGTAGATATTGTTTAATATTTATTTAAAAAAATTTTCTTGCAGGCTGATCATGACATGATGGATCCTACAGTTGTTGAATTGGTTGAGCGATGGGACGCGCTTCACAAGGAGGGTCGTTTCTCGGCCCTCAACGTGAGAGAATATTGGCGTATCAAAGTCCCGGAAATATACTCTCCACAGGTAGGTTTTTAGTCGTGGTGGATCTCTAAATAAAGACATTTAATCAGTACTCTTTGATGAATAAACTTTAGATGCAGATGATTAGGATTTAAGTTATGAATATTCTGTAGTTTATCAAGACATATGCTGTAGTATATTTTAATTTATTTTATTTTTTACCTTGTACTATTTACATGACTGTGTGAAGGTCTGCCCACATGTTTTGGATTGTACAGTACACAATACAGGATGTGCTCTAGCTCACTCTTGGGTTTGTGAAGTAATATCCTGCTGTGTGGTAAATTCTGACTACTGTACATCACTAAGGTTGAAGTAGACACTTAGAACTGAGGTGCATACATTATTTTTAGTGTACTGTTCATAAGTTTTACCATTTTGATATTGTATGGTATTAAAAGTGATAGAAATATTCATATTTCTGCTTTAGAGCCAGTCTTAGGAAAGCTTGAACACTGATCTTCCTTGCAGCCAAACTGTACTGTAATTGTCTAAGAATATTTTAACATGAAAGCTTCCCTGCAAACTTACTGTTATTGCCTCTGGGTAACTTTGACTTGTAATCTTCCTTACAGCCAAACTGTAATTGTCTAAGGATAACATTCGATGAGGAATTGGCCCAAAAAATGCTGTTTGACCCTCTGGAGAGATTCATGTGTGGTGGTGACCCAGCCCAGGTGTACCAGGTGAATATTTTTTTCTGGAATTTAGGGTAATGTTTGCTGTATAACTGAATATAGAGCACATAATCATATCTGGTAAGTTGTTAAGTTACAATATATTCAGTCAAAAACTTTAATTTGTCACTCTTATCACCTAAGATTTTTAAATACTGTATTTCAGAATCATCATGCAGTTACTGTGCAATGAAACCTCCATATAACAGACTTCCCTCTCTGCATAATCTGCTAAATGGGAGGCGTCGCATCTAATGTACCCTTGATGTAATGGATTCTTGGCTCCATGTAATCGATTAGATGGGGTTGTCACATCAAACAGACCCTTGATATAATGGATTTTCCATCTATATACGTAGTCCATTAAATTGAGGTTTCACTGTACCTTACATGTATATGCATTATTGGAAATGAAAATATGACTTAAATAACAAAAGAGTTGAACAGACAAAAAGAAACAGCTTGATGGGATTAATTCTTGACAGTGTAACAATTGTTTTTATTCTTGTACAATACAGTATATATAAACATGAAAACCTGTCAACTTAACTTAATATGCACAGTGAATTGATAAGATGTGCCTTGAATCAGTGTGGAAGTTTCGGTTTTGCTCTATGTTGGATGCCAGTTGGGGATATGAGTCAAGTGTGTGTGTGTGTGTCAATAAGGGAATATCCGCTTGTTTTAATTTGTTTGCTATCTGTAGCTGTGTTGCATCACTCTTGGTTTCAGCCTTTACCTGATACTCTATTACATTATATATATCTCATATTAGTATTTCAAATGATTATACAACATACAGTGTAACCTCTATTTAATGGACTATGTGGATAGGAAAGTCTATTGCGTCAAGTGTCTGTTAGATGTAACACTCCCATCTATCTGATTATATGGAGATAAGATCCCGTTATATCTAGAGTACTTGAGAAGTGAAACCCTTCATTTAACGGATAACTGTATGTATATAGATGTTGAGAAGAAGCTTATGTGTAGCCACTCATTAACCAAGCTTATTCATGTTTTATGGGGTTCAAATTAAAAAAAAAATTAAATACCCTGTAATTCAGAAGTTTATGATTTTTTATGATGAAATTGAGATGTGACTTAAAAAAAATTGGTGACTGAAATTTAGGATCATTGTGGTAGAAGTTTAAATGGGAACAATTTGTTAGTCTCTGTCAGTTTGGTAACTTTCAATAAGTTTTATACCCACTGGGTTTTGACCTTTGGCTGTTGTTGAAAGTTAGGGGGTTAGCTACTTGGGTTTTGTCACTTTCTTCTGCTCTCAGCTTGATGTTCTGGATGTTCCTCTCAACCATGTCCCTACATTTTAATTTGTGTTTTACCTAGTGCCAAAGGGATTCACACCTAACCCATCCCATCATTGTTTTATATTGTACTGGGCATTTTGAGAAGCTTGATACAGTACAGGTATTGCACTAGTAGTTTTATAGATATGTCAAACAGTAAACAGTGATAGACATTATTGAATTATTTCCTGTATGAGTTTTATTTCATTTGTGAAGTTTATCTTTTCAGTGCACTTGTAGTTCTTGTAGATAGGCAATACTGATATGTGATGCAAGGTTATATAAGACGTAGGTAAATTAAATGGAAAAAATATGGTCTTTCTTGTAGAAGGGAAACAGCAGGTTCTGTTAGACTTAATTCTGTGGTTACCCTATGGCTTAGTGGGAAAAAATAATTGATCGAATATTTGTTCAGTGACTCATGCATTAGTTGTGGGAATCATGATTTTTCTTAAACTTGTGTTATATCCAACAGATGGTTAAACAGTTAGACAACCCCCCATCTCTATGTGGTCGAGTTTTTAAAAATGGTGATCCAACTTATGGTTGTCGAGACTGTGGCATGGATCCCACGTGTGTCTTGTGTGCTGATTGTTTCAAGAACTCTGCACACAGTAAACACAGGTGAGGACACAGTTTTTGGCAGTGGAATCTCTTAGGTACAGTATGCAGTGTCTAAATACATAAGTGACTGAACAGATTTTGTCAGATTTTCAGAATTGTTAATTAATAGATGACAATAATGATCTCTTGCTTTGTATTTATAGTATTGTTAATAAAAGCAATTTGTACATACAGTATTTGTAGGATTTATACTGTCCTGCACTGTATATGCTTGTGTGCGGAAGAAGAGAGAGAGAAGGGGTGATTTATAAGGAGTGATCTGTATACCTATGTAAATAATATTTCTGGAATGTGTCATCCAAAAGATACAGTTAATCAGGGAATAAATTGCAGTGGATAAAGAGAGGGGCCTGGAAGATCAATTAAAGAGGAAGGTCTGTTTGTACTTTCGTGATTATAGATGCATATTTTTCAACTACTGTTCAGTATAATAACGAGTTATTCATTTTTAGGTACAAGATCAGCACTTCATCTGGGGGTGGCTATTGTGACTGTGGTGACAGAGAGGCATGGAAAACTGATGTATTCTGTGATATTCATGTTAAGGGCCAAATGGTACAGCAATCACAAAACCCATTAGAAAAGATCCCAGCAGATTTGGTAAGCTTATTAATGTTATTTGAAACAACTATTTAAAGCAAGTCATATAAAAATAATTTTAATTGAAATCAAAATACTTAAGGCTTTGCTGCCGAAGGGAATTACCATAGCAGGGCACTGTACTGTAACAGAGAATGATTAACAGGTGGGACTGTGAAAAGAACCCTTGTTGTTAGCCACCCTGCATCAGTAGCACAATGGGGCTTGCAAGTGTAAAAAGTTTATTTCTTTTTCAAGCATTGTCTGGTATGTAATGGTCCAGAAAACTGTCAAGCTAAATGAAAATTTGTAAATATTTTGTATAGAAACTGCAGTAAGGTCACCTACAAGGCAAACTACAGTACAGAGTTTATATTCATGGTGTGAATTAAATGATTTAGATCCGAAGGTGATCGTAATTCGTGTGCTTAGAGTTTTTATCTTATTTTTCAGACTGAGAGGATCCACATAATATTTGATTGTATATTGCCATATGCAAAGGAACTACTTACATGTGAAGAAGGTTTTTCCATTCCTAAGGACCTAGAAATTCGTGAATCTGACCGGGAACCCACCAATTTATCTAGCCTTTATGATATCAAAGATACTTATGTCACTATGCTCTACAATGATGAGACACATACTTATGACCAGGTTAGTACAAGGTGTGAGTTTTAACCAAGAATGACTTGGGCAGAGGTTTTGAGGAATTTTCTGATTATAGTGGTTGTAAGTGACTATGCAGCCTAGAAAGCTGTCATTATGTAATCATAGCTTGTAACAAATTTGATAGATTAGCTTCATTTATCTATAAAAAATCAAACTGTAACAGACACCAGGATGGCAGTTCGGGCAGATTCCAGTAAAGTAATGAATTTTCAGGTAGTGCCCAGTTACAATGAATTTTCAGGTTGTCCAGTTACAATGAATTTTCAGATATACAGTACTTTGGTACTATAATTAATATTCTCCAGTAGTAACTCGTGTTATAAATTTGGAAGCAGAAAGATTACCTTCAGTGTTAAGAAGGAGACACTCATTTTCAGGTCATCACCACGCTAGAGCGAGCCATTGATTGTACACAGAAGGATGCTGTGGCATTTGCAACAAGCATAGACAGGGAAGGTCGGTGCATTGTGAAGTGTTCTTCCTTCCAACAGTGTTCACAGACAAGAAACCTCATGGAGAAACAAACAACCAGGGGCGGAGGGCGACCACTTAAAGTTCAGGTGAGGAATAGCCTAATGCCGTACACTGAGACACTTGTATACCACAACTTGTAAGTTGGAAAATATTCTCTTGGGGTCTGTAGTATACAGAACAATTGTTTTTTCCCACTTATTTTATATAACTTGGGGTGACAAGTATTCCGTAATAAGATAGTAATACAGTAAAGCCTCCGATAACAACGGTTCGACCAACAACTTTTCATATTTAAAACCCTAGTTAATTTAGGACCCAATTCAATTTACGTCCTTATTTCATTCGTATTTACGACCAAAATATAATAAAAATAAAATAAAATTACATTTTCATATACGTAATAACTAAATCCCGATATGTATTATATAAAAAAAATAAATTACTGAAAAAAAAAATGAAGAGTGCCTTGTGCAAAGAAGCTGCATGGCTAATGAGTGGTAAACAACAGTCGGAGCTTGGCGAGCCTTTTGTTTTCACGCATCTGGAACAGGAACAGGGGAAAAACTTTCTCAGGTTTCTTACAGCATTTTTGCATCCCTATTCAACATAAGCAAGTGATGGTAGTGTTGGTTCAAAAGCTAATAGAAAGTGTATAAGCTTAGCCGAGAAACTAGATGTGTTAAAACGACATGAAAAAGGTGAGAGGTCTGTGGGTATTCTATGGAGCAGGCAATGAACATATTTTCTGAAATGGATCCATTAACAGAACAAAGCATTAAAATTTAAATAAACGCAAATGACCTCTACATAAAGATGTATAATGAGAAAAGAAAGCAGCTGTGCAAGGTTCTTTCGACAGCTTTATTATTCGAAGGCCTAAACCATCAAATTCAGCATCATAAGCAGCTTCAACATCAACTTCAGGTTCAGTAACAGTTTCAGCAACAGCTTTATGGAAAGCTACAGCTTCAGCCAGAGTAAAAACTTGCACAATATTCATTGGCTGACCTTGTGTTTTTGACTTTACCACCATTGGTGAGTAGAATTTTTGTTTTACATTCGTAAATATTATTTAAAACATACATGAACAGTAAATAAGCGTTGCTTTCATATTCAAATGTAGAGAAATGACGATATGTTTTCACATGTATGCACTTACTGTTCATACGTTGGAGTTCCCAATCATCTCGCCTTATTTCTTTATCATTAGTGGTTAGCTACTTCAAGTGTTCCATTTATTAACATTAAATAACATTACTTAAAACATACATACAGGTATTCGATTTTTTAAAATTAAGTTCACTAACAGCTACAACCAGGGTCTTATTTACTTCAGTTTATGTAGAACCATCGTTGCTCACAAAAACAGTGCCGTCTTGTCTCTTGTGTGTTTTAATATTCTACGTATTACTAATGAATTGCATTGTTCATTTCACATATATAAACATTAATTCAATCAAATACATACTCAGTAATATACAATAATGAATCTTTTGTACATATTCTTAAGATAAATGACTGTTTCCTTGAGTGAGCACGTACTGAATACATTGGCGTTCCACTATCAGTCTCACTTTTTCTTTAATATCAGTGGTTACTTCTACTGTACATTAAATAACATTAATTAAAACATACATATTTTTTACATTAATTTTACTACAACAACAACCAGGGTCTTATTTTCTTCAGTTTCAGGTGGATAACTGACATTATGGGTGTAAACTCTGACAACAATCTTTTGTACATACAAGATATTCTTAAAAATATAAATGACGCGGTACCCTTAAATGCGCACGTACCGTATATACTCGTCTATAATTCTACTTCGTTTATAGGTTGATCCTGATTTTTTGACCAAGAAATCGTTAATTTATGATATGCCTCATTTATAGGTCGACCCAAGTTTTTGAGGGTAATGGAACAGCAAAACCTTCACTAAACACACTCTACGTCCTATAAACTGAGGGTCGCCGTGCCTGAAACACCGAGTGCCGAAGGCAAATTGTTTACCATTATTACAACACTTTACACTAAAATGCAGGTAGTTTCAGCAAAAATATTGTATCTTTCCATTTAAGTATTTATTCAAGTCAATTAGGAGGGAATATTATTGTAATACAACAGTTTTTTTAACTGAAAACCATTCGAAAAGCGATTACGGTAACATCTTTTGAGCAACGAAAGAAAGGGAGTTGATTGTTTTCGTCAGGGTTTTATCCCACTTTCCACTGTAATATGTACGTCATTTTAGCAAAAATATAACATTTCCGTGAATGTATTATATCCAGCACAGTATGAATAGAATATCATTGTAATATAACAGTATTTTTACCGAAAACTATTAAAAAACGAGTAACATCTCTTGAACATCGGAAGGTTAGGTAAAGTCTTTTGTTTTCATCATGTATTTTATCCTATTTTACATCACGTTTCAGCAAAACTACTATTTATTTCCGAGAATGTATTCATTCAGGCACAGTTAGGGTAAAATATACTTGTGATGTAACAGTTTTTTTAACTGAAAAAGATTCGAAAAACACGTGTACCGTCTAGCTGATACTCAACAGCTGGTGGTGCGTCGTGCATCGTTGTAAACAATATAAGGTTGAGGTGGATTACCGGGTATTCTTATTAAGTGTGAAATATCGAAAAGGTTTTTATTACCGGTATTTTTTGTAGATCAATGGGTACTGTGATACCGTATATGATATGTTAAGTTAGCCTGTGCTAAGAACTTCAACATAGACTGCTGAAAGCACGTAAGGTAATTTAGCCTATTGTAAGTTGGTGAGCTTCATCTGCTGAAGGCACTACACAGCTTTTCATTACTAATTGGTACATATTTTATGTTTCCATTGTTTACTGGCAGTAAATGGTAAATATTTTTCATGTCTAAAGCTAAAAGATGCTCCTCGCCCTTTCCATCATGCACGGATTCAACCTAGCAAAACTATTACCCATGTAGAGGTCGACCCCCAATTTTTTGCCTAAAAATTTGGTCTTAAAAACTCGAACTACACACGGGTATATACGGTATGTATTTGTTGGCGTTCCCAATCCATCTCTTTATTTTTTCTTTGCCATTAGTGGTTAGCTACTTCTATTGTTCCATCTTTTAACATTAAATAATGTTACTTAAAACATATATATTATTTTTTTTTACACTAGTTTTACTACAGCTACAACCAGGGTCTTATTTTCTTAATTTTCTCGTCCCGGACTCCCAGCTGTAAACACAAATGAAAACAACAGCGTCCCATCTCCTCTTGTGTGACTATATTATTATTCATTTATATTGTATAAGGTGCATTAAGAAATATTATTTTAAGAATATAGTTTGCAATTTTCATTAATTGTATTGTTTTGGGGGGGAAAAGAGGGTAAAAAGCCACACAAAAGATATGAAAAGGTCACACTTGGGAATGCATCTCATTATTATTGCTTTGTATTTTCATGGTAATTAATGATTCGCGATAAGACGATTCACCTTACACCGCAATATTGGAGGACACATTAATGTCGTTATTCAAGGCTTTACTGTATACAGTTCAGATTAGTAACAACTTCAATAAGTGTTAGTTTTAATCTATAAACGGTTTATTTAACTGTGGAAAACTGTAGAGGAGATGGACGATTAAGGTGGAAGCAATAAACAGGGAGGGTGATTAAAATCCCTCAAGTGTAAGAATGACTGGTAAGTGCAGTGTCCAGTGATATATTTGGATGGATGTATAGCTTATGGGTAACATTGGGTTGTATGAGGCAACAGTGATGCATCCAGATGAAAATAATAGTATACCAAGTTGTGGAAGTGGAACACCATAGCAAAACACATGTTACAACAGATAGAGAGAATGAATGACTACAAATAATGGGCGAGTCTGTCTTAATCTTCATTTTGGCCAACTTGCACAACAGTAGGAAGAGGCTTATATTTATGATTAAGAATATATGTGATACTTTTGTTTCAGGTGATGCAGACATACATTATAGCCCACCAGATGTTTGCATCCAGGCTGCTAACATGGCTTCACAACATTCTTGAGATGGCTCAAGCCTTCAGACTTATCTTCAGTGACATTGTGAACAGGGTAAGACAGAACCTGGTTATGTAGAGATATCATTGTGAGTAATATGAAAAGCATTTTGTGTGCAGCCAAGACCATTGTGAAAAAAGGAATCAAGATCTTACTTTATAATAAATTTCTCTTGAGTTACGAACACCTCACTCACGAACGGGACCTTATTATAGTATATATTCATAGCAAAATTTTTTAATTAGAATATTATTTTTTTTTTGACATTTCTTTCATTATTCTATATTGTTTAACATCATATTGATGTACTTTTATGGGAAGCCTATCAAGTGAATTTTAACCCCTCAAAAATACTATGCATACAATTTGTTCCCATACTTTTTACATAAAAATTTGATCATAAAAACCTAAACCGTACGCGAGAACTGTATATGGTATACTGTACACATCCACATCATACACTTTATCTCACACTGCACAAGGACATCCATGCTACATACACATGTGTCGGACTCGGGAACCGTAAAAAATCTTCTCTGTGGCTCTGAAAACCTCTAGTATCTAGAACCTTACTTACATCTATTAACACTTAAAAAAAATCTGAATTGGTGAAAGACTATCATAAGTATGATAATTTTACTTGAACTAATTTATTATGAGCTTAAATAAGCTAATCTATGAGAGTGTAATATCCTGGCTGTTTTGGACAGCCGTGCCTCTTTGCTGATTTGGATATTTGAATAGTGAATTCTGTCTGATTAATGAAATTGCTGTGGCTTAATTAGTCCAGTACTCGGGTTTTTGCTTTATATTCCTTTTGCCAGGTGTGTGTGTTTGTGTGTGTGTGTGGTAGGTTATGCCTTTATAAAGTCCCTCTGTGTTGTCAGGATGGTGGTAGCATCGTGGAGAACATCATCTGGACAGACACCAAGATGTGGAAGACAGCTCGTATACAGTGGCACCGCCTCTTTATTTCTGGGATGCTCATGGATCAGGAAAGCAAGAAAATGTTTGCCAGGGTGAGTTACAAGTGTAGGCATTTTTTACTTCTCCAATGTAAATAAAGACTTCTATTTTGAGTGTCACCAAACAAATTGACTTTTTTACAAATGGGATATTTCAGACTGTTCCTTGAATAAATTCTTTATATATCTGATAACAAGGTAATAATTAACTTGATCTTTGGTGTCTCTAAGTATATGTTCATTCATTTATCATTCGGTCACTAGTTTTTCTTTTATTGAATGATCCTGCTTACCAACAACCCTCATAGATATACAGTGGGGATATTGTGTTATTCATGACCATCCATACAAAGTACAGTATCACCATTTTGGTTCCTTTTCAGTAGCCAAAGAATAGGTGTGACAGATCATTGGCCTTTCGGTTGAGTTTGAAAATCAGTGTTATGCTATTGTAGTTTCATTGCTATATTTTGCTCGTGTACATGACCTACATTTTTCCCCCTTATGTGAACCTATACTTAATTTTAGGAGCAAAAGAGTATTGATACAGTACATTTAGGGCTGTATTTTGGAAGGGGGATCACCATAGCATCACACAGAGGTCTTGATCATGATGATAGTGATTAGAATTGCATGAGTGATGGTGAATGAGGAGAGAGCATTTGTATTCGCTCGTGATTCTGCCTTATAGTGGAGGACAACTTAAATGATTGAAAAAAGGGGGGGGGGCTAAAAATAAAAGAAGGCATTTGATCCAGTTTAATCCAATTCCAAATTATAACACTCTGGCCATATCATCATAGTGAGATCATTGTACTCAAGAAATGGATCAAGTAGTATGAACCACTAGTGGATCAGCTGGTGTAAGTCACTCGTGGATCAGCTGGTGTGAGTCACTAGTGGATCAGCTGGTGTGAGTCACTCGTGGATCAGCTGGTGTGAGTCACTTGTGCGGGGGTTCGCAAACCTGGGGTCGCGACCCCAAATGGGGTCGGAAGGCTCATTAGGTAGGGTCGCAAAGAGGTCATGGGGTTGGTGGGGTCGCTGGGGTCTGCCAGTGAAATGATTTGGGGTCGCACTGGATAGTTGACAACACTGGATGGGGTCGTGCTAGAAAAAGCTTGGTGTGAGTCACTCGTGTATCAGCTGGTGTGAATCACTTGTGGATTGTTTTGTAGATATACACACAGTAAAAACATATTTATGCACACTGTGAAACAAATGACACCACGGACGATGGCTACCAATGTGGGACAGGACCAACAGGCATATCTCAGTATCCATTATCCGTAGTGTCATTTGTTTCACACAGTGTGGCTAGATATGTTTTTACTGTGTGTGCTGGGTTTACAATTGGGCTGATGGTTACGAATTTGATTAACTATTCTACTGATCTCGGTTAATACACCAACTCAACAGTATGAGAGTTGTTGTGCCTCTATATTTTTTTTGTTTTGTATTACAGTACATGTATACTACATAGTACTGTACTTTTTTTTAATATTGACTCATCCTAGTGAATTTGCTTCATCTTTTGGCATTTTCTGATAATTAATTTAATTTTAGTGTGTTCAGATTTTGTAGGAAATATGAAATTTATTTTATATTAAAAATGGTAGTTGCTCAGATTTTTTTTCTTCTTTCTTTAGACTTTTACCAAACACTACAGCAAGATGATGAAAGATTTCATCCTGGACGATCACGACCATGCAGTGTCCGTTGCCTCGTTGGGTGTGCAGCTGTTTACTATGCCTACCATTGCTCATATGCTAGTGTCAGAGGAGGACGTGCTGGCGCGACTCCTCAACACCTTTTTGTCAGAGTGTGACATGAAACTTAAAGATAGTGAGTGTTATTTTCTGCTTTCGTGACAGATCAGAAAAATATATATGAACCATTGTGACAATATAGTATGCAAGTCTAAATAAATCTATTTATGGAAGCTGCAAGACAAAAAGAAACAAATATTTTGTACAAATACTGAAATAGTTAACAAGTCTTACAGAATTACTCGGCTTGTGTTTAGAATACAGTACTGTATATTAGTTGCATTAATCTTATTTATACATTTATATGCTCTGTTTATCAAGGATTCTATCTATGGTAGTGATACTTAGTACAGTATATCCTAAAATGCCATGCCATATATTTTTGGTAAAAAATAATAGCTCTTTCCACAGTCAAACTATCTTCTGCGCAATGTGGCGCAGTTCAGCCGGGCAGTTTCTTAGCGGACATGGAGATGTGTGTGTGTGCGCACGTGCGTGCATGTGCGTGTGTGTGTGTGCGTGTGTGTGTGTGTGCGTGCGTGCGTGTCATCACATCACATCACATCAGAGGAGGGAGCACAGCTGGGCTCGTGACGCAGTTACAGCCCAGCACCTCCACATGTACATTCACTTCCCACACATGCAAACCCAAGCTCTTCATTGTTCTTATCTTATAATTTTATTTTATATTTTCTTTGTTTCTAAGCCACAATTGTGTATTTTAATGATTTTTCCTCAGCTTTCCTAGTTTCATTTCATTTAACAATGGCAACATGTCATCTCACAGGCCACCTCACCCCCAGTTTGTCCCCTTCTCAGCTAGTCAATATATTGCTAAACTGAATTTTTACTTAAAATTGGGGAGAAAGGTGTCAAAAATTTTTATTGCTAAAAACAAATTAACATTAAGTGAATTAAAGCTAAACGAGGTATACCTCTTACCGTCGGTCAAAAGTTGTCACCTCTTCTGCTGCTCGGTGAATCCTGAGATTCAGACTTGTGAACCCAAAGCTGTAGATATTGATGCATTATTCTGTTCATAAATGCTTTGGATTCATGAATCAAAATCTCGGGGTTCATGGAGCAGCAGAAGAGACGACATGACTTTTATCAGTGACTGTACATTGATTTTGTAATAAGCAACTAAAGATGCTCTTAGATGCAAACCCTTTGAGAATTTCTATACAGTACATTCAGACAGATAGACAAATTTATTTGGCTTAGAGTTTTAGAAAGTATGGAGCACAGCTCCCTGTCAGAACAATCACATTTCTAAATTAGGATTTACATTTAATACATTTACATAATAAATTTTTTTTTAATTATTTAAATGATTCCTTATACCTGTATACATTGATATGAACTACAGTATTGTATCTCATTATCTACCTAAACATGACTATTGTAAATTTCACAAGCACAGCTAGGTTTCGGATGGTTCTTACATTAGTATGTTGCATTAATTTAGCAAATTTCAAATGACTTGGATGACTTATATAAAGTCTTGTTATGTACTCTTTTATAAGCTTTAAGCTTTATTGGGTATTCATTTGTGTTTTATCTTCATTACAGACAAGTTAGCCTTGGAACACCGCAGCTCCAACACATCAGCTTTCCGTCGCATCCAGTATATTCTGTATGACCTCAAGTACTTGTTAGGAGTAAAACCAGAAGTTTGGACAGATGGCCTCCGTCGAGGGTTCCTCCATGGGTACACCCTCCTATTGCGTCTCCTTGGTATGATGCAGGTATGTAATGTGATCGTCTTGTGTGTAATTCACAGTGCTTTAATATTATTTTTGTATGTTCTAGCTTAAGGATGTATTGAATAGTGTTACTTAAATTCTCAATTGCACTCATAACTAATGAAATTATTATCCTTTCCACTTGGAAGGGCATGGATCCTATGGTACGACAGGTGGGTACACACATGGAGTATGAACCAGAGTGGGAGTCGGCCTTCAACCTTCACATCAAATTAGCTGCTGTTATCCCCCTTGTAATTGAGTGGGCAGCATCAGACCGCATTGTGCTCATCAAAGCATATCGGTAAGGTGCTTTCACTTTTGATTCAATCAACAACTTTCCATTTTTCCCTCATTTCCTAATTCTTTTTCTCTTCTTTATTAATAAGAACTACCTTTCTCTCATTATGTCTTATCACTTGGGACAGAATACTTTTTTCCTTTCTGTCTGTAGTTTTCTCTCTTCCCACTCTTGTATGAAGTTGATCAAGGGTTACAGAAACTTGAAGAAAGGGTGCAGGACAATTTTAGAAAGTGTTAGGAAAGTTTTAAGACAATAAGTAGAATTACACCATATAGATTTTGCTCATATTCTCAACTTGTACACTTAGTAATAAAATGAATATAACATCCAATCCAGCAGGGAAGTATTGGGAACTTAATTCAGGTGCTTTATATTCAGTGGGTGTTACCTTACCATGGTCTAGGCCTCTAGGGCCATGAAGCACCTGTAGCCCAATTTCTGGATCTGTAATTAAACATCTACTTTCATTCATAACTTTCCATAGCATTTAATTTTGTTCACTGAGTGGAGTTATGAGACCCATATATATATATATATATATATGTTTTGTGTATCAAACCAAAGTTGCAACTGCTTTTCATTGGCAGCTGTGTGTGTTTATATATATATATATAGTTTACATTTATTTATATTTTTAAGGTTGTTGAGTTTTCCTGTGGGAGATAAAGTTCTGAATTTAAAAAGCAAGGTCTAAGTGTCATCAATGTACTTTCAGGGCATTAATGAAGGACCTCGGAAACTTGTGTACAGAGGCAACACGGAGAAGGTATGTGAGAGAGCTGCTGGATTATTCAGTATCGTGCATAGAGTATGACGTCTCCTCGGCTCCAGTATCAATCCATCTCCCACTCTCTCGTCTAGTGGCTGGATTGACACTTCATCTAGATAAATATGGCCTTAACTACAACTCTCCTGAATTCTTAGTAAAGGGAAAGCCATCTCCAGAGGAGTTGATGGAACCTGTGCTCAGAACACAAGTTATGATTGCTCAGGTAATGTGGATACAGTATATGTTGTTTATTTTAGAGGGTAAACAGATAAACAGGAGTTGTCCTATTACAGTGACTCTTTAAGTGTCATATCCAAACTCCAAAGTTGTCATTCAAACATCAGCTACACAGAGTGCTTATAGTTTTGTTTCAGCTTTCACTTGTATATTTGTTGTATGTTACCAGTGCAGTCTTGCATGATGCGTGTAATAGTAAATTATTTTACTAACCTTGACACTCCTGAACTTGGATATTATGTTCAGCTCACTTTAACTGGGTGTTGTTTTCCCATGCTCACTGGTGATCATTTAGTCTGACTTTTCACTCAGGCCAATCTCAGAGGGTGTTGAGTTTGTTTACTTTAGTGATCATTCAGTCTGATCTAACAAGATGTTCTTTTGTCATGTAGAGTGGTAGTCAATAAGTATGATCTTACAAGGTCAAGGTGATGAGTGTCATTTGTGGGAATGTAACATTTGCTTGAGAATCCAACATTGTTATCGATTTAAAACTTTCATACTAGTTTTACTGATGTCCAAATGCATTAATAGTATTGTGATTCCTGCATGAACCCTTCTCAACCACCTTTTCTCATTTTAAGAAAAAATATAAATTCCTCGATTCATATTAGATTGACATCTTTTTAGTTTGCTCATGTTCCACCCTTGGACTTTATGTTAAGCTTCTTTGTTACTCATAAAAGTTGTAAAATAGTTTTTTCTTTTGGATTTCATATAAGTTTCACAACTTATTGCTGATATTTCTTTATATAAAATATTTATCCAGTACAGTATATCTTAAATTTGCACTTACTGATGCTTATGGATGTGGTATTAAAACTATGAAATTAATATAAAGATAGTACCTGTACTGTACTTACTAAATATTTAATCTCTGACAGGTCCATGCTGGGATGTGGAGACGTAATGGCTTCTCCCTTATCAACCAGATCTATTTTTATCATAATGTGCGGTGCAGGCAAGAGATGCTAGACCGTGACGTGATGCTCCTTCAGATAGCTGCTACTCTTATAGACTCCAATGAGTTCCTGGTACACCTCATGAACAGGTTCAGCTTGATGAGCTGGGCACGAGAAGACTATGAGATCAACTATTTAAGAGTAAGTCATAAACTGTTTTTCTGCTTGTTTTAGGCCTAGAATCTCTGTGGCCATAGCATTTACTAGCCCCTGGTTATCCTTGATGCCTTTAGGGAAAAAAAATCTCCTGTGGCCACTATGCTGTCTTTCTTTTCTGTTTTAACCATCATATCCTTCCATGAGTTTCTAGGCCAGTGATTTTAGCAGTACAGGTGTAACTTTTACAGAGATATGTGCTTTTAACATACAGGTTTAGTAATATAATTCACTGATGCAATCCCTTTCCCAACATGATGCAGTGTGGCCCAGATCAAGAGCAATGTAGACTCTTCATTTGCTGTCATTCATTTTATATAGCTGCCCAGCCCAATTTGTACTTCTGTGGTGCCCCCCAGCCTTAATTTTTTGTTTCTTGCTTTTTATAATACCTAGGCATCATGTGCCATCAACTACTCATTTTATATTTAAATTACTTTGAATTTGAGGAATCCTGATAATCTTAATGAGCAGTAAGAAGGTCTAAATCAGGGGCGTGCAAACTTTTTGGATAGAGGGCCACAGTAAAACCATCTGAGGCATGATCGGCCATACACTCATTATATTGCTTTTAAAATTCAAAGTTAATAATAAATTTAAAGACAAAATGCATACTTACTGTTTATTGACTGTGAAATGAGTTGTTAATGGGATGGGTGACTTTGTACTTGCTGCACGAAGTCTGCAATGTCTGGCTGGATGGATGACAGCAACACGAAGGGTGTTTAGTAGTTGCACATCAGTAATAGAGAACCTTAATTTGTTCCTTGTTATATTAATTTTTGAGAAATGCTGTTTATATAAGGATGCACTTCCAAACACTGACAAAATTTTTTGTGCGTGAGCAGAAAGTTGTGGATAATCTGCCCCCTTGTGTGTTGGGGTCGCTTAAAGTGTTCACGGTAATTTCAGAGGGCTGCATGTGGCTGTAGGGCCGCAGTTTGCACAGCCCTGGTCTTAATCAATTCTGTATGAAGCCTACATAGAGGAGTACTGTACTTGTTCCAGCTGTTCACTGTGCTTGTAAAGCAATAAGCATCTAAAGACTTAATTAAGCAAGTGCATAATGTGGTAGTAGAAATGGAAATTTTGTTTGCAGTGTTATAGTAAGTAAGAGAGTTGGTAGGGTTTAGGCATACTGTGAGGATGTGAGAAAGCTACCAAGAGTGAAAGACCTTACTGGGGTACAGGTTGTTAATGTATAAATTTTGTAAATTGTTGGGTGTACAATGAATGATTGCTGGTGTTTAATCGTGCAGTGTATAATGAGTTGGTGAATGTTCAAAAGAAGTGTAACTAAGGGTAGGATGGGGGAAGAGATAAACCACTTAAGATAAGGATCCAGTTAATTAATTCGTTAATGGGGCCATTTGTTGAAGTAAAAGGAACAGCCATATGGTCCTCTGGTTCACTGAGGTCACTGCTAAAATTGTGAAAATGATGGATAGCTACTATAATGATGATAAACTGCTCCATAGCTCAGGGTTCTAGGATTCACCTTGCCTGTCCGGGATTTGTTTCCCAGTTGAAGTGGCGTATTGGGTTTTCTGTGTACATCGACTTTAACACACTTGGCAATAAAAGGAGTACATTGTCAGGAATGCTTGCAGATGGTGGCACAACTTTTTGATCAGCTAAAATCCTGATAAAGGTGGGAGGTAACCCAGTATTTAATGAATGCTAAGACACAGGATTTGCATCTCTTGAGCCAACTGTACTGTAACAAGAATATATATTTTTGTTAAATTGAAAGAAAAAAATATTCGGTTTAGAAATACAGCTGCTCCCTGACTTACGGCGGGGTTAGGGACCCAAATCCAGGTCGTAAGTCGAAAATGCTTAAATAATACATAGAAAATCTAAAATGGGTGTCTCTTTTTCTTCTCATCACCACAAAACTCTCACTTTTAAGCTTGCCAGCCATTTTGAAGTGAATTACAAACGAAAATTTTGTCCGTACACAGCGCAATCACTGAAATTGGGACTCGAAAATAGGTAATTTGACAAAATTTTGGTACCACTGAGGCGGTCGTATGTCCGGGTGGTCGTATGTCGGGGAGTAGCTGTCCAATGAATGGAGACGATTCAAGGGCACTTGATGAGCACAGGAAAGAATGGTGAAGCAATGGAGTGTAATGGTGTGGAGAGATAGAAGCATTTGTTTCACCTGGAGTAATTCTTTTTTCTTATGTAGGCTGAACACTTTAATGAGTCACTTCATATACAGTACAGTATACTGTATATTGGCTTGTCCACCAGTACAACACTGAAGTTTATTCAGACAGAAGGAATTCTTGTGGTGACAGGCCAAAAGGGGATGTCGTTAGGTAACACTGTGATTGGTAATTTTATTTTACAGTGCATCACTCGCCGATCACTGTAATCATTTGTTAAAACTCTTCACTGATAACTAACTGCATAGCTGCCTTGATAGTGAATCAACATATGACCCTGAGCTGTGACAGCCATGAGTGGTACTGAGTTGTAGCTGACAGGAAACAAGAATATAGATCTAGATAATGACTTGTTTTCTTGACATATAAGACACAGATCTACATACTTGTTCATGAAAAGCTTAATGCAGATATTTTACCCCTAATCATTAGACTTGTGCATAATTTTTTGCTCCAAGTCCCCTCTCATTATTATGCATCATACAGTCTCTCCATAAACTGCTGTAATATATATACCCATAAGCCACTTGAAGCCATAGTGTAGTGTTATCCATATGCTGTACACATCTACGTCTTGAATGGAAAGAAGTTATAGTGATACAAGTACAGTCATGCGTCGCTTTACGTCCGTCCGAACAACGTCCGATCGCATATATGTCTGTGGCCCATAAAAATAATAAGAAAATAATGGGGATAAAAAAAACCCGTTCAGACAACGGGACGTAGTGGACGTAAGTGGCCTTAGAGTGGGCGCCCTCACGCATGCATCAAGTGTTCTTAAACAAAATAGATTGTGCTGCCAGGCGTATGATGATACAGTACAGTAACTATATATCCATAATATGTTTTGATGGATATAAGAAATGCCTATGTTACTGGTTTATGTTTTTTGGCTATTGTAGTGTACAGTACAGTACTTTTAATTTGATTTCCTTACTTACAAAATAAAAAGTTTACAAACTGTATAACAGTGTACTGTATGCTTGGTTTTGCCTCGTCGGCAATGTAGGCATTATGTTATTTTATTAGCCTTTTTAACCTCTGTGTTTCATTAGTTGTGTACGTTATCTAGTGAATTTAGTCAATATTGTACAGTACAAGTACACTGCAATATTCCACATACACGTAAGTATAAATACAAAGTTCACAATGGGATGTTCGGACAACATCCAAGTCGGTTAACTTCACGTTCCCAAGAACGTATTTAGGACGTTAAGCGGCGCATGACTGTATACAGTAATACACAAACAATCAAATTGTTTTATCTCTCACCTAACATTGACTCTCTTCTGTGCAGGGTAATGATGAAGACAACATGAGACAAACAGTAATACTGGTGGAAGAGTACCTGCAATTGGTGATGACACTGGTGGCCGAGCGCTACACGCCAGGCATCGGGCAGGTTGAAGAAGAGGACAGAATTAAGAAAGAGATCGTCCAGCTCCTTTGTATTGAACCCATGCCACACTCGGTGCTCAACAAGGCCCTCCCTGAAGGAACCAACCATGAGACAGGCATGGAGAAGGTAAGTACCTCGTAGTGCTACGGTCAGTTCTCTTATAACACAGTACAGTACTGTAGTTGCATTCCTGAAAAACGCTGCATTATAGAAAAATTGCATTGTAGTAACCAATGATTTACTGGGAATTAAGGGTTATGTGATAGTAGGTTCGAGAACACCATGACATGGGACCCACATTCAATTTCATATTATTGTTAGTTTTAAGTGTTTTTATAATAACTGTCTTTTAGTTTGATAATATCATTCAATAAGAGAATAAAAATATGACGAGGGGAATTTTTTATATAGGATAGTGTGTTAATGTAAGTTGCTACGCAATACAAAACGGAGCCGTGAAGGAGGGTCCAGAAACGAAAATTATGAAATACATAATACGTCGTGGAGTATAGCACTCATAGGAGCTTTTAATGCTAAAACCTTTATAAATCAAAATATTTTAACCATAAGAAATGTAAATAAACTTATAAGAATGTTTTAACACTCACGACAAGAGAAGATGGTTGTTTGAGACGAGTGGTGGAGGTGGAGTAAATCTGACAACGGAGGTGAGGGTTCATACAGCTTTATCACATCTAATTTTTGTTCAAGTTATAGCTTTTCTTTATTTTGCTACACCTCCACCACGACCAGAATGCTTCACACCCTTGCCCCACATTATAGTTAAAAGCAATAAAGTTGACACTGTACAGTTCTTGTACTAAGTTAAAGCACAGTCCACAATAACAGATGTCTGATAGTTATGGAAGATGAGCAAAGACTGCGGGGGTGGCGCATCCCACCTTGTGTGATGTTATGCTGAGGTGACTGAATAACTGCTTATTCCTACTCGAGTGACATACTTTTGTTTACTCAGTTGCGTTATATCCAAATCGCATCTGCATTATAATAGATGTGTTTCCTACTATACATTCTTCACATTATAACCCAATCCTGCTCTGAAAACACGTGTTATAGGAGAACTTGCTGCACTTCTCAAACAACAGGGATTATTATACTCTTGCAATTGTGGGTTTTTCTTTTTTTTTTATCTAGTTCCTTTCATGTTTTTGAAGAATGTTTTCCCTAGAGATATAGATGAAGTTCACTTTTCATGGTTATAACTCTTATGGTTCCAGGATGGTAGGCATATCATGGTCTTGTAGGTGGAGCAGTTTCATTTACATATAATAGAACTATAATATGACTGTTGAATGTTTGCCCTGGACTTAATTTTTTTTCCATTTCTTAAGCAAAGAAATAGATATGACAAAAATAATTTATTGCAACTGAATCTTATGTTAGTGACACTAAAGTTAGTTAGTTAGGTTAGGTTTTTTTGTTTTAAGGGTTTTAACTGGAAAGGTTTCTTTTACTGCTTTATTTTCAGGTTTTGATTCATGTAATTTTGGTTCACATAACTGAGGTTGAAGAAGGTAAGGTTAAGGGTACAGTATAATGACCATAGGACAGATTTGGTTACAACTAAAAATGTTTTACCCCACGAACAATTTTCTACTTAAAAAAAATGTGAACTGTCTGTGCACGAGACAAGAAAGATTACTGTTTTATATAATTGTTGATGTGTAACAAGAATATTCTCTATCACTTTTATGGTATCACAAATACTTAATCAAATCTCTCGTACAGGTTATTGACGAAGTTGCAGATTTCAAGAAATCATCTGGTGCTACAAAAGGTTATTTTGAACTTAAGAAGTCTTACTACTCTCACTACAACCTGTTCTTCTATCACTACACAAGGGAGGAACAGAGCAAGTCAGAGGTAGGCAAATACAACATACCATATTGTTCCCGGTCACCCTGCTAAAAGAGAACACAGAAATAACAGGCATTTTCCTTTGTGTGTTGCCAAATGCACACACAACTTTTTTAGCACAATTTAACTAAAGTAAATAGCTGTATATTTTACCCAACTTTGTGTATAGATACAACATATCACAAGATCTCAGAAGGGATTGTGTATGATAATTATTAGTACTGTATTTTCTATTATTACGTATTGCCCTAAATTATTCTTTTGATTTTACTGTGGTGGGGGGGACTTGTGAGTATCATTAATAGATGGATATACAGTAGAAGGTTGAGGTGAAGGATGTACTGTATTAGAAGTGAGGTATTTGGACTTTGTTCATACCTTCAATAGTTTATGAAGATATTAAAGCATTGAAAATAAATGGAGTTTGGCTACCTCACATTAAAAGGAAAAAATTAATCAGTAATTTGGATCACATGAAGTTTAACCATGGTAAACTTAACTCAATTTAATTATCACAGTACAATATATACCAGTAAACTGGGGTGCCTAATAATTTTGATATGCTTATCTATCTATTTTTCATTGCTCTGAAGTTGTGTAGTTCAGAATTACGTGTTTTCAGGTTGGGCAGCGTGCAAGGAAGAAGGCAGCAGGTGAGGAGGAGTGCTGCCCACCCCCCATCCCACCACCCTTTACTGTGCCATTCACTATGATTGTCAACATCCTTCAGTGTGACGTGTTTCTCCATATTATTAAGACTGTCCTCAAGAGGTTAGTTATTTTGACATTGTTATTTATATAATTATTCTTTTTATTATTATTCCTGTGTTGTTGGGTGTATAATCAAGGCTTGAAATTTGAGGTACTGTACTGTAGTACCTAGAACTTCAGGAAGATAACCAAATTTAGGTACCAGAACAGGAAGATGCAGTAGTGCTTTAAGAGGAAGGAAGGAAGTAAGAAGAAGGAGGGGCAACTAAATATTAACACCTTTAGGATATAATGAATACTCTTAAGTGCTGATGTCTATTGTATTTGATCAGTTTGGTCCCAAGCTTCACCATTAGGACTGAGACCCACTCTTGCTGAAACCCTAATGTGGTCCTAATAGTTTGGATATTTTAGTATTTTAGATTAACCCCTGGGTTATAGTCGCCACCCCCACCCTCATGTATGGGTATATTTGGGAACATTTAAAAAATAATTCTAGGCTTGCAAACTGGTGGCTATGCATGATATAAACAGGTTGGCAACACCGGGGCTAGGAAGAGTCAAGAATGTTTGCGAAGTGCCATGTGTGTGTGTTAAAATAGTAATGAGGTAAATGCTCTAATTTGTAGACAGTATGAGATACAGGACACTTGTTTTACTGTGTTATTACTATTTACACTATTAACAATCATTATTTCTGCTCCAGTAATTGATCATAATAGTAGACTTGTGCCTGGGGGTGGTCGTGTAAACACGTGATGAAGGGAGTCAAGTTCATGAGGCGAGATTCTTTCATCACAAAAGCTGAGAGGAGGCTCATGTGTGGTTGAGTGAAAGATAAATACCTGCTTGGCAACATAATCTAGCCTCTTAGGGATTATGAGGAAACTTTCGTCGTGGCCCTCGAATTCTCCAAAGCATGGCACAAGTCTTTGCTTTCTAAACATCCCTCTTATGGTTTCTCTCCCCCAATTTGTTTTCTAATCTCTAGCTTCCTTGAGAACCGATCCATGGCAGTTGTTGTCGAGGGATCGATCTCTCGTTCTTTCTTTACCAATAGTAGTGTCCCACAGGGTTCTGTTCTTTCACCTACTCTCTTCCTTCTTTTTATCAATGATTTACTTCATACTACAACTAATTCTATCCATTCTTAAGCAGATGATTCTACTCTTCACTCCTCTTCACTTTTTCCTCTTCCTCCTAATTCTCAAACTAGATCTGTTTCTAGAGCTGATATCATTACATCTATCAATGCGGATCTGTGCAGCATCTCTGAATGAGGAAGTAGAAACTTAGTTAAATTCAATAGTAATAAAACTCAGTATTTACCAATAACACTTTCTAAATAAGATCATCTCCCACCAATTACATTTCAGGATGCTATCATTCTGCCAAATTCTAAAATAAATATGCTAAGCCTCACCATTTTCTCTAATATATCATGGAAGCCACACATCCTCAACATTGCTAAAGCTGCCTCCCGAAAGTTGGGAATGCTGTACAGATAATGTAGCTTCTTCACTCCTGAGCAGTTGCTTCAAGTATATAAAGGATTCATTCGTCCTAACTTGGAGTACTGCTCTCATATCTGGGGTGGCCTTCTTCTGTCCAACTGTTAGTTAGGGTGGAATCAAAGGCATTTCATCTTATTAACTCTCCTCCTTTGGTTGACAATCTTTCTTACCCTTTCTCTTTGCCGCGATGTTGCTTCACCTCTCTATTTTACTGGTACTTTAACGGGCAATGTTCGGTGGATTTGGCATCCTGTGTACCGCCGGCAAGGCCGTGGGCTTGTAACACACGTTTTGCGCGCGGTGCCCATCGTTTCTCTGCGGATGTCGGTCACACTAGAATAACCCATTATAGTACATCCTTCTTTCCTCACACAGCCAAACTGGGGAATGCTCTTCCTTCTTCTGTGTTTGCACACTCATACAATCTGTCTCACTTTAAAAAGCTGGTTTTCCGGCATCTTTGTGGTGTAGATTAGTATAACCTTTTTCTTTTCTATTTTTAATTTTTTTCTATTCTTATTTTTTCACCCCCTCGGCGCCGTTGTGGGTTGCTTGGCACAGCTAATTCCCGTAAAAAAAAAATCAAAACGTCATGTGACGTGACCCAAAGCCTAAGGGTCAAGCCAGAGCCCAACTGACCCGAATCTTGCCTAATACTGTACTGCATATTATTGTAAAATTATATTTATTTATTCTACATGCATTGTTGGTATATTATACAGGGTGTTCCAAAAGTCTGTGGTCATAGTCAGAATCCACCAAATATCTTTTCTTCATCAAGCATTCAAATTAAATGCTATAAGCTTACATACAGATTATAGATACAAATCCTTGCACATAATTTCATCTGAATTTTTCTCAGTTCCTCGGCATTAATTTTAATACATTCATTCTGAAACTATCCATTTTGATGATAAATGAGTAAGAACATTTGATGCATCCTGTACATACTGTAGGTAGTAGGAAGCTACCAAACAGGGAGGTACTACCGCCTGGGAAAATATTGGAAGCATAATGTGTTGTCTGTGGTAGACCCTGCTGCCATACGGCATCACGAGAATTGTGACCAAGTCCCAGGTTGCTGATCTGACTTTCTGCCCCATTTACACACAATTGCAGGGTCTCAATTGTTTCTCTTACCATTGACAACACAACATACATATATTGTTTCTCACTTTTTATCTTTTTTTCATTTTTGTAATTCTTTATTATTACTACTGTACTACTACCTGTACTACTATTTTTTTTTTTTTTTTTTTTTTTACACGTGGCCTCCAGCCTCCCCCACTACTACTACTACTACATTTTTGCCCCCAGGCCCCGATGTGGGTCAGTGACCTGTGCCTGGGTGGGCAAATCCCCATAAAAAAAAAATTAAATAAAAACATTATTAACTGAACTGAATTTTACTATTTACTCTCACAGAATGAGTGAAACCAAAGCTCAGAGTGTGAGTGAGTCACAGCTGCAGAAGGTCCTCCACTTGGTTGGCTATGCACTTCATGAGGAGGAACGATACCACCGTAACAACGATCCCTACTTTCATTTCACCCGTCGTGCCCAGAAGATTAATCTCCTCTCCCTGCTCGAGGGTTTGGTTGGACATCACCGAACATCCACACACAAAGATCTTTTGGCATGGACCATCAGAAAGTAAGTTGGAATATACTGGAAGGGAGTTTGTTTAACCAATTCTCCCCCCAATAACCACTACACTATGTGTTGATTATATTATGTTGATTCCTTCACTTGTTGAGAGGTATCAATCCAGTCTTAAATTTTATGTACCCCATGATTAACCCATTACAGAAGTGGAAAGGATGGATTGATTAAAATAGTTTATTTAGACAGAAAATACAGATACTAAGTGAACAATAACAACACTGTTCACATGGCTGAGGCTATAATGAGAGCCAAGGCACTCTTGAAGAAAAATTTGATTGAAAAAGGCAATCATCAAGGATTTCTTTGCATCATCCTATTGAACTGCTGACTATGATTAATATTGGTTGTAGATGCTTGAACATGTCTGTAAATACAAATATTTTCTACTGTTCATCATGGAACTGTCATAATTATTTCTCCCATAGGTACCATGCAATTCTTAATCTGTCCACGGACTCCACAAAACAAAGCCAGGCATCAGAGGCAGTACTGGCCTCGACCTCAACCTCCGAGTCAGCCACAGCTACAGCCGAGAAGAAAAGGAGGGCCGACATTGCCGCCCAGAGAAAAGCTCGTATTATGGCTAAGATGGCCTCTATGCAACAAAATTTCATCAAGACAAATGAAACATTTTTTGAGGTGAGAGGGAAAGTATTTGTGTTGGGATGACTACTTATAGTGTGTTTTTCCTTGTAAGGGGAAGAATGTGTTCGTGTTGGGGATCATAATTTGTTGCTGCTTGTTGGCGCTTGGTTGTTTGAAGTGAATGCTAAAAGTAGATAGATATCTTGGAGCCTTGTGGAAAAGGAATATTAGTGAACTGTATATGTGATGTATCTACTCAACCTGTAACAGGCCTACAGTCCTATGGGACCTCAATTTCACTGTTATCAATACTGTTTATCTCTGTCAACTACCATCTATTTGAAAGAATCCTTCCACAGAACACAAACTTGCTCCACTATATTATTTATTAATGTGTGTCTCTTTCTTTTATAGGAAACTCCCTCAACAGAACAGGTAGCAGACATCCCAGAGACCACCCCCATGGAATTAAGTGAGCAATTAACTGAGGACATGATAGCAATTGGTCCACGCCAGACACTAAGACCGCCTTTGGAAGTAACGTAAGTCTTTGTAAATTGTAGTTAATTTTAAAATTATTTCATACTTAATAACTAGCTATTTTTATGCAGTCTATTAGTTGGTGAAATTATCAGTGGTTAACCCCCACTCAAATGTTAATCTTGCCATGAACTGGTGGTTTGGGCTCCATATATCCATTTGTTTATTTATGTCATCAGCCATATCACAGATCTACAGGAATGGATTTTGTTCATGGTGAGAGACACCTCCATATCTACACCATTTTGCATTACAGATTAATACTCATATTTTCCATTAGGTTCTTGTTTTGTTAAAGGCTTGGTCATTATTTATGATTTTTTATATATTGAATGTTCTTGAAGTTAAAGTGGGCTATTTTGTCACCATGACAGGTACACATGCATCCTATGCCATCAAGAGGACATTGTTGGTAGAGGAGATGGTAGCACAGGGAGGCCAATGGTTCTTGGTGCCCTCATTCAAAGATCTACTGTGTTATCTCGTAACCGTACCCGACATTTGGACCAACCTGAGAGTCATGACCCACTGTTGTTGCCTTCAGACTTGCACTGGGGTGCACATACTTCTTCTTGTGGTCATGCCATGCATGCACAGTGTTGGCAGAAATACTTTGATGATGTACTTATCAAAGAGAGGCGGAGACCTTATCGGTGAGTACCCTGTATACTGTTTATGTATATATATGCTATTCTGTAAGTATTTACTAGAAAATTATAATACCTACTGTATTTGCCGGTATATAAGACGCACCACCGCAAAAGACGCACCCCTATTTTACAAGGATATTTTGTGGAATTTTTTATTATGTTTCGTCATCCAATTATTGAAAGTGATTTTAAAGTGGTTTTGTAGGGGAAAACATATGATTTTGTGCATGTAAATACAATATATACTGGAATCAAGTAGGAAATCATATATAGTAACATTATACTAACCCAACTCTACCTATGATCAGAGCAGCTGTGTGGCTTGTTTATATTTTGGTCAAGAGAATTAACGACAGGATGTGAAACTCGTATTTTTAGCTGTGATGTTTTGTGCTGCCGCGATCGGCCACCAGGGTGTAGCACCATATGCTATTGTTTTGGCGTCATCGACTCATTGCAAATGGCTGACTGGTGGCTGAACTTTCTGTTAACATTTCTTTAATCTTTCTAGGAGCATTTTTCATTAAGATAAAAAACAAATGTTTCTTAAAGGTAATACAGTCCTTAAATAATGTAAGACATGTATCTGGTGTGGGTTACGTATGCTGGGGATGGAGGTACAGTGAGATGTTATGAGCTTTCCTCTGCCGTTAAGCCAATGTAAGCCATTATTTACGTCTTCGACAAATTTGCCGTAAGTTTGTGATAATTTGGCTTGTTTTTCAATATTTTATTATTAGTAATATTATTAGTAGCACAATTTTTTTGCTTAGTGGACTACTGCTCGTCCCAGACTCCCTAGCTAGGCACCTCCGCCTATGGCGCTCGGCCTCCCATCCGTAATATGGGCGCATTAGATGCAGGGTGATTTGTGATACATTTAAAAAAAATAGAAAAAATGCGTCATACACATTTTTTGGATTCTAAACTAGGGGATTACAGAGATCCCAAGCTGGACCCCAATCCTGACCTTCACCATATTGGACTCAGGGTGATTTAAGGGTAAAAATTTGATGAAAAAAAAGCACGTTCTATATGCTGCAAAATACGGTAATTGTCATGCTTTTTAGGGATACTATCTGAATAGTGGTAATGCAAATTAATATTTTTGTTTTTAAAAAGGTTTGGACCGAATCGTACATGGCAACAGTCAAGTAGATGACTGCTATACAGCATAAACTATGAATGAATACTGGTAGTATCAGTGCAACTACCCAAATTATATTTTACTTAGTCGAACTTATCCAACCTAACTTAAAGTTTGATAATGTAAAGATAGAAAAAGACTTAGTAGATGAATGTCAATATTGTACTGTACTATCATGATTGCAAAGATTTTTCTGGCATTTGAAAAGGATAAATTGAACATCTACATTTGGCAAAAGAGTCAACTGATTGTTAAAGCTAACTTGCCATATTATCCCTCAAAAGCATGATAACAACAGTTGGAATGTATCATGTAGTGTGTATTACTCGGAGAGAGATATTAGTTTGGGAGAGGGAGAAGACAAAGGAGGAGGTGGAAGGATGGGGTGAGGAATACATTAGAAGTGAGTGAGATACACCCAAGAATGACTGGAGATCGTGGCTACTGGTGATGAGGAGTGCAAGGTTGTGTGGGATGGGGAGAATTTGGTGCAAGATCTCTGGAGCACACTTACAGGATCAAAGGTATAGAGTTTTGTGCAACCATTGAATGCTAACGTAATTAAGGGGAGTGTCCGGCTGAAATGCTTCATAATATTTGTTAATAATTGATCAATCAATATCAATTTCCTGTCACCATTTAAGGACACCAGATGCATTGTTGCTATACCCCTGAATTGGTTCTGCCTAATACCCTAATGCCTGATTTTTCCCTTGTATACTTATCAGTTTTCAAAATTGTACTTCTCCATAACTTCTCCCTAGATTACGTTGAAATTCGTGTGGAGTTTAGGTAATTTACTCCTCTTGAACGTGACCTATAGATATTTATGATTATTGCAATTATTTTGGATGCATTAATTTTTTTCCTTACCATTTTTTCCTCCAAATATTTATAAAGATAAATGGGCAAATAATAAACCAAGCCAAATATAAAGAAAATCTATATGTTCAGCCATGCACAATGTTATTCTACTACAGTAATCCTGTATTTTTTGCGGGAATTACGCTCCTGGAAACAACCCCTCCCCCAGTTAACCCTCACTTTACGCGGTCCCACATTCCGCATTTCCACGTTTACGCGGTGCCCTGCCGGAACCCAGGATGCTCACATTCCGCGGTGCGTGTACCCCTTTACGCGGAGAGCGGCTGGCGAGCCGCGCCATTTTTGGATCCAAACCTCCCGCCATCCGCCATGTTGTGTAAGCTGCGCGAACATGATGCGCACAAGGTCGCCCAGTCATCAAAACATTACCAGTTCTTCACCCACCACAGCCGGCCCAAGTCAGTGATAGTGATAATTATGGTGAGGATATGGACTTATATGGACTTTGGGGAGTTTGACAAAGAGGCCCTGCAAGCCTCTGTGGTGGATAGTGATACAATTGATACAAGTGACACAGGTGAGGGCCAATAATCTGCCCTCTGCCTCGGAACCAACCGCCCATCCCCGTGTGCCCAGCCATTTTTTCTACTAATGTAAGTGTTAAAAAACCTAATATTATTGATATTTCTCTTAATTATTAATTGTGTGTGCATACCATCATAAAGTTAAGATAATATTTTTACTACAACATAGTTGTGTGTCGTCAAAAAGTGGAGTTTGGGGATCGACCCGGACTCCATTTCAATTAATCCCATATGTTATGTTATTCACTTTACGCGTTTCTCACTTTACGCGGGACCCTCCGGGTTACATTAACCGCGTAAAGTGAGGGTTAACTGTATATATATATATATATTTCCGATTTTCATCGTATTTTCAGCTGGACGCTTCCCTTAAAGTGTAACTGTTGTATAGTTGGTGTTAGGTTTTATCACCTAGAACTTGGATTTTCAGGAGAGTATTTGTTTTAGAACCTTTTAAGTCATATTACTTAGAACTGAATGACTAAATAAGCTTTGGGTAGAGTTGGCTTATATATAAATAAGTTGAGGGGTTAAGTTACAAACTCAAAATGGTCTTTTCTTCATTTATTGGTAAAACTATATTGGTCACAGCCTATCAGCAGATGCACCGTAATTAACACTGTAAGCTGTGAGTGTTAGTTAAGGACGGGGCTAATACATGACACTTGACATTCTAAATGCTGATTATGTAATATTTTATTCTGCTAATTGCTGTAGTTCAGATTGAAGGAACCCTGCATAAGTGCTAGTCATATAAGAACACATTAATACAGATTACACTACAGTACTTAGAATTTAATTGGGTCACTGTGAGCACCTGTGATTCACATGGGGTCATTATGAATACTTGCATTGACATAATGAGGATTTGTGGAGGTATTTGAGAGGTTGAGGGAGGCAGACAGACCTGCTGCTTATGTCTGGTACAACAAATAGACTGGATAAAAGCATGAAACAAAACTACTATCCAACAGGGCCTGAAATCAAGAGGGTTTATCTTCCCCAAGAAAGACTTAACTTCTCATGTTTAGTGAATGGCTCACAACTCGGAGTTATGCTGTGGAAATCATTTTCCAATAAAATCAAAATATGATTTTAGCCTTTGACCTTTTGAACCCTAAATTATTAAGGTACATTTTGTTTACACAGGGAACACGTGTACCAAATAGGGTTCATATTCTGTGTTTTTTGTTTTTTTTAGATTGTAACGGAAACTAGAACAACATGCATGTGCTGCTTCATTTAATAATGCACTGGAGACTGTGACAACATTTTAGTCTGCACAGTAATTCTGCTGTGTACATCATCCCCGTGTTAAACTTTACTTGGGACTTGCCCATAAGAATGAACAAAAGCCTCTTGGTTTAAGGGTTGACAGGTGAACAGTGTATGCAGGTCTGATGGTGTCCTGTACAGTAGTATATAGTACAGTACATAAACTCTTATGTAGGAGTGAATGAGACATGAGACATGGTGTGTATATATATATATATATATATATATATATATATATATATATATATATATATATATGATAACCACGAGAAAAAAAAACGCAAAGTTCCCAAGCGCTTTCGTGTAATTCACATCTTCAGGGGTGAGTACAGACTAAGGAGAAATACATAACAAGGCTTATATATACAGTAGAGGAGGGTGAGATCAAGTCCACAATGGTTCGGTCACTAGGTAGTGACCCTACTAATCTTCAAAAGCACTGCAGCAGTTGGTAGTCAGGTCAGAGGGTGAGATGACCCAACCTTCTTACCTGGTTACAAATCTTCTTAATTACGAAATTATCCAGTTTGTACATACCATTACTCAAATTCATGTTGATGGATTCGTTATGTTTAATGAGACTGGATTCTATAATGTTCCTACTGTCAATTCAATTACAAGGTAATATCGAGGAGGCATTATCCCAGTCAATGCAACGCTTATTATCCCTCAAATGTACAAACAGAGCATTGGATTCCTGGCCTGTCCTAACACTATATTTATGTTGTTTAAGTCTAGTTACAAGATCTTTACCTGTCTGGCCTAAGTAAAACATATTACATTCCTTGCAAGGAACCTTATAAATGCAGCCGCCTGTATTGTTGGGGGAGTTCTTGATTAACATTTGTTTAACAGTGCATGAGTTTTTAAATGCCACATTAACATTCCAGGTTTTTAGTGTAAAGGAATTTGAGAGAAATTTTTGTGAAATGGTAATACTCAGAGATTCTTATGGTCATGGGTGGGCTTGGGATCAGTTCTATTACACGAAAGTGCTTGGGAACTTCGTGTTTTCTTTTTTCCTCATGGTTATCAGCATATATATATATATATATATATATATATATATATATATATATATATATATATATATATATATATATATATATATATATATATATAATATATATAATATATATATATATATATATATATATATATATACTTTTTTGTACTTTTTTGCTTACAAACTGATACAGTTTACACTGCTTAATTTTACCATCGTTCACTAAACAAGCAACTAAAAGTACATAAATACTAATAACAGTACAGTATCGTATACCTATACTGTATTAATTACAACATTGTCTACCTTTCATATGTGTACTATTACAGTTTAACATCTTTATCTGCCTCGAGGAAAAAACTTTAAAGTTCCTGAAGTGTTTTTCTTCTGAGAGAGTCTACTACCTTAAAGAGGCCCATGAAACTACAGAATAACACTGAACAAGAGATATGATACTAGATTACATGTCTACATTAATAACGGATATAACACTTGATCAATGACATGCACACAACACTTGATCAATGATAGGCATACAATATTTGATCAGTGATTGGCATACAATACTTAATCAGTGACAGGCATATGTATCCTGAAAGAGGAGTAGTCACTGTTAAGAACAAAAGAGTGATCTTAGTATATGCCATCACTGTTCAAACCATCATAGCAGAATTTTAGCTTCCCTAAGACATACAGTACATGATACCTGGTGAAACATATTTGGTTTGTTGCAGAACTTGCAAGTACTCTTTTTTTTCCTTCATAATTACTGTATAATGTTCATTATCACCATATGTCACAACTTTCTTTAATGGGGTTCATTTTGGTATTTTTTGGACAATCAAAAGCCGTGTGAAAATCAGGTGTGTTGGTCAGGGTGGCCCGAACTCTCGTAGAGTGTGGTGGATAATGTTTAACCCCCTTGAGTAGCACACCAGGGGCTGATGTCATACAGAACAATTGGGCATAAGACAGGAAGAAGAACTGATCTGGTGTGAGATGCAACTCCGTCATAAGGTCTCTTATTTGTGGTGGGAATTCTGCATGGCGGAATCGGTTCTTGATTGCCCTGAAGGCATTAATGACGCTGCCATCATCAGCCATCACCTCGGTAGTGGTCAGAAAATTGTTGATTGGATAATAAGTCTTGCTGTATTCACTAATGCGGCACACCACCTTATCAATAAATACCTGAACCATCGAGTCGCTCCACAAGGTGGTATTAACTCTGCCGTAACTATCCCTCGTGCGGCCCACAAGGTCGACAGCATGTCCCAGCTCATGACTAATGAACACACCCATTGTGGCATAAGCGAGGAACTCTGGCAAATAAGAACTGTACAGTGGGTATGTTAATCCTCCCAGCGGTACAACTAGAGAGTTCATGCGGTACACATAGAAGCTGATAACAGACAAGGGCGTCACTATCTCCCACTCCGTGTACTTGCCTGGTTCCTTCAAGAACCTCATCTTACGATCCTGTTCAAATGTTAATAACTGTATTTGATTCTCTAAGAGACTGCCCTTTTTGATATTAAGGCTTTCAAATATTTTATGAAGTTCTATGACATCGTCAAGGACTGGTGGATAACCCACTAATATATTCACTCTTCTCAATTTATCAATCAGCAGATTCTTAGCACTTGACTCTGGCCACTTGAAAGAGTTAATGTAATTTATGTATTCATTACGGATATTATTGGTCATTTGTTCCACTTTTCTGATCATACCTTTCACAGTTTGACTTTTATGAATTTTTGTCTTCATAGTTTCCAGGAAGAGATAAGAAGAAGGTATGATAAGCTTCTCTGCCAGCTCCTTCGTGCATTGTCTGAGGCGGAAATTTACAAAGCCTGTAGTGTTTTCTCCTGTTATTTCATCAAATAATGGCTGTATCATATTTCTTACTGGTTTGTGCAGGTACTGACTATAGTAATGGATCACTTGCCAGCGAAGATATACGTACAGTCTGTCTGTCCCCATACTCGAAATTTCTTCCATTATTTCTTTGGATATAAGAGATAGGTAATCCTGAATCATTGAGAGAATACGTTCATCACTGTCGAGAAACACACCCACCCTATTGAGTCCTTTGTTGAAATAAATGTGCCAGTCTAAAAATGGCGCTAACTTTTTCAACTCTTCAGTATTTGTGACATTGACTAGTAGAGAGCCACTTACAGTCTGGTAAATTTGCAGGAAGTGAAGAATAGTGTTGACCTCACTCATTATAGTTTTATTGTCATATGTACCAATCATTGCCAGAATATCGGAAGCATACGATTTATATATAGAGATGGCATTACCCTCCACCTTAGTACCTTGTAGTGGCATATCTGTATTGGGAGAAATTAATTCTATTACTACGAGATTTGCAGTACTGGTGTCCACCTCTACCTTCCAGCTGAAGAAGGCATGGATGCCTAGGTCATAATGGACATGTTCCAGCATTCTCTGGAAGGCTTGTAAGGGTGGCAGTTGTGCAACACTTCTATACTTTTTGTCCATCTTGTGGAGGATGTCTTGGAGGGGGCTAACACCTAGTTGAGTCAGATGAGATTCATTGTTACAAGCTTCATAGTAATTGACCACCAAGTCCCTTATTAAGGAGTCCGCATCATGTAAGGGAGACCTGACTGGAGTACCGGACGAGGGATCAAGATTTAGTTTACCCGAGTCATTGTTGTCGTGTAGTGTGTTGATGAACGTATTTATTTCTGTTTCCAATTTGTGCCAGATTTTGATCGTCATAGCCTCAAATGTGCTCCAATTTGAGACGTTACCTGGAGGAGGATGCTGTACTCCCCAGTTTCCGCAGGCATACTCATAGAAGTCATCGCAGGGTGCAACAGTTGTTTTCATGGCCCCTCGAACATTATCAGCCACATACCTCTGAAAGTCTTGGAGGTCGGGATCATCATAGCTAGAAGAGTCCAAGATATCTCCAAGATTTCCTTCGTTTTCTACCAATGTCTTGGAGTGATTGGAGGAATCAACTTCGACTGTGACAGTTGACTGGTGACTGCTGTTGGAGTTGACAGGTGAAAACGAGGAGATAGTGAGAATTGTGTAGAGAACAATGATGAGGATGAGTCCAGAGACAATCATGCCTGCGACAATCACACCCATCACCCATCTCTCGGTGTGCCTCCGCCCATGTTTGTTCACTCTGTCACCCTCGCAGTCGAAGGTGCCCATCCTGGAGGTAGCATGCTCATGCTTAGAGGAAGACGTGACCTTCAAGGGTATAACTCTTCTTACTTCACCAACAGGCGCAGGTTGATCACGGCATCTCTCAGAGTTTTTTATGTGTATATCAAATCCTGTTGAGTTGTGTGCATGTGTATCAGGTGTGTTGTATTCTCGTTTGTGTACATCTTGTCTCCCTGTGTCTCGACTGTGGGTGTTGGTGGGTGAAGACCTAGAGCCTGGAGCATCCATTACTGAAGGGGGTCAGGAATGAGGATGGGTGTGTTGGGGTCAGTCACTGGCGTCACTCGCTTATTTCCTTTCCTGGACACATCCTAGAGCAAATGAAGTTTTTGTTTGTAAGCTGGTAATACATCGTTAAAAGTTCCAATTGTATTGTGTCTTCGTGGAGTTATATTGACCAAGAAGACTTTTCCAGAGTAAACAGGTTTCACTGAGTTTCATTGGAGCAGTGTTACATATTGCTTTTGTATCAATTTCAAGGTACTTTTGTGTTTTACTGATGACACCAGACTTCAAAAATACCTCTTTGTGTTCTGCACTACAAAGGGATAAAACATGAAGTGTTCAATTGTCTCACTTGTGATGCAGGGCAGCTTAATATGATTCAGTTGTCCGTCAAGTGTGATTTTTGTCTCGCTGGTTGGTTGACAAGTGTGTAAGTACAGTAGAGCGGGTGCATAACAAGAACGGGTGTGATGCTCACGGGTGACAGAGTCTTAACTGACGAGACAGCCGGACTGTAAAACTTAGGCGGTCCAGCTAGCTACCAGTCTCTCTCTCAAGGGGGTTGCCAAGTGACACCAGATGTGTTAAATATCACCCTATTCTGCCTTTCCGGGTGTAGTGGCGTAATACAATGTAATCTAACTAATTTAATATCGAGTGCTTCGTGAATTACGTCAGAAATATAAGACTACTAAATTCACCATTTGCATAACTAATGAAATGAAAGGAGTACTTTAATGTGATGTAGTACTGTATATGAGAAGCTGCCAGAAGCCGTCACCATGATAACAAGTTTACCAAATTTACTCTTTGGGGTGTTGTTAAATGTATCATATAATTTGTTGTGATGTGTTGAACATGATAATCCAAATCAGCCTTTTAATAAATCCCCATATAAACTCTTTCCTGGTATACTTGGTGTAATATTTGAAGAATATCCCGGACACAGGTAGGATCTCGGGAAGATTAGGAACCCTTGCATATTTTGTCGAACACTTAATGGGGGAGAGAGGGGGGTGAAGTTATGTTCAAGTTAGTGTGTTTAAATCATCAGGTGACGTAAGAGGCAGTTCGAATTCTTCATGAGATCCCAACTGTGTAAACATGATATCGAGAGTTTGATGTAACAAGGACGTAGGTAGCAAGGATTAAGTTCACCAAGGCGTAACTTCGATGTGATAAGACATTTTCTTTATCATTGTTTTAGGAAAGATAAATATTATGACATCGTCACCAAGAAGAGTTTCGTTCATCACCTCTCGTGCTGTTTGGTGTATCTTAGTTTTATTAAGCGAGTCAAGTGTGTGAGAAATGACATGAAATCATTTGTTATTTTTTTCGGGTTTTGGCCAATACTTTGTTAGATTTATTCTTGTCCAATACACAAAGGGAAAGGTACTTGTCCTGATGGATGAGTACAAAGGGAAAGTCATTTGCTCCGGTTGATGAGTGCAGAGGGAAAGGCACTTGCTCTGGTGGATGAATGCAGAGGGAAAGTCACTTACCCTTTCAAGAGAATCAAATGATATAAAGAGTGCCTCTTGCCTTCATGAACACACACACACACACACACACACACACACACACTACAAAGTTGAAATAAGGAAAGATTGTGTGAGCTCTCCGGCCCACTGAACGCGGTTCCATGTTTGTCCAAGCTTGAACAGAGAAACTGGTTGTCTTAATATTTGTGGATAGTCTAAGGTGAACACCCCTCCATCTCTTCCTAGTTTTAGGTAGAGGTGCGTGCAGGCTCACACACGCGCGCATGAACACGACGCGCATACTGTGGACTTTAGACGCACGCAAGTTCGGTCACATGTGTACATAGACTCGCCTATCCACACTCAAGCGTATATGAAAGTACAGGCTTATGAGAATGGTGACAAGTAAGAAGTCAAAATTTGGGTTAGGTTAGGTTTGGTGACTCAGATTGTGAGAGAGGGACCAAAGAGATAGGAAGAATTGGTGTTTACAGGGAGACCGAGATAGATAATGAATGAACGGAGAACACACAAGTATACTAAAACCAACAAGTTCAATCAACATACTCACTAGACCAACATACTCGCTGGACCAACATACTCACTGGACCAACATACTCACTGAACCAACATACTCACTGGACCAACATACTCACTCTACCAACATACTCGCTGAACCAACATACTCACTGGACCAACATACTCACTGGACCAACATACTCGCTGGACCAACATACTCGCATGGACTGGACCAACATACTCACTGGACCAACATACTCACTGGACCAACATGCTGGACCAACATTCTCACTAGACCAACATACTCGCTGGACCAACATCATCACTGGACCAACATACTCGCTGGACCAACATACTCACTCTAGACCAACATACTCGCTGGACCAACATACTCACTGGACCAACATACTCACTGGACCAACATACTCGCTGGACCAACATACTCACTAGACCAACATACTCACTGGACCAACATACTCACTGGAACAACATACTCACTGGACCAACATACTCACTGGACCAACATACTCACTGGACCAACATACTCACTGGGCCAACATACTCACTGGGCAACATACTCACTGGACCAACACACTCACTGGACCAACATACTCACTAGACCAACATACTCACCTGTTCACAACATACTCAACCAACGTACTCATCTGTACACAACATACTCAACCAACATACTCACCTGTACACAACATACTCAACCAACATACCATCTGTACACAACATACTCAACCAACATACTCACTGAACACAACATATTCGCTCGACACAACATACTCGAACACAACATACCTTACACAACATACAACACGGCATACTCGCTCGAACACGCACAACACATACTCGCTCGAACACGACATACTCTGCGACATACTCGAACACGACATACTCGTCAACGACGACATACTCGCTCCGCACGACATACGACACGACATACTCGCTCGAACACGATACCGGCTCGCACGACATACTCGCTCGAACACGACATACTCGAACGACGACCTCGCTCGAACACGACATATATACTACATACTCGCTCGACACGACATACTACACGACATACTCGCTCGAACACGACATACTCGCGACACCTCGCTCGACGACATACTCGCTCGAACACGAACACGACATACTCGCTTCGATTACTCGCTTACTCGAACACGACATACTCGCTCGAACACGACATACTCGCTCGAACACGACATACTCGCTCGAACACGACATACTCGCTCGAACACGACATACTCGCTCGAACACGACATACTCGCTCGAACACGACATACTCGCTCGAACACGACAGGTCAAAACTAACTGGGGTGACTGTTGTTCAAGTGATCCCTGTAGTACTGTATTCTTGAGTGAGTTTGTGTCGGTATATGGCGGGTCGCTCTCCTGAGTCGTGCCGTCGCTAGAGAAAGTACCTGGGATCATATGAGGATTAGCCCCCCACCCCCCCACCCTCTTATTTCAATGATTAAACACCTTAATATTACCAGAGGGGGGGGGGGGTTAAGTCAGGTTACTTGAGGTTAGATTAGATTATGTGAGGTTAGGTAAGATTAGATTACGTGAGGTTAGGTTAGGTTAGATTAGATTAAATTAAATTAGGTTAGTTTAGTTTGGTTTGGTTAGCGTTAGGATGATAACTTTTTAACGTGAAATAAACTGGGGGTCTAAACTTCAGGTGGTCCAGTACCGAACACTCGACTACCATACTATTAGATATTCTAGGAACTTGGCGAAGTGTGGAGGCAGTCGGGGTAGCTGGAACCCTGCTCACCCTTACAGCTCGCGAGTTAGGACGTGTTGTTCCTGCTATAAACCAACACACACACACACACACACACACACACACACACACACACACACACACACTACTCTCTCCATGCAAAGTTCTCATGCTCAAAGTAAAAGCATATGCACGACAAAAACACACACACACACACACACACACACACACACACACACACACACACACCGAACCTGACCCAACCCAACCCAACGCTGCTACTTGTGCCGTGGGTCAGTGTGTTTGTGTTGTGTCATTGTAATACACCAGGCGACTCGTTTTTCTACCCGGCTCTAGTGATAACACATGGAGTCATTACCAACGCCACTCTGCTGAAGTAAGTGTGTGTGTGTGTGTGTGTGTGTGTGTGTTATAACTTAATATTTCTTTGGGAGTTGGGTAAACAGAACGCTGGCCTCCCTAAATGTGATGAACAACGTATATTTTTGTCCATCCGTCTGTGTGCCTGGCTGTGTCGGGTAGGACTGGGTACGGTCGCCAGGTGAAAGGAATCGAAAGTGATAAAAGATATAGAGGAGGAAAACGGTAGTGGTGGTGGGCAGAGAGGAGGAACAATTAGGGTGAGAGGGAGGAGAGAAGACGGAAGGATGGAGAGGAAGAATAATTAGGGAGGGAGGAAGGTTGATGAAGAGGAATTAGGAAAGCAGGGAGGAAAAGGAAGAAGAATTAGGGAGGGAGAGTAAGACACAGGGAGGGAAAGTATCGCTATGCACTAGTCAGTCACGGCTTTAACCCCACCATTGTGAGGATTGTGAACTGCATGATGGGGGCGCTGAAGGTGTCTGCAGGTGCAACATCACGGGGCGTGCGAGTTCATGGCCCCACACTACCCACCTCCCTCCTTCCCCCTCCCTCCGTACACTGGTCCCCCCAACACACCCCCACGACCCCTGCTTAACTTTCTCCGTGGGTGATGTTAGTGTTGACGGGACCAGGAGACGCCCCACAAGTCCTCTCCCTTTGTACCATTGTTATTAGAAAGTGGAGGGGCGGTGAGGCTCTGACCCCCACACACACACGTATATTATTAGCAGGGATAGGAGTAAACTGGTCCTTTCTCCAACCCTACCATCCTCCCTCAATCTTCCCTGCCTCCCACACTGTATCATGTCTTTAGGTGTCATAGACATATTTCGTAGCTGTGTCATTATGTACAACAGTATGGCATAACGGAAGTGGAGTACGGTGGTGAACGCATCAGAGAGACCATTCGAAATCGAGATCAGATGAAAGTTAGTGGGAAGTCTTATCATCATCGGTGACTGCCGTGTTGTCGTGGCTGACCCTTAACACTCGACTTACTCACTACCTCGTTCAATTCCCGACTAACAACACACACAAAGATGATAATACCTAACCCTCCTCCTCCTCCTCGCCTCTTCTCTCGTCTTTTTATCTTTAAGGGAAAAAGTTCTATAGTTAGGATTATCGCTGTTCTTTATTTGTGATGCTTTGGGTAAAAAAAAACCCAGTGTTTATAATAGTTACTAATACAGGAGACGTCATTGGTTTTGTGCGATTACCGGTACTGTACCTGTGTTGGGTCACCCTTCTCATGTACTGTACAGGATTATAAGCAGTTCACTCCTGTTTCCCCGCGTTCAGTATTTAATTCTTTGTGGAACTGTTATAATTAAAAGGAATAAATGTAACCTGAGGGCAATTGAGGGAGTATTATAAATTAAACTAATAAAACTCTTGAAGCCATTAAAGCGACGTGTTGTCTTATAGTCCCAGGTTAACTTTATATAAAAAATTATTATCTTTGGAGTAATGGCAAATAATTATTATACTTTACTCCAGGTTTGAAATTAAGAGCTGGGGCATATTATCAGGTGTTTACATACTGCCATTGAGTCTGTTGAAATGGATCATTACAGCATAACTTGGGTTATAGAGAGAGGGTAGAGTGAGGGAAGTGTTTGAGAAAGGGTAGAGTGAGGGAGGGAGGTTTTAGAGGGGGTTGAGTGAGGGAGGGAGGTTTTAGAGGGGGTTGAGTGAGAGAGGGAGGTTTTAGAGGGGGTTGAGTGAGGGAGGGAGGGAGGGAGGTTTTAGAGGGGGTTGAGTGAGGGAGGGAGGTTTTAGAGGGGGTTGAATGAGGGAGGGAGGGAGGTTTTAGAGAGGGGGGGTATAGAGTGAGGGAGGGAGGGAGGGAATGTCCGTGTGATCATAAATTTTCGTGACACACTTACTGATACTTTACATAAGAGCGTCGGCGTAACATGTATTGTATGTAATTCACCACATACACGCAAGTCATATCACACAAGAGAGTGACAGCCCCCGTGAAGCAGCATTAAACCTCTTCACTACGAGAATCACTTAATAATATCTGGCTAAACTGCAGGCGGTTGTATTCAGCACAGAGACCCCTCCCCCCTCACCTCCGTACACTCAAGAGGTTTATCCCCTAAGAGTGTCTCGTATACTGAATGTGTTGTAGAAGCTCAGTAAATAACAACATCAATGCCTCCCTCTTACCGGCTTACACTACTCGGAGTGTTTTTTTGGGGGGGGGAGCACCCCCTACATCTTGTGTAAGGTGAAGCGTTTACAGCGCCCAACAGGGAAGCATGCTAAGTTCATGCTTGCCTTTATGTCTCATGAGTTAAGGGCGTAGAAGCCTGAAGAGTCGAGGGCGTAGAAGCCTGAAGAGTCGAGGGCGTAGAAGCCTGAAGAGTCGAGGGCGTAGAAGCCTGAAAAGTCGAGGGCGTAGAAGCCTGAAAAGTCAATGGTTTATGTCATCAAGTTATTGGAAGCTCCAACAACTCCCTGAATACGAATTCGCAACTTTCGACTTACACCAGGTACCTACTTTACTGCTAGGTGAACGGGGACTAATGGGGGCTAGGAAGTAAGTCCAAACAACTTCCACCGGCCCGGGAATCGAACCCGTGACATCTCGCTTGCGAGGCAAGAGTGATACCGCTTCTACCACCGACCCCCCCCAGTGGGGGGGGGGGATATGATTCGTTATTTGTTGTGGTTATGTGACCGCCTGATGATTAGACGCGCCAATTAGACTGTATAATGTATCCTTCAGCTAAATCCAACAACTGCTTATTTACTTCATTTATTTACGGGTTTGACGCCTCTTGCAGCTGTGTGGAGAGATAAGAATTTGAAAACAGATCGTCGTTAACAACTCGTGGTTGTTTGTATTTGTTTGTTTTTAGTCTGGACTGGGGATTAAACAAAAGCCGTAGCGCTGCCTATATACTTCACAGGAGTTGGAAGTGTTAGAGAATGGAGGGATGGGAAAAGGAGGAGGAGGAAGGTTTAGTTTAACAAATTTATTGACAAAGCTTGGAGCCTATTTGAGTAATTTAGTCAGGTTTTGACACTGAGGGTGGTATCACTTCTCACTGCCACGCAGCACAGGGGTTCATACACAGACATGTGGGTGATGTCACTGTTCACTGCCATGCACGACAGAGGTTCGTATACAAAGAAATACATTATATTCATTCACAGTATATATAGGTCAGATTCATGTGGGTAATGTTCACTGCCATGCAGGACAGAGTTTCGTACACAAGATATGCATCATATTCATTAGCAGTATATATGGAAGGGGTTGTACTCACTTAAAACACACACACAACTCCTTTGTTGGTATTGTCTTGGTTTGGTTCCTGGCGCCTTCATCTAATTGGGTAGTTACAAGTGTCATTTGGCTTAATATCCCCCCCCCCCCTCCTCACTCCCTCCCTTCTTAAACTATTGCGTCGTCGATTCGTTTGTCACTCCTTAATACGCCATTGTTGTTAGTGTTGCTGGCACACAGACACAAACACACACACACACACACACACACACACACACTTGCATTGATTAACTATTTTATTTACGCTGGAAAACGATGTCGCTGTTCGCTGCCAGCCTTCCAGCGGTTGCGCACTAGCCAAGCACCAGCGTTTGAACTTTCACGCTTTGGTAAACTGTACCACCGGACTCGCCACCGGGCACGAAGTGCCCACGATCACTTGTATTTACTCTTTTGTACTTTTTTGCTTACAAACTGATACAGTTTACACTGCATTATTTTACCATCGTTCACTAAACAAGCAACTAAAAGTACATAAATACTAATAACATTACAGTATCGTATACCTATACTGTATTAATTACAACATTGTCTACCTTTCATATGTGTACTATTACAGTTTAACATCTTTATCTGCCTCGAGGAAAAAACTTTAAAGTTCCTGAAGTGTTTTTCTTCTGAGAGAGTCTACTACCTTAAAGAGGCCCATGAAACTACAGAATAACACTGAACAAGAGATATGATACTAGATTACATGTCTACATTAATAACGGATATAACACTTGATCAATGACATGCACACAACACTTGATCAATGATAGGCATACAATATTTGATCAGTGATTGGCATACAATACTTAATCAGTGACAGGCATATGTATCCTGAAAGAGGATTAGTCACTGTTAAGAACAAAACGTTGATCTTAGTATATGCCATCACTGTTCAAACCATCATAGCAGAATTTTAGCTTCCCTAAGACATAGTACATGATACCTGGTGAAACATATTTGGTTTGTTGCAGAACTTGCAAGTACTCTTTTTTTCCCTTCATAATTACTGTATAATGTTCATTATCACCATATGTCACAACTTTCTTTAATGGGGTTCATTTTGGTATTTTTTGGACACTCAAAAGCCGTGTGAAAATCAGGTGTGTTGGTCAGGGTGGCCCGAACTCTCGTAGAGTGTGGTGGATAATGTTTAACCCCCTTGAGTGGCACACCAGGGGCTGACGTCATACAGAACAATTGGGCATAAGACAGGAAGAAGAACTGATCTGGTGTGAGATGCAACTCCGTCATAAGGTCTCTTATTTGTGGTGGGAATTCTGCATGGCGGAATCGGCTCTTGATTGCCCTGAAGGCATTAATGACGCTGCCACCATCAGCCATCACCTCAGCAATGGTCAGAATATTGTTGATTGGATAATAAGTCTTGCTGTATTCACTAATGCGGCACACCACCTTATCAATAAATACCTGAACCATCGAGTCGCTCCACAAGGTGGTATTAACTCTGCCGTAACTATCCCTCGTGCGGCCCATAAGGTCGACAGCATGTCCCAGCTCATGACTAATGAACACACCCATTGTGGCATAAGCGAGGAACTCTGGCAAATAAGAACTGTACAGTGGGTATGTTAATCCTCCCAGCGGTACAACTACAGAGTTCATGCGGTACACATAGAAGCTGATAACAGACAAGGGCGTCACTATCTCCCACTCCGTGTACTTGCCTGGTTCCTTCAAGAACCTCATCTTACGATCCTGTTCAAATGTTAATAACTGTATTTGATTCTCTAAGAGACTGCCCTTTTTGATATTAAGGCTTTCAAATATTTTATGAAGTTCTATGACATCGTCAAGGACTGGTGGATAACCCACTAATATATTCACTCTTCTCAATTTATCAATCAGCAGATTCTTAGCACTTGACTCTGGCCACTTGAAAGAGTTAATGTAATTTATGTATTCATTACGGATATTTTTGGTCATTTGTTCCACTTTTCTGATCATACCTTTCACAGTTTGACTTTTATGAATTTTTGTCTTCATAGTTTCCAGGAAGAGATAAGAAGAAGGTATGATAAGCTTCTCTGCCAGCTCCTTCGTGCATTGTCTGAGGCGGAAATTTACAAAGCCTGTAGTGTTTTCTCCTGTTATTTCATCAAATAATGGCTGTATCATATTTCTTACTGGTTTGTGCAGGTACTGACTATAGTAATGGATCACTTGCCAGCGAAGATATACGTACAGTCTGTCTGTCCCCATACTCGAAATTTCTTCCATTATTTCTTTGGATATAAGAGATAGGTAATCCTGAATCATTGAGAGAATACGTTCATCACTGTCGAGAAACACACCCACCCTATTGAGTCCTTTGTTGAAATAAATGTGCCAGTCTAAAAATGGCGCTAACTTTTTCAACTCTTCAGTATTTGTGACATTGACTAGTAGAGAGCCACTTACAGTCTGGTAAATTTGCAGGAAGTGAAGAATAGTGTTGACCTCACTCATTATAGTTTTATTGTCATATGTACCAATCATTGCCAGAATATCGGAAGCATACGATTTATATATAGAGATGGCATTACCCTCCACCTTAGTACCTTGTAGTGGCATATCTGTATTTGGAGAAATTAATTCTATTACTACGAGATTTGCAGTACTGGTGTCCACCTCTACCTTCCAGCTGAAGAAGGCATGGATGCCTAGGTCATAATGGACATGTTCCAGCATTCTCTGGAAGGCTTGTAAGGGTGGCAGTTGTGCAACACTTCTATACTTTTTATCCATCTTGTGGAGGATGTCTTGGAGGGGGCTAACACCTAGTTGAGTCAGATGAGATTCATTGTTACAAGCTTCATAGTAATTGACCACCAAGTCCCTTATTAAGGAGTCCGCATCATGTAAGGGAGACCTGACTGGAGTACCGGACGAGGGATCAAGATTTAGTTTACCCGAGTCATTGTTGTCGTGTAGTGTGTTGATGAACTTATTTATTTCTGTCTCCAATATGTGCCAGATTTGGATCGTCATAGCCTCAACTGTGCTCCAATATGAGACGTTACCTGGAGGAGGATGCTGTACTCCCCAGTTTCCGCAGGCATACTCATAGAAGTCATCGCAGGGTGCAACAGTTGTTTTCATGGCCCCTCGAACATAATCAGCCACATAACTCTGATAGTCTTGGAGGTCGGGATCATCATAGCTAGAAGAGTCCAAGATATCTCCAAGATTTCCTTCGTTTTCTACCAATGTCTTGGAGTGATTGGAGGAATCAACTTCGACTGTGACAGTTGACTGGTGACTGCTGTTGGAGTTGACAGGTGAAAACGAGGAGATAGTGAGAATTGTGTAGAGAACAATGATGAGGATGAGTCCAGAGACAATCATGCCTGCGACAATCACACCCATCACCCATCTCTCGGTGTGCCTCCGCCCATGTTTGTTCACTCTGTCACCCTCGCAGTCGAAGGTGCCCATCCTGGAGGTAGCATGCTCTTGCTTAGAGGAAGACGTGACCTTCAAGGGTATAACTCTTCTTACTTCACCAACAGGCGCAGGTTGATCACAGCATCTCTCAGAGTTTTTTATGTGTTTATCAAATCCTGTTGAGTTGTGTGCATGTGTATCAGGTGTGTTGTATTCTCGTTTGTGTACATCTTGTCTCCCTGTGTCTCGACTGTGGGTGGTGGTGGGTGAAGACCTAGAGCCTGGAGCATCCATTACTGAAGGGGGTCAGGAATGAGGATGGGTGTGTTGGGGTCAGTCACTGGCGTCACTCGCTTATTTCCTTTCCTGGACACATCCTAGAGCAAATGAAGTTTTTGTTTGTAAGCTGGTAATACATCGTTAAAAGTTCCAATTGTATTTTGTCTTCGTGGAGTTATATTGACCAAGAAGACTTTTCCAGAGTAAACAGGTTTCACTGAGTTTCATTGGAGCAGTGTTACATATTGTTTTTGTATCAATTTCAAGGTACTTTTGTGTTTTACTGATGACACCAGACTTAAAAATACCTCTTTGTGTTTCTGCACTACAAAGGGATAAAACATGAAGTGTTCAATTGTCTCACTTGTGATGCAGGGCAGCTTAATATGATTCAGTTGTCCGTCAAGTGTGATTTTTGTCTCGCTGGTTGGTTGACAAGTGTGTAAGTACAGTAGAGCGGGTGCATGACAAGAACGGGTGTGATGCCCACAGCTCACGGGTGAGTATTACTGACGAGACAGCTGGACTGTAAAACTTATACAGTCCAGCTCAAGGTAGGTAGCCCTGGATCCAGCTAGCTACCAGTCTCTCTCTCAAGGGGGTTGCCAAGTGACACCAGATGTGTTAAATATCACCCTATTCTGCCTTTCCGGGTGTAGTGGCGTAATACAATGTAATCTAACTAATGTAATATCGAGTGCTTCGTGAATTACGTCAGCAATATATGACTACTAAATTCACCATTTGCATAACTAATGTAATGAAAGGAGCACTTTAATGTGATGTAGTATTGTACATGAGAAGCTGCCAGATGCCGTCACCTTGATAACAAGTTTACCAAATTCACTCATTGTGGTGGTGTTAAATGTATCATATAATTTGTTGTGATGTGCTGAACATGATAATCCAAATCAGCCTTTTAATAAATCCCCATATAAACTCTTTCCTGGTATACTTGGTGTAATATTTGAAGAATATCCCGGACCCAGGTAGGATCTCGGGAAGATTAGGAACCCTTGCATATTTTGTCGAACACTTAATGGGGGAGAGAGGGGGGTGAAGTTATGTTCAAGTTAGTGTGTTTAAATCATCAGGTGACGTAAGAGGCAGTTCGAATTCTTCATGAGATCCCAACTGTGCGATTACCGGTACTGTATCTGTGTTGGGTCACCCTTCTCATGTACTGTACAGGATTATAAGCAGTTCACTCCTGTTTCCCCGCGTTCAGTATTTAATTCTTTGTGGAACTGTTATAATTAAAAGGAATAAATGTAACCTGAGGGCAATTGAGGGAGTATTATAAATTAAACTAATAAAACTCTTGAAGCCATTAAAGCGACGTGTAGTCTTATAGTCCCAGGTTAACTTTATATAAAAAATTATTATCTTTGGAGTAATGGCAAATAATTATTATACTTTACTCCAGGTTTGAAATTAAGAGCTGGGGCATATTATCAGGTGTTTACATACTGCCATTGAGTCTGTTGAAATGGATCATTACAGCATAACTTGGGTTATAGAGAGAGGGTAGAGTGAGGGAAGTGTTTGAGAAAGGGTAGAGTGAGGGAGGGAGGTTTTAGAGGGGGTTGAGTGAGGGAGGGAGGTTTTAGAGGGGGTTGAGTGAGAGAGGGAGGTTTTAGAGGGGGTTGAGTGAGGGAGGGAGGGAGGGAGGTTTTAGAGGGGGTTGAGTGAGGGAGGGAGGTTTTAGAGGGGGTTGAATGAGGGAGGGAGGGAGGTTTTAGAGAGGGGGGGTATAGAGTGAGGGAGGGAGGGAGGGAATGTCCGTGTGATCATAAATTTTCGTGACACACTTACTGATACTTTACATAAGAGCGTCGGCGTAACATGTATTGTATGTAATTCACCACATACACGCAAGTCATATCACACAAGAGAGTGACAGCCCCCGTGAAGCAGCATTAAACCTCTTCACTACGAGAATCACTTAATAATATCTGGCTAAACTGCAGGCGGTTGTATTCAGCACAGAGACCCCTCCCCCCTCACCTCCGTACACTCAAGAGGTTTATCCCCTAAGAGTGTCTCGTATACTGAATGTGTTGTAGAAGCTCAGTAAATAACAACATCAATGCCTCCCTCTTACCGGCTTACACTACTCGGAGTGTTTTTTTGGGGGGGGGAGCACCCCCTACATCTTGTGTAAGGTGAAGCGTTTACAGCGCCCAACAGGGAAGCATGCTAAGTTCATGCTTGCCTTTATGTCTCATGAGTTAAGGGCGTAGAAGCCTGAAGAGTCTAGGGCGTAGAAGCCTGAAGAGTCTAGGGCGTAGAAACCTGAAAAGTCAATGGTTTATGTCATCAAGTTATTGGAAGCTCCAACTCCCTGAATACGAATTCGCAACTTTCGACTTACACCAGGTACCTACCTTACTGCTAGGTGAACGGGGACTAATGGGGGCTAGGAAGTATGTCCAAACAACTTCCGCCGGCCCGGGAGTCGAACCCGTGACATCTAGCTTGCGAGGCAAGAGTGATACCGCTTCTACCAAACCCCGGGGAGATATGATTCGTTATTTGTTGTCGTTTTTGACAAGGTTATGTGACCGCCTGATGATTAGACGCACCAATTAGACTGTATAATGTATCCTTCAGCTAAACCCAACAACTGCTTATTTACTTCATTTATTTACGGGTTTGACGCCTCTTGCAGCTGTGTGGAGAGATAAGAATTTGAAAACAGATCGTCGTTAACAACTCGTGGTTGTTTGTGTTTGTTTGTTTTTAGTCTGGACTGGGGATTAAACAAAAGCCGTAGCGCTGCCTATATACTTCACAGGAGTTGGAAGTGTTAGAGAATGGAGGGATGGGAAAAGGAGGAGGAAGGTTTAGTTTAACAAATTTATTGACAAAGCTTGGAGTACAGTTCGCCTATTCTGAGTAATTTAGTCAGGTTTTGACACTGAGGGTGGTATCACTTCTCACTGCCACGCAGGACAGAGGTTCATACACAGACATGTGGGTGATGTCACTGTTCACTGCCATGCACGACAGAGGTTCGTATACAAAGAAATACATCATATTCATTCACAGTATATATATGTCAGATTCATGTGGGTAATGTTCACTGCCATGCAGGATAGAGTTTTGTACACAAAGAAATGCATCATATTCATTAGCAGTATATATGGAAGGGGTTGTACTCGCTTAAAACACACACACACACACACACACACACACACACACTCACACTCTCAACTCCTTTGGTGGTATTGTCTTGGTTTGGTTCCTGCCTCCCCCTCACTCCCTCCCTTCTTAAACTATTGCGTCGTCGATTCGTTTGCCACTCCTTAATACGCCATTGTTGTTAGCGTTGCTGGTACACACGCGCGCAATCTTACACACACAATCTTGTACCCTCACACGATTACATTTCACTCGGACGATCGTCTGTTTTATGCTGTTTAACCTAACCAACCTCTTCACACCCTTATTATTTTGTCCTCTTGTTAGTGTTGACTATATAGAGAAGCTTGTAATCTCTCTCTCTCTCTCTCTCTCTCTGAAAAAGTGAATGACTATAAAAAATACCTTTGAAAGTTTCATTTCACCGGATAATGAGAATTATTTCCTGAGCAACTGGTAAGTGTGATTGAGTGTGAGGTGGAAGAGGTCTTGATAATGCAAGAGGAGGGAGGGGAGGGGGTAATGTAGACTAGTAGGTGGTGTAAATTGGGTTACTTTAGAGGTAACTTAAACAATGACAAAACCTGGGACGGGAAGACGCTGATGGGGAGGTACAGTATATTGCTGCAGGCTGATGCTGTGTGTGTGTGTGTGTTTTGCAAAGAACCCTGGCTGGAGTTTTCCTTCTCGTGGTAAACAATGTAATCACCTTTTGCATGGCCAGCTCTCAGTGAAGGGAGGAAGGACTTTGTAGCTCATGCCTTGTACGTACAGTTGTGGACAAAATATCGTGGACACTTGGCAGTATCTGGCATGTCAGTACTTGACGATCGTTATGCGAGAGGTAATAGAATTTTAACGTCTGTATTTTCGCGATTTATTTTTATTTTTTTTATATTAAGGAGTTTTTGTTTTAATTTTGTGGTTCCGACATGATGTGATGATAAAAGGCATTAGAAATAAATTAATCGTATATTATTTTGACCCAGAAGTAGATACCGGGAAGTAACCAATTGTTCAAGGAATTTTCACCGCAGTTTATGTCCGGGTGTAGTTAAGCTTTGTTGATGGGTTTTGGTGTAATGTGCATTTTGACGGCGCTAAGGTTGTTTTGCGGTGTGTGTGTTGTGCTTCGATAACCATGTTTAAAGTCAAGGCAAGAACTACAACATGTTTCCTACTGATCTTAAACGAGTTTTAGCGAGATCACCTGAAGATCGGTCTCTTTTTTTTGTCACCTGTAGATGAACAACCCAAACTTAAGTTAACTTGATCTAACCTTCCCTAATCTAAAAACTTAACCTAAAATCCTAACGTAATAACTTAGCCTAACAAACCAACCCAACCTAACATAACCCAACCTAACTTAGCCTAACCTAACATAATAACCTAACCTATCCTAACATAATAACCAAGGTAAAATAAGCAGAAGGTGGTGATGGGGCGAATCTTCAGGTGATCCTTGATGACTTTCACTGTATCTCAGAAACCAGTTGAGCGATTTGACTGAAACGTGACATGGTGGTAGAGGGTGGTATAGGAGGGGCAGAGTAGTCAGGTATTATTAAGTGCTGTGAGGCCAGAAGCAGCAAGATCACGCTCATCCGGGATTAGTGACAACTGAGCCACCTTACTAATCTCTGAAGATGTCTTGCGCCTCACTAACTTCTTTTGTAGATATCTTGACGCGTATTGTAGTTACGCCGTCAGCACGCGTTCCTAGGTTAGGTCAGTTCAAGTTTTTAGTTACGTCAGCACAATTTTTAGTTAAGTCAGCACAAATTACGTCAGCACGAGACCTTAGTTACATCAGTATAAGTTTTTAGTTACGACATCACGAGTTCTTAGCTACCTCGGGGTAAGTTTTCAGTTACATTCATTGTTAGGTCGACAGCTCGTGTGTGGGAGACGGTAGTAAAAATAAGTCTTGGGTGGAACTAGCGATTGGGAAATACTTGGAATGTGGATGAACTATAGCTGTGACGGTGATGATGATGACTGTGGCGGTGATGATGATGATGACTGTGGCGGTGATGATGATGATGACTGTGGCGGTGATGATGATGATGACTGTGGCGGTGATGATGATGATGACTGTGGCGGTGATGATGATGACTGTGGCGGTGATGATGATGACTGTGGCGGTGATGATGATGATGATGACTGTGGCGGTGATGATGATGATGACTGTGGCGGTGATGATGATGACTGTGGCGGTGATGATGATGACTGTGGCGGTGATGATGATGATGATGACTGTGGCGGTGATGAGATGATGACTGTGGCGGTGATGATGATGATGACTGTGGCGGTGATGATGATGACTGTGGCGGTGATGATGATGACTGTGGCGGTGATGATGATGACTGGCGGTGATGATGATGATGACTGTGGCGGTGATGATGATGATGACTGTGGCGGTGATGATGATGATGACGTGGCGGGGATGATGACTGTGGCGGTGATGATGATGACTGTGGCGGTGATGATGATGACTGTGGCGGTGATGATGATGATGATGACTGTGGCGGTGATGATGATGATGACTGTGGCGGTGATGATGATGATGACTGTGGCGGTGATGGTATGATGACTGTGGCGGTGATGATGATGACTGTGGCGGTGATGATGATGACTGGCGGTGATGATGATGACTGTGGCGGTGATGAGATGATGACTGTGGCGGTGATGATGATGATGACTGTGGCGGCGTGATGATGATGATGTGGCGGTGATGATGATGACTGTGGTGGATGATGATGACTGTGGCGGTGATGATGATGATACTGTGGCGGTGATGATGATGATGACTGTGGCGGTGATGATGATGATGACTGTGGTGGTGATGATGATGACTGTGGCGGTGATGATGATGACTGTGGCGGTGATGGGGATGACTGTGGCGGTGATGATGATGACGTGGCGGTGATGATGATGACGTGGCGTGATGATGATGAGTGGTGATGACTGTGGCGGTAATGATGATGACTGTGGCGGTGATGATGATGACTGTGGCGGTGATGATGATGATGACCGTGGCGGTGATGATGATGATGACTGTGGCGGTGATGATGATGATGACTGTGGCGGTGATGATGATGATGACTGTGGCGGTGATGATGATGATGATGACTGTGGCGGTGATGATGATGATGACCGTGGTGGTGATGATGATGACTGTGGCGGTGATGATGATGACTGTGGCGGTGATGGTTATGATGACTGTGGCGGTGATGATGATGACTGTGGCGGTGATGATGACTGTGACGGTGATGATGATGACTGTGGCGGTAATGATGATGACTGGCGGTGATGATGATGACTGTGACGGTGATGATGATGACTGTGGCGGTGATGATGATGACTGTGGCGGTGATGATGATGATGAATGGCGGTGATGATGATGATGACTGTGGCGGTGATGATGATGACTGTGGCGGTGATGATGATGACTGTGGCGGTGATGATGATGATGACTGTGGCGGTGATGATGATGATGACTGTGGCGGTGATGATGATGACTGTGGCGGATGATGATGATGACTGTGGCGGTGATGATGATGATGACTGTGTCGGTGATGACGATGACTGTGGCGGTGATGATGATGACTGTGACGGTGATGATGATGACTGTGGCGGTAATGATGATGACTGTGGCGGTGATGATGATGACTGTGGCGGTGATGATGATGACTGGCAGTGATGATGATGACTGTGGCGGTGATGATGATGACTGTGGCGGTGATGATGATGATGACTGTGGCGGTGATGATGATGACTGTGGCGGTGATGATGATGATGACTGTGGCGGTGATGATGATGACTGTGGTGGTGATGATGATGATGACTGTGGCGGTGATGATGATGACGGTGGAGATGAGGGTGATGATGATGCTGTGGCGGTGATGATGATGACTGTGACGGTGATGATGATGACGTGACGGTGATGATGATGATGACTGTGGCGGTGATGGATGATGACTGTGGCGGTGATGATGACTGTGGCGGTGGCGGTGATGATGACGTGGCGGTGATGATGATGATGACTGTGGTGATGATGATGACTGTGGCGGTGATGATGATGACTGTGGCGGTGATGATGATGATGACTGTGGCGGTGATGATGATGATGACTGTGGCGTGATGATGATGACGACTGTGGCGGTAATGATGATGACGGTGATGATGACTGTGGCGGTGATGATGATGATGACTGTGGCGGTGATGATGATGACGACTGTGGCGGTGATGGTGATGATGACTGTGGCGGTGATGGTGATGATGACTGTGGCGGTGATGGTGATGATGACTGTGGCGGTGATGATGATGATGACTGTGGCGGTGATGATGATGACGACTGTGGCGGTGATGATGACTGGCGGTGATGATGATGACGACTGTGGCGGTGATGGTGATGACTGTGGCGGCGGGTGATGATGACTGTGGCGGTGATGATGATGACTGTGGCGGTAATGATGATGACTGTGGCGGTGATGATGATGACTGTGGCGGTGATGATGATGACTGTGGCGGTGATGATGATGACTGTGGCGGTGATGATGATGACTGGCGGTGATGATGATGACTGTGGCGGTGATGATGATCGTGACGGTGATGATGATGACTGGCGGTGATGATGATGACTGTGGCGGTGATGGTGATGACTGTGGCGGTGATGATGATGACTGTGGCGGTGATGATGATGACTGTGGCGATGATGATGACTGTGGCGGTGATGATGATGACTGTGGCGGTGATGATGATGACTGTGGCGGTGATGATGATGACTGTGGCGGTGATGGTGATGGCTGTGGCGGTGATGATGATGACTGTGGCGGTGATGATGATGACTGTGGCGGTGATGATGATGACTGTGGCGGTGATGGTGATGACTGTGGCGGTGATGGTGATGATGATATGCGGAATGAAACTGTGCACGAATGTAGCAAAAATTTCACCCCCGTCAGGTTAGATGTGTGTCAAGGTATGATGGAAGGTGGTGGAATGTGTGTATGTTTGAGTGTGTGTGCGTGTGAGCTCGCACTAACGAGGCGGACTTCGTGAACAACCTCTCTTCACCTATCACAACCTAGCCTTGCCTCTGCCCCTCACCAGACAAGAAGCTAGTGCGCGCTGTGATTTTGGTGGGGTGTGAAAAGTAAGTCCCTAGTTGGAGTGAGTTGTGTGACCAGGGGCGATAAAAACATCTCCCCACTACCTGAACTTTCAACACCCCTGTCTTGTAATCCATCGTTCTCAAACTTTCATATGCCAACAGCTTTTTATTTATTTATTTTTATCTTTGGAGTTCTTTATTTCTTTTGACATTACCAAAATAAATGTAGTGTTACGTGATGATAATCTCTCCTCCTGGTCTAGCCGGTGGCATTGTCATGGTATGTAGCCGTCAAAACCTTCCTATAATTACACCTGGCGCCGAGTTCCGTGAAATTATGTTGGTTATTGTAGGAAGGTTTTGACTTGTACCGACCTGTGATGACAGACTGACAGAGTTTTTGGTTACTCAACAGACAGCTTTTTGCAACTCATGTTCACACACACAGTAAGTAGAAGAAACAAAAAGAAAAGAAGGAAGAGTAAAGTAGACAATAGGTAAAAACGGCTAACTTATGATTCGCTTTTATGCACGAACCACTTTACTTAGGCTACTTTGTGAAGAACAAATTATTTGACCTTATGAAAGATTTTGTTTTTAATTATTTTTATTATCGGTACAAGTTCATTTCACCCAGTGGTTCACATTTAGGGGTTGGTTTACTGACCTGGTCCTGCTGGTTGGTGAGAGTCAGGTGTGTCAATCAGGTTCTAATAAACGTGATCTGATTGCATCTTACAGTAAACATGAATTAAACACAAACACCTTAAACCCAATCCAACCTTACAATAACATATATTACCCACACAGACCTTAAACCTAACCTTACCTTACCTTACCTTACCTTTACCTATCTTTACCTTTACCTTACCTTTACCTTACCTTACCTTACCTTACCTTACCTTACCTTACCTTAGAATAAATATGAATTAGCCACAAACCTTACCTACAGCAGACCATTTGTGTTCTTAATGAAACGACTGGACAGAGAAAGTAGTGCAAGTGCCATTTCGATACCATTTTAATTGTGTGTGTTGGCGGTAATGATTGTTGTTGGTGGGTGAAGATGATGGATGATGGTAGTTGTGGTGGATGATGGTGGTTGCGGACAGGTTAGAGAGACCAATTGACCCAGGTGATAAGCCATTAAGTGGTGGTAGAGACAGGGGAGGCAAGACACAGACAAAGTGTGGTTGACATTATCAGTAGCTGGAGGAGACGGGAAGGGAGGAGAGTGTGGGGGCGGCCATGTCAGTTGTGTCATGACTGGGTGTGCAAGGCGTTGTAGGTAATGGTCCAGCCAAGAGCACAGTTTTCACTTTGGGGAGGCCAGGGAAGGGAGGGTAGAGAAAGGAGGGAGGGCGGTAGAGAGCAAAAAGAGGTACTGTAGGTAGGTAGAGATGGGGAAGGGAGGAGAGGTAGGTAAGGAAGGAAGGGTAGAGAGAGAGTGAGGAGGGGTAGGTAAGGAAGGAAGGTAGAGAGAGTGAGGAGAGGTAGGGAGGGAGAAGATGGGGGGGTGATCAGGTGTTTTGTATGTAGGAGGATGCATGCCTGAGAGGAAAGTGCCAATGCCCCCCGTCACCACCCACTCCACCACTACCCCAGGTACTACACGTCCATATGCAAACACCACCATTCTACATGTGCAGTTGTATTTAAACAAGTGTGTGTGTTTGTGCATGCGTGTGTACTCATACATTTATCTCTAGTTGTACATACACAAACGTTTACTTGTATATAAACACACACACACAGTACATAGTACTGTACTTGCATATCTATACTAACACACTCATACCTATATCCTTATACATGCATGCACACATACTGCACATTATTTTGCTGACATACTGTACTTCACACATGACTGGAAGAAATTTAATGCAGGTACTTTAGTCTTCTATGACCTTTCCAGTTTTCGTCAAAACCTGAGCTTTGACATAGAGAAGTCCGAGTACTTGTGCCCTCTGTGTGAGGCTCTGTGCAACACTGCTCTTCCACTGCTGCCTGGCGTCACAAGCACAGCGGCCAGCCTCCAGAACCAAGATCAGCCTCCCCCCCCACCAAGCATCTCTATAACAGATTGGTTGAGGGGACTACACACCATACTCAAGTACAAGGTTAGTCCAGCCCTCATGACCTACAGGAAATGCATGCACCAAACATTTTTCTTGTGCAGCATTATATTTTACCTTCTTAAAATGGAGTAAAATACTAAATATGGAAGGTAGGTGTTAATTGTAAAAATAGCACTGCATTTTTTAAATGATACTAGTTAAAGTAGGGTATTGTATACTGTAGTAAGGTAATCAATTGCTTAGAAATGTTATAAAAGAATAGAAATAAATGGAGGTTTATGTGACTTACTTTTTTATTAGATTTACTTACCATTTATGTGAATCACTTCTGCAAAATACAGCATATAAATTTCAAGCTTCACCGAGAATGTAATGCTTTTTTCATCCCTTTATAGTTAATTGGTCACTTCATGCTTGCAAGACAAAGTGGTCCCTGTACAGGCATACCCCAATAACCGACGCATATAAGGATCGGGAAAGTCGTTGGTTAATAAATCAACGGTTATTGAAGCAATTAATCCCATAAGATTATAACAAATTCAGGGGTTAGGGATCGGCCACCCTCCTAGAACTCCCATCTACCCTTGATATATATATATGTCATGCACAGTCAAGCAACAAAATAAAGCATACTTATAAATCAAGCATAATAACCCTTAAATAAGCAATATAAAGCATAATTTGAGATTTATTTACCTGTCTTGAGTGGTAGAGATGGTTTAGGGTGGCAAGTTGAAGTCTACCAATCTCTGCTGGTCCCTCACCACTCTTATTATGCCTTATCACATCCCATCAAACTGCCCCTGAACTATTACTGAGATGTTGAGGCATGATTGAATAACTCACAAAGTTGAAAACAACAACAAAAATACAAGTCAGAGACGCGTGGTAAGTGTAAACAAGAGCAAAGAGGCAGGAATGAGTCGGAGGTAGAGCGCAGAGCCCTCTCATGTCAAGAATTCGCACCATGCCACCACCTGCAAAATTCAAAATAGCTTTGCCGCTCCTCTCCTGATCATCAGATCTCCGGGGTAACAAAACTTGCAGAGTATTTCCCTTAATATGTAATCCTTACTTATGCAAGTCGTAGGTTATACAGGCGTTTGTTTTCGGGAATATACCTGTACAGTATTTCACCAAGACATTTCAGTGACCAGATATTTTCCAGAAAACTAAGAGGAAACTGTAAGGAAGCACTGTAACTATGTTGATTAGACAATAGTATTATACAGAACATTGGACAAGTGGAGGTATTCAAGCACATGGTAAAGCTGGGGTTAAACCAGATTAGTATTTTTTTAATAGGATATTACAATTGCAATTTGTCTGGAACATTAGGAAGATGTTGGTGTATACTGTACCAGGTAATAAAGGTTAAACAGTTTGCAGGATGAAATTCTTTTGATAAGACGACAGGTATTAAATTTTAGAAAATAAACATTATGGCCATTAATTCTATCTTAGATGTGAAACCAAGTAAGTAAAATACTCTTGTGTAAAGGTTCCATAAATACAATTTTTAAAAGTGTTCAACAATATCAGATACAAGAGTGCATACCAAGTACAGTACATGGCAGATGCAGTACAGTGCATGGTAGATGCAGTACAGTACAAGCAATCAGATATGAGGTAGACTGACGATGATTTTACCTCCTTGATTCATATTTTGGTATTGTGCATCATGTTTAACAAGTTTCATTGATGCTTGTCTTTATTTGGGATATTCTTTAGTGCATCACAGTGCTATAATATGTGTACTGCAATCTCAGGTAAGTTCCTTGTGAGGTGCATAGTGGCCATAAGTGTGACACATGATTGGTGCTGTTCCTTTCATTGATAAAGCTGTTTTACTTAATGTGTCCATGTATATGTAATAATTTTTACTAAAACAGTTCAACAATTACTGCTTTATTGTGATTGTGTTTAGCAGTTGTGTGTAGATTAGCCTTAGGTGAGGAATAGAATTATGTAAAACTTTTTCATGATACACTAAGTGAGTAAAACTGTTCGGAAGTTCTGAAATTTGTTGCTTGGTTAACTACAGTGTCTGCAAAAAATACTGATACTATAACCTTTTTACATAACTTTTAATAACAACATGAGTGAAGGATAATTTGTTTTTATAAAACACATGAACCTTTTATACTACAGTACTGTACAGTATATTATTTAATGCCTTGCCATGTTTCCCATTGATTTAACACCAGTCCATATTGAATCATTTGTTTCTGACAACCTGAAGCAGGTTGTGATAGGGATTTTCATTTCTGCTGCAGCCCTTGTTGGATTCTTCAGAACGTTTCATCTCATTAGCATGTCAGTGGCCTTAAAGGTTTTTTTGGACCTCCCAAGAGATGATTTTTGAGGTAGAACAGTATTGTTGTGCACTTAGTCTTAATTGCTGTTGTGCCTCATCCTGGTTTCCCTTCAGAGGAACATTTTCACACAACAGGGCAAGGATGTGAGCCTTTTCCTCACCTGCCATATTCTTGGGACCCATGGCTACTGCCGAGATAAAAATTTGAAATAGTATGGCAATACGCATTTTTTTTTTTTTTCTGTTGTCAGAATACAGCAGAAACTGCTCCAACTTACTCCTGGGTACAGGAGGGCAGAGTCACCACTGAGTTGACAAACTTTTTTTTTTTCATCTAGTTCATCTACAGTAGTTGATTATAGAATCAATACCATTGTCCATATTGATATAACAGTACATTAGTTGCTGCTATATCACTACCAGACAGGTTAGGAAGACAGCTCACTGTGGCAACTGTTCTTCCAGCTTTTCAGTTTTTACCACAATACTATATCTCCCGCAGAAAGGAGGTAATAGAGTAATGTAGTGGTACTTGAGTGTTGTATAGGACGTGATTGTGCGATCGGGAAGTACTACTATTATACAGATGCAGCTTTGTTATTGTCAGCAATACTGTTAAGCCTATAGTAATAGGGAAGCTAAGACTTATGTGAGTAGGATAATGAAAATGCTCTTGGGTATTATGTTTCAGTCACTACAGCACTGTAGTACTGTTGTATCTCCAAGCATAGTAATGTCTTGGTAGTAATGACTTAGTCAGGTCTGACTAGGAAAACTAGCAAAGCTCTAAACCATGCTCTCATATGAATTGCCACCATAAAACTGCTGATTAGTGAATGCATTTTGTTACTATAGGTTACTGTAAAGAGTTTCAAAGCTGTTTTGGCAGCCATATTTTTGCCATTGTTCAGTTGAACTAGCTAAAAGCAGTCTGACCCTTCCAGTTAGGGGGTTGCAAATTTAACTTGCAAGCTTTTAAACCCAAGTCCAGAAACATACCATGTAGAGTCATGGCCTGATTTCACACTCAAACCTGTAATAGCCCCAGTAAAGTTAATGTTTCATAATGGCCTTAACTTTATATTCTGGATCATGATTTTCAGCCATAATTATGAATTTGTTCTCTAGGATGTGGTCCTCATCATTCAGAAATAGGAGATAATGACTAGGATAATTGAGTAGTGGTAGATTGAAACAAGTGAGTTGAGGCTGTTTCACACCGGATGCTGTGGTTTTTGGTCACGGTGCTTACTACTGTATGTGAGTGTTCATGTCGGATAATATGCAAGCCATGTACTGTATTTCGAGAGAGAGACTCTGTATTGTTGCATCAGTCAAGATGGAAGGCAGTGCACAGTGGTTTTATGAGGAAGAGGAGGAGGAGGAGGAAATTTCACTGCTGATTCTAGGAATGTCTTAAGAGAAAAAAAATTGGGTAAACATGAAACAAATGTGAAAAGACCAAACTTTGGTAATAATGTCGTCTTGTACAGGAGCTTTTAGGTGATGAAGAAAAATTTGAACAATATTTCAGATTGTCCCACACTCAGTTCAATGAAGTTCTATTAAATACAGCGTAAGCGGTAACAACAGCTACCTCGATATACTTTCGAGATAAATGAATAAGTACTGTAAAATCTATACTTATAATGCAAAAGTGAAACCAAATAAAAAATAAATACAGTACTTATAAAGTCATAAAAAAAAATATGTATTGGTGAAAATTATGAAAGCAGTGTAAATAATACGAAAAAGGATAAATATATCGATGTTTCGAAATCGAGATAGACAATAAGTGAAGAAAAAACAGCTACAGAAAGTGAAAACTTACGGTAATTAGCATAATTCCACTCTCACTCGATGAAAAACGTCAACACCCGTAAAATTCGACGGGTTCTACGCGTAAATTTTCAACACCGCGACACGTTCACCCATGGGCGTAACTACACCTTCCATGGTTTGGGGAGTTGTTAAATGATGTCTTCCTTCTTTATATGATAGTATAAGTCCATTTCAGTCAAAATTCATAAGTCGAAAAATTGCCAAAGCCAGCCGTACTGGTTAATAATTGAAAAGGATATAAAAAAACAAGATACAAACATGTCTTTGTAATTATATGAAGTCATGTCATATAAGCATGTATGATTCTTCACTTCTTCAATAAGTTGCTCCACGGTCCACGTGCAATGACACACAACAGTAAATGGTAATATGGTTAGGAATGACCTTGAAGCAGGGCACTAGCTGCCGTCTCTCTCAACTGTCTTCCCAGACTGCCAAAATGCTCTAATGCGTGAAAGCCACACTGAGAAAAATTCGCGGAGGAGGCAATCTGGGATGGTACATATCCGGTCTGAACAGCCTCACTGAAAAACAGAAGCAATTCAAAATCAGCAGCATAGCTAGCATTGCATCCAGTATGAAACGGCCTTCTAGGTTGGCTGCAACAGAGTGGGGTATAGTTGGATGGAATAATATGGATACTTGCCTTGGGTATTTTTGCTCATATTTATAGTGTATGTAGATATAAGTTTCTTATTTTTCATGCTACATCACAGAGGGAGTGTGCATCATGTTTAATCAGCAGTGATAAAAGATCCCGTATTTGCATCATTAATATTAATAAAAAGTTCTGGAAGATCACTGTAGATTAATTTATAGTACTGATTACCGATCCTCACTGTTAATGAGTTATGTGTTTATTAATGGTTAAGAGTTTTCACTAACATCTACTGGTATTGTGTGTCTAGCTTTCAAGAAGTTTTGCTAAACAAGGTGGATCTGGATGGGCCACGAACACTGTGACCTGCACACTTACTAGTACTTCATTAATCTGTATTGATCAGTAATTAAATTTGTCCCGAGAGTTCAGTTAGATCTGGATCAATTTTTAAATTTACCTTGATTGTACAGGATCACCAGATTTTGTGGTTCAAGATGCTAGTTCAGTTGCATTGGTTCCGATTGTTAATTGTGTGTTCGCATGGCATTCAGACAGTGGTGATGTCTGGAGCTCGTCCCGAGGAGGAAAGTAATCATGCTGACGATGGGCAGATGGACAGCGCCACTGCGAGGTGTCGTGCCAACATCAGGTGCCATGGTTACCCACGGCGCTGTAAGTGTGCCGGCAACAGCCAGCCCCATGGGTGCTGGGGGAAATACCTCCATTTTAGTGGTTGGGTTGGCTGGAGGTGGAGGGTCCTCCACAAGTTTGGGGACAGCGGCATTACTAAGGCATATGCAAGGGATGGGGGCAGAGGGGCAGACCGCCACGCTGGTCCAGACTCCCACTCTACAAGAAACACAAAAAGTTTAAATACGTTTACCTCCATTTATTTCCTATTATAAGTATTATATTTGTGTGTGTGTGTGTGTCAGACAAAGCAATGTATTAAAATGTGTGTAACACTGTTTCCTTTGTCTGGTTGTGAAGGATATATATATATATATATATATATATATATATATATATATATATATATATATATATATATATATATATATATATATATATATATATATATATATATATATATATATATATATATATATATATATATATATATATATATATATATATATATATATATATATATATATATATATATATATATATATATATATATATATATATATATATATATATATATATATATATATATATATATATATATATATATATATATATATATATATATATATATATATATGCAGTGAGGTTAGACCTCGGCCAGGGTGAAACTATGGGGGAAGTTTCTTTACCCCATTATTTGCCTCTCTACCCAGCAGTAATTGGGAACCTGGATGTTAATTGATTTGTGGATCGTATTTCAGGGTAATGGCTAGCCAGTGCAGTTGGCGAGCTGTCCAGTCTTCTCGGACTATTCCGTGGCACTGGGCCATGCAGCTCGTTAACTTAGGGTGTGGTTGTTGTGTTGGTGACAGCTTGTACACCTTAACAAATTCACGCCTAGGAGGCCCTTGGGCCGACCCATCCTCAATTTCGAGGGGCTTCCATTACATTTATTTATTATACTGTATGTATGTATAGTCATTAATATACAGTTCTTAATTAGATTAATTATTTGGAGCAGAATGGTCCAGGATTTATAAATTTTATATCCAGAAGTTGTCTTGCACTAGCTGCAAGGTGTTCATGAAAAAATCTCGCACATATCTTTTCTGCCTCGCCTCACACCGTGAGGGGGTCACCTTTACAGAAGTTCCCAGGCCACTTCAATTTCAATACTACAAATTTATTTTGCCCATTCTATTCCTTTATTCCACTTCCCCCATTTATTCTTTATTGTAATACCTCCCATTTTCTCCCACTATATAGTTTGTCTGTCTGTACTTGAACACACCTGGTACAGTGTTTAAACAGTATCTCACTTCCTCTTTCTTGCTTATATTAGAGAGAGTGTATGTATACTCCACACCTGTCTTTGGATCTACTGTACATGCTTTCTTCTTGTTGCACATCGGTCTCTCATACTTCCTGTGCACCTGCAATCCTCTTACCTTATGAGAAAAATTAATCAACCATGAATGAGTATCCCTTATTGTACAGTCTTGAGTCATCATCACCTTGTGCTTCCATCTACTGTTTTCATCATCCATGCTCATATCTCAGTTTTGAGGTCCCAAGGTCACACACAATAAGGGCCCTTGAAATTGACATCGCTCTATTGAAAATTAGCTTGAGTGCAAAAGATTAGCAGTGAAATGTCAGTGAATTATGCACTTCTGCCTTTCAAAGTATAATGCTTTCAGTACGATATTCATATATACAGTACTAACCTTCTGACACTGTGTGAGCATTGATTTAAAGTTTGGAAAGGGTTCCAAAAAGGAGAATCGTAACTGGTCTCCGTACTAAGGATGTACTACTTTTTTTGTACAGTGTTGTTTAAGTGGGAAATCTGAATGTGTGTCTGTTTGTATGAACAAAATCAGTCCCATCAAATATCAGTGAATAATAATCTAAATTTGTATTAAGATGTATCACAGTAAGGTCACCAACAAGTTAGATAATAAATTTTTCTTTAAGTACAATAGTTAATGTCTCATCATCCCTCCAGCTTTCACTGCTACTTAGTACATCATCATTACCCCACATGATTGATTGTCAATGATCATCATATGTAATTAACAATATTGTTATTGTAAAGATGGAGAATAGCAGCTGTTGTCCTCATCCAGTTGTTGTTACTGTATTTGTGTTGTCTTGGGTAGAACTGCTATAACTCAAACAAACAGCAATAGTTGGTGAACTTATGTAAATATAACCCAGTAATACCTTGAATGAGGCTTGTAATCATTGTATTTTTTCTAGATATTTTGGAGAGTTTTGGTCATATCCAATTGTCAGAAGGTATATGCACTAGGGTGTTTGGGACAGCTACTGGATGTTTATGTACAGTATAGTTTATTATGAGGTAGTTAGTGTACATGTGTTCCATGCAGTTTAGCATTGAATAGAATGAGGTAGATGGATGTACAGTAAATATAGCAGGACTTTGTAAAGAAACATGTCTTCACTAACTAAAAATACATTTTCATAAAAGCAATTCTTTACATTTTTTACAGAAGTGGTTCCAATTCAAATTATTGTACTGTACTTATTTTTTCTAAAATTATTTAAATTTTTACACCAATATGTGAAATCTAAGTGTATGTTTTATAGTTTTATTCTGCAGTACAGGGGGTCCCCAACTTATGAACGCCCGCCGAATACGAGCGGGTTAAACTTTAAATTTACTGTGCTGCCACTCCTCAACCTACCCGGACATCAGACCGCCCCAGTCGTACCAAAATTATTTCAAATTCATTATTTTCAAGTCCCGGCGTTAGTGATTGCACTGTGTACTGACAAAATTTTCGTTTGTAATTCCATTTAAAATGGCTGGCATGCTTAAAAGTGAGAGTTTTGTGGTGCTGAGAAGAAAAAGAGACACCCATTTTAGATTTTGTATGTATTATTTTCGCATTTTCGACTTACGACCTGGAATTGGGTCCCTAACCCCGTCGTAAGTCGGGGAGAGACTGTATTTTATTTACCTCATGACTTATTTTTTACTTTCATTTACTGTATTTTGTCATTATATTTCTTCTTTTCTCTTAAGCTATTTTACATGTATATAAGGATTTAGGCTGTGATATTGTGGAATTTTAAACATTGTTCTGTAAGTACGGTATGCACATAGCGTGTGTTCCGACATGAGAAATTTAAAGACCGGTATTAATAATCTGGTATTTTAATTTTTTTTTTTTTATAATTTCAGTGACATTATATGTTAATAGTAAAATTTTTAATAATATGTGTGTGTGTGTGTATTTATAGTATATACAGTACAGGTACAGTTAAGCATGAAAAGATTATTTTATTTTACGTTATTAAACTAACTATGGTGTGTGATGTGATGGGTAGGGAGGTGATGGAAAGGAAGAGGAAGAAGAAAACGGCTCTTTTACTGAGGGCACTTGGACACCTCCTTCTTTACCCACTGTAGCTGTTGACCTCATGTCAATCGCATCTCCTGAAACTGCAGAGGCTTTTAGTGTACTCTTCAACAACCCTGCAGCCACCACCATACCCACCTTCCCCAGCCATACGTCAGAAATGATGTCTAACTTCGCCCATGCTGTTTACATGGTGAGTTTGTAATTATAGGGAGTGAGTTTTTCAATTACTTTACAGCATTACATTTACAGCTTCACCTAGGACAAGTTGTGGAAGAGTACAGCATAATGAAACACATCTGTTACAACTACTAGACGAATTGAGAGGGCGATTGTTACTTCTGGTTGCTGCCATACTACACTGTAGTAGAAAAAATGCATGAATTTCATATAAGTTAAAATAATAAAAATAAGATGTTGAACATAATTTTGAAATTTAATGCTTTACAGTATAGTTTAACTCTTAATTCATTTATGATGGCTTATACGTTCTTAATCCACAGCCGCGGCCTTGGTGTAAACCCCAATGCATCAAGTAGACGTATTCCTCATGGTATGGGACAGTGCAGCCTACACTATACATACCTTGGAAGAGACACAGCGAAATGCCAATCGTGCCCTCCTTACTGCATTATCAGCTCGCCAGCGTGACTGCCTCGCTGCCCTTGTCAAATTTGCAGCATATGTTCCCTTGTGTGTGAAGAAGAAACAGGTGAATTACAGCTCACTCACATGTAAACAATGATAATGATTAAATACTAAACATACAGTACAGATATGAAAAAATAAACTTACAGTCCTCATTAAGTATAGAATTAAGTGAGATAAATGAATAATGTTATGACATTGAATAAGATAAATATAAAATGTAGTTATGTCCCTGGAAGGTGTAGGTCAACAAAATAGATAAATAGAATAAAGTTACAACCTATTAACCTGAATGTAAACAAGTACGGTAAATAATAAGTGATTTTTGATGGAAATCTCATTTTTTTTTCTCATGTAATTCATACTGCAAATAAAGGGTAGCTGAAACTTACATGATGAAGTTTCTTGGACATTATCAGAAAGAACTTTGCTTAACTTGGAGCTTGGTAAAGGTCATGCTTGTTTCAACAAACATGTCCTCCACTTACCTCTCTTTCTCTTGTCTCCCTCTCCTCCCTGCACGTCATTCCCTCCCTCTTGCTTCTTTTAATTCCTACTTTTCTCTTTCTTCCTCTCATGTTCTCTCCCTTTCTTTTGCCCTGCCCTGTCTTCTTGATCTGGTTTGAATACTGCACACAACAGGGATGAGATACCATATTTATTGGAAAGTTCTTTAACACTTATTCCACTTTTTATAAAAGATGTGGTTCAGAGTTAAATGATTTAGTGAGCACAAGGTTAGCCGAATTTGAATAAGTTTCAAATTGCATACATCAAAAATTAAAAAAATGCAATGATAAACAATAAAATTGATGATACACATCACATCATAAAATACAATTATGTACACATACAGTGATCCCTCGGTTAACGAAATTTCGGTTAACAAATTACCTTCCATAAGAATATTAAATTCGGTTAACGAAAAAAATTCTGTTCACGAATTCCTTACAAATTTTTCCCAACATGTTTTCTCCTGCTGCTCAACAGCTGTAGTATTAGTCCGCCAATACAGTAATCAGTTTTAAGGCTTAAATTCGTTACATTTTGAGAAAATATCAAGAAAGTTGTACTATTCAATAATTTTCCAATTCTTTTATTAAAATTTTTAGTCATTTTAACAATTATTTAACATAATTGAAGTACAGGGAACTAGTTTTTAGCACACCAAACAGCCACTTGACTCCCCCAGAATGGCGTCAGTTTGTGTCTGCTCAGAGGAGGAAGCATCTTGCTTGAGACTCTCTTGAACATAAACTATTTTAACGTTTTTACAGTACAATTGTGTCATTCTGAAATTTATTTTACATATTGACAATATATAATGCAGTGCAGTGTTGATTTAAAGAAAATAATCTTGAATTACACCAAGTGAACTTAAAATTTTATGGGTGAAATGTCGGCATGAAGCATGGGGTGACTTCTCTTCCACCCCACTGCCTTTTCTTCTCCCTTCTTCTCCACCCCCACTTCTAATTACCATCATCATCATCAATTAGGAGCCTTTTACATGCACACCTCAAAGTAAGTGTACTGTACTGCATTTTTTTTTTTTTTACTTTAGGTAATTTTCGGTGAGCTGGAACCAATTACCCAAAAACCCATTGAAACAATGGTTTCGGTTAACGAACGACCTTCTGGAACGAATTGTGTTCGTTAACCGAGGGACCACTGTATTTTATTCACAGAAAATAACTCCTTCCACACGTAAACCATCCTCTGAGCAATGTGACACTTTTCAACTAGGCAGTCAACCAGCTTACTCACACATGTGGTTGCTGCCTTACTGCACTGCACCATGCCATTATGTCACATCGAGGGAGGGAGCGCAGCAACACAATTACAGCCCATCACCTCTACACACCTTCACTTCCCACACATACTCCGCAACCCACCCATGCTTTTCATTTTATCTTATTTTATAATTTAATATTATATTATCATAGTATCTAAGCCACATTAAAGTCTTGTAATGATTATTTCACGACTTTTATAGTTTGATTACATGTAACAATAAACGAGGCAGGTGGGCTGGCTAGTCGGCGACACAGTTACAGCCCACTGCCTCCACACACGTTCAGTATATATATATATATATATATATATATATATATATATATATATATATATATATATATATATATATATATATATATATATATATATATATATATATATATATATATATATATATATATATATATATATTATATTTCATTCATGTACTGTATTACAGATGATTGAAGGTGCTGTCGTTCGCCTTCTAAGTTACATTCTGGAGGGAGGGGAGGCAGCGCCTTGTGTGGTTGAGTGGGACACCTTTAGCCTGTTGGTCACACTCAGCTTGGGATTGCCATCCATATTCCCCAACATTCAAGGAATAGCCATTGGTTGTCAGCAGGTTTGTCCCTTCAGATTATTATCTATGTAAAGTGCATACTGCATTTCATTGTTGCTAAAAGCTAAATTATCATCTATGGTTCCCAGTGTATTGTCATGCATCATTTTCTTCTCTCATATCCTCCCTGGCTCTGAGGTTTCTGTACTTCTTGATTCACTCTACTCAAAAGTTAGAGGGTTAAATATAATTTGTTGGGCTTAATGATTTATTAAAGATTTGATTAATGTTATACTGTATTTACATAATAGTTTAGGGTTGCCATACATCCGTATTTTCCCGGACATGTCCTCCATTAGGTCTCGAAATCTTCATCCGGAAGGAAATTTTAAAATTCTTCAAAAGTCCGGAATTTCAGCTTCCATCATTTTCTCCACGGAAAGAAACCTGAAACTGTAATGACGAGAGAGAGAGAGAGAGACTGTGAGAGAGGGGAGGTGGAAACAGTAGAGATCTTGTTCAGTTTTCGTCAGCTGATAAGTTGTGGGGTTATGAGATATTGGCTCACACTCAGGATGGGATGGAGAAAGGAAACTCACAATGTGCTCACTGTATACATATTGTATTGGATGTACAGTGCAGTTTGTTGCTGGGTAAGCAGCATGGTAACAAGCATTGAGTAGAGAGAGCTGGTTGGAGAGGGTGCCCAGAGTGAGGACACTCAGCTTGAGGGACGCCAAGGTCGCCTGCGGGAGCGGGAGCCGCCAGGCTGGCGCGGAGGAGGAGGAGGTCTTGCTTGCTGGTGGCAGCGGGTAGAAAGAGGCTGGTCACATCGGTGTCAGGTCTTATAAGGCGGGGGTAGGCGTGGGTTGATAGTTGACCCCCGCTCCGTAGGCGGCGCTGGAGGCGTAGGCTGGGGAATTCGAGAAGGTTCGGCTACTCAGCGACAAACGGCGCTTGTAGGGGAGGAATCCTCTACAAAGTCACGTGTATGCCTGTACGGTGTTGTCAACTTAGCTGCTAGCAGTTTTTGGGGTAAACTGTAGTGCCATGTACTGCTTTTTCTTGTTCTTCAGCCACGCGCATTATTATATTTGTTTTTGCTTTTTTGTATTTATTGCTGTTACAGCCATAAATGAAATGTTGAAAGTATACCATTTTTTTATTATGGCTTTTTTTTACACTGTAGCATATGTTTTTCGTGTCCTGCATTTAAGGCATTTTAGCAATTTTCAACCATAAATCTAGCCACTTTCGCTATATTATTTACGTGTGTCGACAACTCTGATGGTGATCGGTGGTTGGCCAGTCTTTAACCTGCAGTGACAGTGTTTGATCTTAGTCTTTGTTGTGGGTTTGTCACTTGGTGCCACAGCTAGTGCTTACGATTTGTTGTACTTTTCCGGAGCATAAAACGGTCACGGCTGCATCAAAGTTACATAGCACCAAAGTGTGTGCCGGGTGGGCATGATGTCTTCAGGAACGTCCTCTTTTTTTAATGTTCAAATATGGCAACCCTATAATAGTTTACAGTAATTATTTAATGCATTAAGCATCTCTTCTTCATCTTCTTCAATATCTTCTTCAGTTCTTTGCTTATGTGGTGTGATTATATATGAATGTGTATCAGATACAGAGAATAAAGACCATACACTCTGTCAACCCTATAACAGTATTAATGATTCATCTGTACAGTCAACATTCCACTCATAACAGTAGACCAGCCACTGTATTAATAATCACACTTTGTACATTACTTTAATTGAATTGTGTAAATGTTGTACCTCTACACCCTCCGTGGCAACCTTTAGCATGATTGACGTCTCCCCAGGTAACAACACACACATCCTCCTCCTCTTTGGTTCACAGCAAATTTCAGATGAGGATGGAGCACAGCATTTAGAACAGCTCAACTTGGGAAAATAGCTTGCACCTAAGTGAATTGATTGAGATGAATATGGATAATCTTTCACTACAGTATTTGAATAACACTGGAACAGTAAATACTGTAGAAGCATCAGTGCCACATTTGGCAACTATTGGTAGTAATAGATGTGAACAAGCTGTTTTATAATAGGAAAGCAGATTTATTTAGTCTTCCAGTAATTTTGAGTTATGCTTGACTTGTTTCATGAATAACCTTAAAATGCTACTTATCCCATTTGCAATTTGTTATTCAGAACAGTAGGATAAAAGATCTATGCTAATCACTTTTTGTCTGCCTTTTCTTGTTTATAGAAAATTACATTCTATATCTTTTCCTGCCATTATTACAGGATCTACACCTACTTCAAGTGTGCTTCCTGGCTCACCTGGTGCAGCTCCTGCTGACCTATGAGGGTCACACAAGCAACTCAAATATGGAAGTTGATGATGAGACTGATGAACAGAGTGATGAAGGCACCAGTACTACTGGTAGCAGTGACGCTACATGGCTTATGTCCATGTTTACTCATTGCCGATCACTAGCCAACCTGCCAACAACTAATGTAGAACCTCAGCACCTCCTCAGTTATGTTAAAGAGAGCTGGTATGTAGCTAAAGCCTGCATTTGGTTATTAATTTATCATTTTACCCCCACTTGCTAGTATATCAGGCTCTTATGTTATTACTAATTTGCTTCTTACTCTGGGCACAAAAAAGGGAATCAGAAGTGACAAAAATGACAGTTGAGAACAGTGCATGATTGCAATAAGATGCAAACAATAAAGATAATCTAATCTCTTAGGCCCGGTTCACACTAACCCATTTACATGGCTGGCTGTCTTTTATGTCATTAGCCATTGGTGATGTCATACCGGCCTGCTTGATGGATGTTGTGTCTGAATCGGGAACATCTACTGCCCGTTTCTAATGGGCCCAATGACACAAGCGAGTTAAATGATTTGAATCATGTCAGGCCAGATGGAAAGTAGTGATGCCCTGCTGTATGTTGCTGAAACTACAGTAGTCAAAATCCCAAAATACATGACCCTACTTATACGTGTTTAACCCCCTGAACCACCCTTACGCTTGTGTCTTACTCTTGTGTTATCCAACCCACCCAGCATCTCTCGCTAGCTCAATGTGTTTATCACCTGTCTGTGCTCGTTTGAAAAAAGAATACATTGCTCTAACTTGGCTTTAAAAAATAAATAAATACAATACTGTAAAATAAGAAAAATTAAGAGCGTGGTTGTGTATGTGTGGCAAGTAAACCTATGTATTAAGGCAGTGGGCTGTAACTGCGTCCCCAACTCACCACCCAGCTGCACTCTTCCTCCTCCTATATGATGTCACAGCAGCTGTCACACACGTCTCTGAGTTGCGTCGCCCAGAGAATGGTTTGAGCGTTTGTTTTTACATTCAAATGTTCATATGATATCGTAGGTTTAATATTTGTGTTTGTTTGTACATTTAAAGCGTTTGTATGGTACCATAGGTTAAATTATTGCCGAGGCATCCTTCTCTCTTGCACTGGTCCCATGAACATTTCCCAGGTATTCATGCTCATAAAGTTTTTCGTTACCGTTGAACTTTACCCCAATCATGGCCTTAAGAGTAAAATTTATGGTGGTGAGAGTGAGAAAAAGAAAATTAACACTTACTGTGAGAACTTTTGAAGAAAAAAAAATCAAGATATTGGACTTAGAACTCTGAAGTTGCACATCGGTTACCTTAGTATAAAAAAGGGGTTATACGTATATACAGGTATATACAGGGGGACCCAAATACATGCAGTGATCCCTCGGTTAACGAGATTTCGGTTAACGAGTTACCTTCCATAAGATTCTTAACTTCGGTTAATGAGCAATCCCTCAATTAACGAGTTTTTTACAAGCCGACCTCAACATGTTTTCGCTTGCATTTGGCGGTCCACCAGCTGTAGTATTAGTCCGCCAATACAGTAATCGGTTTTAGGGCTTAAATTCCTTACTATTTTAGTAAATATCAAGAAGTTTATACAATTCAATAATTTTAAAAGTTTAATATGAATATTTTTTAGTCATTTTTAACAATTATTGAACATAATTGAAGGTAAAGAAACTAGTTTCTGGCACGCCATCCAGCCTGTTAACACACAAACAGGCGTTTGTCTCTCTCTCTTTTCAGTGGAGGTAACATCTTGCTTGAGACTCTTCAACTAAATGCCTTTTTTCTGTGTTTCCAAGCAAATTATGGGTCATTTTGAAATTTATTTTACATATTGACAATATATAATGCAGTGCAATGTTGATTTAAAGAAAATAATCTTGAATTACACCAAGAGAACTAAAATTTTATGGGTGAAATGGCGCCATGGGGCGACTTCTCTTCCACCCCAATGCCTTCTCTTCTCCCTTCTCCTCCATCCCCATTCTAATTCCCATCATCATCCAGGAGCCTTCTACATACACACCTCAAAGTAAGTGTGCTTTTCTACATTTTTTGTTGAATTTAGGCAATTTTCTGTGAGCTGGAACCAATTACCCAAAAACCCATTGAAACAATGGTTTCGGTTAACAAGTTTTTCGGTTAACGAGCAACATGCTGGAACGGATTGTGCTCGTTAACCGAGGGACCGCTGTATACGCAAATTTGCACTTGTGCGTGGATGCTAGGAATGTAATCCTCACGTACTCTTGAGACCCTACTGTACTGGGCTTCCAAATAACCCAAAACAAAATTATCAGGAACAGTGGAGGGATCCTACACAGGCTACTGACTTTCTTCCCTTGGTATAGCCACCTCTAGTGAGTGGCCATTCAGTAATTAAGGTAAAATTCAACACAAAGTGGCCTCTTGATTAGTAATTGACGTGATCATTCTCTTCTAGCATAGCGAAGATTATCATCGTCCATGTTTGTTTACATTTAACCTCCCCATCTGCGGACGACCATTTTCGTAATCTCATTGATGGCTGTACTACATCAGTGAACTGGTCTTTACACTGTTCTGTTGTGTCTGTATCCACTTCACATAAGACATCTGAGACTAGCTGTCACACAGTACTAGATATACTGTTACACATTCGTTACTTTTCACTTGTCTAGTGCAGTGGTCGAGTGGATACAGCGCTCGCCTCCTGTTCCAGGGTGTCAGTGGTACAATCCATGGGCACTCCCAGTTCACCGAGCTTTAAATGGGAACGTAAGTTTACAACTTGGCGAAATAAATGAGGTTGAGTGCAGTACCGGCCATGCTGCATTCTTGTGTACCAAAGGCTTAGTATACAGTGTACTGTGTCCACACTGTCCCTAATTGCAGTCATGCCTATGGGACACATTTTCACTTTTGACTTGTACAAAGTCTTTCCCAAGGACAACACTGGTGGCTGGAAAAAAAGGCAACACATTCTCCTTCTTTTCCTATTAGTTCTTTCTTGTTTTACATCTTGCTATAAGAGTATTAACTCTTATAGATATACACTACAGTAATTAGCTACTTGGCATTGCATGGCAAACAGCTTTGTAGCATCTACTACTGTATATAACTTATATGTTCCTACAAAATTAATATTTTATATTTGTTTCAGCTTGCCATTCTTGAGGTGCTGTGGTCTGTTCTTCCATTTCCTGACAGAGGTCCCTGCCCCAGAGGAGCTTCAGTCTTCTGTCTGGGTGCCAGAGTCCGAGTTCTATTGTCTCCTTCGCTATCTTGGCCTGGCAGTAAACCAACTCAGACCAACATTCATTGAACCAGCACTGTCAGAACTAGTCAACAAGTAAGGACTTATTTTCTGTCTTTTGTCTTTATTCTCCTCCCACTTTTGAGATCAATATTCAGGAACATTTTAATGAAGTTCAAATAATGGTGTAATAACTCCCATGTTTTGACATTATAATTGAAGTGGCACCTTAACACAGATATCAATAGCAGTTTATCTAAAACTCTATTTGACCTCATAACTTCTGTCATTCATTTTCTGTACACTTGAAATTTTTTCAGGTGGTGTAGTGACAGTCGTGTAGGAGCCATGGTTTCTGGTGCCGGTAGTGAAGGTTGTATGAGGTCTTGGGTACGCATTAATCAGCTGGTCAGCCTTCCACATGACTACTCCGAGCTGATCAACACTGTCTCACAATTCCCGTGTCCTGCATCATCTGGAGATGATTCTCGGACTCCTACAATGTGTCTTGTATGTGGGAAAATGTTATGTTCACAGGTGAGAAGGTATTATATTGCTTGGAAGAAAATTGGTAACAAACAGACTTTCCCCATAGTGTTACCAAATTTTTAATTGAAAAATATCTTTATATCTATTAGCCTAACCTCTGTTAGTATATTCTCATGAATTTCAGAACACAAATTGTATGTACTGTACAGTAATATCAACCTTTGCCTTGCATTTTGCAACAAATACACCAATAGCCAATACACTGCAAGAGCAGATCTCATCAGCATAAGAGTAACCCAAATCAAACAAATACATGCAGAATTATTTGGTTCAAACTTATTCAACTGGGTCAGCTTCTTGTGCATCTGGACTCAAGATTTGAGCAGCATTTGGCCAGCAGGCATAATGTTTGGTGAACACTGCTTGTATTACTTGACCTTATACTGTACTGCAGTGGTTCTCAACCTTATTTGCCCCATGCACCCCTTTCTCCATATGTCAGAATGTCATTCCCCCCTCCTTTCCAAGATTGTCTGCCTCAAAAAGTGCATTCCAAATAATATGCATATAATACTGAAAATCCTTTATTTTTTCCATATTAGTACATATACATTTACAATTTTACATGGATTATTTTTATAGTGGAGTTTTACAAATTAAATGCCAATTGAAAATGTTGATGGATTTATAAAACTTGAATAAAAGTAAAATAGTTTTTTTATTTATAATGAATTACTTAACAGACCAAACTGAAGCATAATGCAATAAACAAAAAGTTCAATAGAATACCAGAATATTGTAAATTTGTAATTAATTTTATTCAGATGAAGATTACAGTCAATGAGAAACCTGTGATTGGTTTTTCTTCGCCAATTCTGGGATACGCGGAGGAGTGCTTGAAAGGGCACAACGCAGGTCATTTTCTACCTCTAATCTACTACGTTGCTTCGTTTTAATTTGCAACAGAGTTGAAAAGCCTGATTCACAAAGATATGTCGACACAAACGGAAGCAATGCACGGATATCTCTTTCTGCCGCTTTTGGGTAGGAATCGCACATCAAGGGCCAAATTTCTGTGATTGATTTCTCATCGAACATATCTCTTGCTTCCTTGAAAACCTGAATTCCCCCCCTGGGGGGAATTCCCCCCTGGTTGAGAACCCCTGCTGTACTGGGTAGTGCATGTGAGGTAAATAGTGACTCAAAATAAACAGGTGAAGCAGCATCATAGAGATGAGCATACATATTGAGACAGAAGTTATGTGTTATCTGGCCTAACTTGAAATACTTTTCAAACTTTAATGACATAATATGACAATTATTTCAGAGTTACTGCTGTCAGACTGAGTTCCCAGAAGGGTCAAGACAGATGGTGGGTGCTTGTACATACCATGCTCACCATTGTGGAGCAGGAACAGGAATATTCCTCAGGGTGCGAGAGTGTAAGATCTTACTATTGTCAGGACGTATCAAAGGTATGTACCGTGCTTTGATTATTTTTTAGTAATGCTTTGAAATTAATTCCCATAATAATTTGCACATAGAGTAATCCCTCACCAACCACAGGGGTTATGTTTTAGAAACTTCCTATGGTTGGCAAGGGCTGGGTTTAATGGGAAATAGGATTTGAGGAAGTGTCCATACAAGGGCAAAACTAAATTCCTTTAATACACAGCTGAAAGTTTAAAGTAATGCAGGATGTATGCTATATATTATGCTATACAGTACACTGAGTAGATACAGATATTAAAAAAAAGAATTAGTAGTAGTACAATAGAGCAGTCTCCCATGATGCTACACCTGGCCTCAATGTGCCTACACAATAAATGTCCTCAATTTTTTTTTTTTTTTTTTTACAAGGTGTTAAGGGTAAAGAAGATACAGTACATGTAATATCTGCTTCTCATTTAACCTAAAGCACTCACACTTGAGGATGTCAGAGGTCTTTGTGTTAGTTGTCTTTTCTTTTTCTGTTTTATTTTGGTCTGTTACACTGATTTATTTTCATACTTTTACATATGTTTGAATTAGAATGAATATTTTTGATGGCAAAGAAAAATATGAGAACTTTAAAATGTATAATAAGTTATTCATCTCAGATTTTCAAAGAAATACTTACCTTACAAAATACTGTAACTCTTTAACATATTCTAGATGAATTCATTTCCTTCAGTTTGGTAAAAAAAAAAGTTTCCATGTTTATCAATAAAGGTATAAATGCTTTTGATAGTTACTTGGTGATTAGAGTGTCTGTGACCTGGACCATGAGGGGTATGGTTGCCACCCCAGCCCCTGACCCTTGGAGTGTTAAATTTGGTGATGACTATTGTCAAGACAGTAGAAAGCCACATTGCATTTAACTTGTGTGAAAATGAGATGATAAAATATAATTTAAGGAATATTCTGTATATGATTAAGTGAACAAGATCAACCTCTTTTAGAACTGATCCAATGAACCTTCCTTTGGAACTGGGCTAGAAATCTGAAAAATGCAGATACTCAAAACAATACAATGGTTGATAAGGTGGTATGCAATATATAAAACATGGATACTCAAAACCCCTGTTGGTAAACCTGTGGTTGGCAAAGGATTACTGTACTTATGATTCTTTAACTTCTTTTTTTTGTATTAATACAAATTGTCTCTATACATTCACTATCAGATACAGTACAGTAACTCAGTACCATCTCCTTTTCATTCTTATATCTGTGCCAAATGACTGACTAAGTTCCTTACCATAATTTTGTGTGAGTTTGTTAATTCACTACTGTTTTGCTTAATCTTTTCTGAAACATTAAGTACTGTAATATTAATGTGCAGTATTTGCATACAGTAATTATATGAGTGAGAGAGAGAATTACTAAAGTTGTGCTGGCCTTTGTTTTTAATTTGACTGGAAGTATTGACAAAATTTGAACTCAGACACTTCATATCTTAAATCACTTCATTTCACTTAATACAGCATGAATATAAGACTTATGTTAGCACTATTTACAGGATGCTTCGTCAACCCACCTTACCTTGATGAGTATGGAGAGACTGATCAAGGCTTGAAGCGTGGAAATCCCTTACACCTGGACGCTAAACAGTATGCACGCCTCCATACCATGTGGCTTTCCCACTCCATACCTGACACCATTGCTCACACAATGGAGAGCAACTCGAGTGTTATGGCGACAGAGTGGCAGCACCTCTAATGGCTCAATTTGTGTAGACACTGTAATAGCTGCCAGATCAGGGATATTCAGCCCAAGTTGCTGCTTCTGTAAGGTTCAGTATACTTGTACGGCAAATAGTCTGGTGAGGAGTGTTGTTATACACCACATGTGAGGCTCACACACCAAGTTCACCAAGTGGAGCTCTTTAGTAAGGGTTGTTTCTGTTATATTCTTTTATCTTACTAAGCTTATATTTTTTTTTTTTATGTTTTTTCAATAAACACTTCACTTACTGTCTGTAGATGAAACTTTAAGAGGAGAAGAAGAGGATATCCAAATAATCTTTCATCTCTTTCTCCCTTTCTCTCAACAACTCTTTTTGTTTTTGGTAATCGTGTCCAAATCACCTAACTGATTAACGTAATGCAATCTTGTTGTGACAGAATTGTTGTTTGTTTGTGGTTATATCACAGCACCAGTTGTACTTCTCTGTAAACACAAAGTTCTAAGTCATTGGATATATATATATATATATATATATCAGTACACCACAGTATGACCTTGACAAGTAGACTGAATCCTAACAAACATAATAATAATAATCAAAGCTTTAGGTAGATTTTGAATTTATTGTGTAAGCTGAGTGAAAGTAGGAAAGATTCATTTACTTACGTGTACAGAATTGTTCATTTTCATACATGTGCAGAATTGTTTACTTTGGTACATGTACAGAATTGATGTCGACTAAGAACTGTTCACTTTTGGGATTCTTAGTCACTGTTACAGTGTGTAGCAACTTTTTATTTGTTGGTTGCTAAGTGTTTAATGGAATGATAGGGTGCGACTCACTTAACAACAAGCAATCAATCACTGACTGTGGACTGTGACAGTTTTTGAGGATGTCAAAACGTGTGCAGAATGTAGTTGGTAAATGTTACACTAAAAGAGCAAGAGTTGTGGTATTTTTCCTGTGTCATAGACTATTGTGGAGTGTGTCAAGTGTCGTGAATTTTAAGAGTTTTAGCCATGGCCTAAAATAAGAAAGTTTTAGTTTTCGAAGGAACTCAAATTTTTTATAAAAGAATGCTTCTCTCTTTTGTCATATATTGTTATATATTTAGTTAATTAAATTTTTTTTTAAGAATACAGTGAAATATAAAATACTGTAAAGTATTCTTGCAAACTGGCATTTATTGAAAATACGTAGGCTGTACAAATGTCCAAGCATTGTACTGTACCTCATTTGCCAGATTAAGTTTGTGATTTGCCTCTCAAACGAGTACAGGGTACCATATAGGTGTAACTTACAACAATTTAAATACGTGTACTCCATAGTAAAAGTTAAATTTTATTGGTACCCCATAGCAAAGGTGATTCTGGTTCCAGTATTCCATAGCAAAAGTGGAATTTTACTGGTGCTCCATAGTAAGGGTGACTTGCTCCATGGTAAAGGTGACATACTCGATACTAAAGGTGACTTGCTCCTTAGTAAAGGTGACTTGCTCCTAAGTAAAAGTGACTTGCTCCAGATTAAAGTGACTTGCTCCATAGTAAAAGTGACTTCCTCCATAATAAAAGTGACATGCCCCATAATAAAAGTAAATATTGTGTGGTATTCCACAACAAAAATGAATATTGAAAATTAGCCAGAAGGTTACTTTTGGGTTATAGCAGCCTTAAAGGTACAGTATTTGTAATGCCTGGTTTCATATACTGTACATTCACAACAAAAACTTCTCGAACACCTGGGCACAATGAATGTGAGAATGGGGCTTGTCATCTCGGAATGCTCGCAGAGTCTTTGTTCATTTTTCAGATTGCGTAGTGCTTATAGCGTTCGAGAAGATTTTGGCGAGTGTACATTCTATATGTACTGATTGTCATTGTTTACCAAGTTCGTCACAACAGAACTTGAAATACCAGAGATATTGTCACTTTTTTATTCTCATTTAATTATCATATTGCTGTCTGTCATTCTTTCAGTGTACAATAGTTATGGGCTTCTGAAGTACTGTCTAGTTATACAGTGATAAATATTAATGTTCCAACAGAATTTGATATTGCATATTGTTGTCCAGAAATATTTTTACCTACTAAATCAGATGTATGGTACAGTACAGTCCTTGGTAAATACAGTACTATTCTCTTCCATTCACACCTTGGCTTTAAAATTCAGAAGTGGGACTAACAAGGAAATTAATTGAATACAAGTAACGAGCTGACCCAAAGATGCCGATTTTTACAAGGTTTTCAAGATCTGTTCTTTGTATTAGGTACCATATTTGAAACATAAGTAAGCACTTGGACCATTTCTTTGTTTTTTAAAATGTCTCTAAAATATTTGAATTGTCTCTTAATGTGTTTGAAATTTTTGTAAAGTACTTGAATCATCTCTTAAGATATCTCCAAATTGAGTAGGTTCCTGTACTTCAAATATCTTTCACACTCTTTATATTATGTAGTATGTACAGTAGTAGTAGTAGTAGTTACCTCAAGTGCAGCAAAAGGGTGCCTTTTTTTTATTTTTTATTTTTTTTTATTTTTTTATTTTTTTTTTTATATAACTTATAAACACAAATGTAGAATCAACTTTAGTTATTATTCAGGTACATTCACTTTGGTGGTCGTGATTTACCATACATTAGCTAATTTTGCATTTTGTCAGCTATAAAAAGTTCCTATATGTTGTAGATGATGTATGCTGTATATGGCAACCTGTGGTGTAAGGGTCAGCATCTTCGCCTCGTAAGTGAGCGGACTCGAGTTCGATCCTCGGGCAGGGTGAAACTATGGGCAAGTTTCTTTACGCCATTTGCCTCTGTCTACCCAGCAGTAATTGGGAACCTGGATGTTAATTGATTTGTGGATCGTATTCCAGGGTAATGGCTAGCCAGTGCAGTTGGCGAGCTGTCCAGTCTTCTCGGACTATTCCGTGACACTGGGCCATGCAGCTCGTTAACTTAGGGTGTGGTTGTTGTGTTGGCGACAGCTTCTACACCTTAACAAATTCACGCCTAAGAGGCCCTCGGGCCGGCCATCCTCAATTTCGAGGGGCTTCCATTATTATACTGTATATGAAAAAGAATACTACATTGGTTGCATTGTTATATATGGATAATTGTTTGTCCTTTTGTACCCTTTTTTTTTTTTTTTTTTTTAGCTTGAAGTATGGAGAATATATATGACGTTTCTTTATTCATATTTAAGGGAATTTTTTATTCGTTTTTTACAATGCGTGCTGTACCTTGATACAGATTTCATAGTGGAGGTCAAGCTTTGGGTTCTGTTTTCACTGACTTTTTAGTTGTTCTTTGTCATGTTTCAGAGAATCTGAGTGTAGCCACACATTGCCCTGTGCTGTAAAAATAATATAGGCTCGGTAAGATGCACACAAGACACCCAGAGAAATACTAAGATTTATTTATTATTAATTAATGTTGGATAAAGTTTGGCTGAGGTAGATTATAACTAACCTTAGCAGCATTATAGATGCATTTGTACAGTAAACATGCTAAATTTGCTCCTATAAACTGTTTAGGTCCACCAAAGTTGTGTGGGACAAACAAACCCTCATCCTTAGAAAAAAAAATGTCCATTAAATTATTATTTTCCCTCTTAGAGTGCACAGGAGTATTTTGGTATGGAGTTTCTTTTGTCTCATACAGCATCAAGAAAAAGAGTTTTTGTAAGACATTACTAAGCCTATTTCTGTAAACTAGTTTAACTCAGACACAAAGCTTACCATAGCCCTGTAATACACTCTTGCCTGCACTTTTCTGATATTTTAAGATTGATCAAGACTTGCCTGAATTTTCATATCAGTCAGTGAATTGGTCAGCCTATTTTAATGCTTGCAGTTGCAGACTGAAACCCAAGCTGCCTAAAGTCAGTCTCTTTACTCTGAGATAATAAATACACTCAGCTCTGGTTTCTGCTAGAAACACACTTAGACAGCTAACACAAATGCATGAGAAATGGAAACAGATATCTCAACCATTTTTCTTGGTTAATAATTTCAAAGTCAACTGATATCTCTGTCTTGTAAACAGTCATTTTCTGTTGAGTTGAAGAACTAAGATTATTAACTAACAGTTTTGGGGAATGTGTTCATACATCTCCCACAAAGTGGATGAGGTGTCCTGGAACATATACAGTATCTCAACTACATTACGGTTAACTGTCAGTAATCTAAAATTCTGCTAAAATATCGCGCCCAAGTAAATGGTCTCCCAATAAGGCAAAACTGAGGTGCAAAATCATTAATATACAGCTGACACAACAAAAAATTTCTGCATACTATGACTAGTCAATGATGCCATGTTGTATTTATATGTATAAATAAAGCTTACCTGACAACCACCTTAATGTGTTGCGATTCTGCTATTAGAAATATACAAAGTATAGAGTCTAAGCAGATCAGAACAAAAGGTTGCACTCAACACATCTACAGCAGAATTTGGTGTTGCTAAAAAACAATTTGTGCCTCATACATAGCTCTTACTCAAACTAGAATCTTGGTACACACCTTACAAATTAATGGCTGGAAACATATTGTGTATGAATTTAGCCACATTTCTGGTGACACACTAGAATTTACTTTCCAGTGGTCATATTAGTGATGAGCTAAATTATATATACATATCTGATGATGTACTAGAATGCAACAACATGCACTGGTGCACTGAAATCTAGCTACACTCTTGGTGATGTACTGTGCAGTAAAATCCCATTTTTTACAAATTTGCTTGACCAAATTAATTTCCTTAGAATTGTAGTGAAATACACAAAACTGTGAATATCCTTTGAAAATAGATGGATAAATTTGTGTTTTTCCTTCACTAACAAATATGTACAGTATACAGTACTGTTTTGTAATTATAGTGAATAACTCTTCTAATACATATATACAACTCAAAATTACTGTACTCTGTACAGACAGCTGACTGGCTTCTCCAGTCTCCATGCATCTTAACCTGCAACCCACAAACTTTGTGTTCTCACTAATCCCTTCTAAGTTTTTAGCTACAATATTAGAAAATACCAAAGCAAAATCATTTTTAGTGTAAAAATGTTCTAAAGTATATAAACATTGCTAAACCACCAGCAACTGTAAGAGATGAAACGCACTGATGTTAGTGAGAGAGTTTCGTTGCCAAAATTTACTTGTGTTTTATCTACAGTGCTGTTATAATAATCAAATAAAACATTACCTAAACCTTAAGACCTGAAGACTACCTAATCAAAATTATATCACTAAAAATTTCTTATATAAGGTATTTTGTATGTAGTGGCCAATTTTGAGACTACGAGGCACCAAATTGATTTTTTATCAGTCATGTAATTTAATAAACCTAGCACATTCAATAATACAGTTCTATGTAAATTTGGGATTTTACTGGACTATACAGTACAGGGGATTATTGGGTTATGAACGCATTGAACGGGTTCCATTCCTGAGGACATTCTTAAGTCGGATTTGTATGCAAGTCGGAACACATGCTATGTGCATACCGTACGTACAGAACAATGTTTAAAATCCCACTATATCACAGCAAAAAAAGAAACAGAATGACAAAATATAGTAAATGAAAGTAAAAAAATTAGTCATCCGGTAAATAAAATACTATAAATTTCAAGTTTAACCCTGTTCGTATCGGTGGGTGCTCGTAAGTTGGGGACCCCCTGTATAAGATGTTATCGAGTTACTAAGCTTATGTATTTTGTCATTTGTGTTATCATTAGATAATACAGTACTGTAGTCTCATGTGAGAGGACTCGGAATGAGACCATTATAAAATTCAAAATAATACGGGTGCTTCTATACTTAAGAACAAGTTACATTCCTGAGGCTTTTTGTAAGTTCAACTTTACTCCTGTAGATACCAAACATCATGTGAAAATAAAAGTAAAAACATAAGTAATGTTATCACTAATGTAAAGTACTAATGGCGTACATGGTAAGACAAAAGGCTAAAGCAAACTCACTACTCCCTGTACCTCTTTTTCCCAGCATTCATAAACCATACCACTACCTTTGTTATTTAACAATTGTGCAACTTCAAGCAACATTTGTATACTTTGTAGTTAAAAAAATGCAGCTAAAATAATTAAGAAACCGCTAAATGAAAGTAACAGCTGCCATTTGCATAAACACCAGCTACGTGGCCTCAAAGCTCACCTTAGCAATGCAGCTCCGCTGGAACATTGCCTCTGCTGTCCCTCTAGCAACGGATCTCCCTCACTTGGTTCCCTCTTCACGCTCAACCTGCTAACTTTCGCACAGAAACAAATGTTTATTCCCTCTGTTTTTTACTTGATAATTTTTATTTATTTATTTTTTATTATATATATATATATATATATATATATATATATATATATATATATATATATATATATATATATATATATATATATATATATATATATATATATATATATATATATATATACTGTATATATATATATATATATATATTATGTATGAAGGGTTGTGTGCATGTAACAAGAGTTAAAAAAAAGAAAAAAAGGTCAAGTATGTTTACACAAAATAACGAGTTGAAAAATAACAACATAGGTCACAGCTCGGCCAGGTAGCAAGAGGGCTAGGGGGATATGGCTAGGTGACGAGTCCAATTTGGCAACAATGCCACCTGTGACGTTAAGAGATGCAAACTAAAAGAAAATTATTTGTAAGTCTTCATTATCTTCATGTGCTTAAGATATTTGTAGATTTAAAATGGCTTTTAAAGTGAATGAGGTTCTACTCTTCATAAAACAACATGAATCTAGAAAGAATCTAGGGGCATGGTTGGCAAGCCCAGGATAAAGGAGCTTACTGGTAAGGATCGTATACTGCAAGCTTGTAATGGGTGATTATCATTCACCGTAAATGACCCCATGGACAGGTTTGTTCTTATCTGAAAGTTCATAAGTTTAACTTTTTTTAAGTAGAGGAGCACCTGTATATAAAGAAAAAAAAATTGTATTTTCAAGTTGGAACTATTTTCCCAACCAGACTTTATCATGGGTAGATTTAATCTTCTTAACCTCTATCACATTCTCTCCAGCATCATATTTATTGAATGTAAAATTGGTGGCACATTGATAATCCGTTTTCCTCGTACATTTCTTTTGTTTATGACCATATTCCTCTAAATTGCGGGTCTCAAACTTTAAGTGACAGACATCATGTGTAGAATCTATGTATAACACAGGCTAGACATCAAAATAAAATAATTACTATTAAAATTTACAATTAAAATGGAAGAAGTGATTCATTTTATTTAAAAAAAAAAAATAACCTGCGCTGAAGATAATTTCAATTGCATTTATACACACGATGTAAAACATAATATTGTTGCTCAGTGAGAATCGTGATACTACTGAGCAAGTGTTATGTTTGGCTGCATATCAGGCATTGCATATTGTACCGCACCTTATGGAAACATCACATGAGTATATAGGTACAGTATTTCACTTGATTTTTTTCTCCATAATTTTGTACCTGGTGCCTATAATTTGGGAAGCCCTCCTCTTATGCATAGAATACAGGTGCTCCTCTACTTAAGAATGTTCAACTTACAAACTTTCAGAGATACAAACATCATCACTGAGGGGGGTTACCTCCAGAACAGGTGTGTAATGTGGATGAAACTGGATTATTTTGAAGAAAATTCCAGATAGAACAAACATTACCTAAGAGGAGAAGAGTGAGCCAGGTTTTAAGGCTGTATTAAAGGGTATAGATGTACTAAATATCCATATTCTTTTCATTTTTTACAATATGTTTGGCAACTACAAGAGTAAAGTTGGACTTGCAAACAAGCCTCAGGAACGTAATTTGTTCGTAAGTAGAGGAGCACCTGTATACTACAGTAGTTCAGTGTTTATATAAAAATTGCTCGGTGAGTACAAACCATCATTGCTGAAGGATAGGATATGGCAACTTGAACATTGTGGCAACTTAAGGGACATAATACGGGTATGGCAACTTGGGGATATTGATTACGGCAGCTTGAGAGGCAGGATTTGGTAGTTTGACATTCTGCTGTAATTGATGACAAAAAGTGAAAACAAATTCCATGTCAATATATTCTATTGTATAGTACACAAATGAATTTTTAAAATTTTGAACAGAGCAGAGCAAAATGAAAATGCATAGATCTCACTAATGGCCATATTGACCCTTTAATCCTCAGGGCCTCATCATTGAATGAAATTTTAGTCACAGAAAAAAAACAATTTTATATCGATTGAGAAGTATTAGAATTGGCTAATGTTTCCACGGTACTGTGTTAGGAAAAAGTATTGAGAAAACACCAAGAAAAGTCCTTATATGCCTTCAGTTGGTTAATGATTGGTCAAGTGAGCCCCAGTCCAATCAAATTGAATCATTAGAATTGAGCCTCAGTCATATAAAGACCTACCCTTAATCATTAGGATTGGGCTTCACTGTTAATGATTAGGTTGGAGACCTTCTGGATTGAGGCTCATTTGACTGAATTTCATACATAAGGTAGTGTGAGTAAATCAGGTGGTAACACTATTTTCCAACATTTTTACTTCTGTCACTAGTTCAGTTTTCTTTTTCTATTCTATGTAACTACACGTGTTCAGTTGACTGTGTTTTAAGATATTAAGTAGTAAAATCACTGATTGTGCAATAAGTTTAAAGATAGCAGGAAGTGATTAGCTTGGTCTGCCATTTGTGAAGATTTTGTTTAAGCTATGTGAATAATGTATACATGTGCTTATCCATACAAAAATGTATACATAAATGGTGTTTACAGAGTCCCGTAATGCTTGTGCTTATGGAACCCCTTAAGGAAATTGCACATACAAAACACACTCATTGTGTTGTACACATAGCTGTGTTTACAGTGACGTTTTCTTTTTGTGTTGTTGGTTACAATGTATAGAATGTATCATAGATACCCATGATACATTGATTATAGTTCCTCCTGTCAGTCAAAATAACAGCAGATATGATAAAGAATACTTACATCACATGCAGAAAATGGTGGAGTACATATCAATGTTTTGGATGTGTTGCTGCCTCAGTGGACTTCGTAAACATAAATGTCAAGGGATTTTGGAAATGGCCCTGTATGTATTCATACATATCACCACACTTTTATGTACAGTATATTACAGTTTCCATGTACAAAGGACACTCAATTCAGTCAAACGTGAGGCATGCAATCTCGTATCTTTGTGCTGTGCAGAATTGCCAGTTTCATGGACTTACTAGATATTTACCTTTCATAAGAAAACTCAGTGTTACAAGGTCAGAGATCTTACAGACTTTTTCTTCAAATGAACTTAGAATGTAGTAGTCATGAGAATTTGTAATAAGAAATTTTTTCTGGGTTACAGTTCTTAGGTGATCAATTTATCAAATTAACCCACATTTACTGAGCTGAACATTGAGAAATTATAATTCACAAATTGAATATTGTTATATTACAAAGTTGGTCTCATGAATTACTTGTAACAAAAGAGTGCTATGTATTTATTTAAGACATTATGATAGTGAAATTTTTTTGATGTGGTATTTCAGATGTTAGGGCTGTGTGTTGGGAGCTCCAAATACTGAATAAATAATATTGTACTTAATCTTGTGTAGAACTCTTTCACTATCAACCATAATGTTTTCTCTTTGCACCTCACCTCAAACTCACACTTAGAGCGTGTAATAGATGAATGATCCATGACAGTCAGTTCATGGTTGTGATGTTATGTTGTATGATATATAATTATGTTACAAAATAGACTTCATTTTATGAATGGGAAAAAATCTTGTATAACTTTGGGTGTTGTGTCATACTTTATCGTCTCACTTCGTGGATAGGAAAGAAAATCAGTAATTTTGGGATGTACAGTACTGCATTTTAGTACATTTATTTATCAAAGAAATTTATCACATCCTTCCACGATATTTACATATACTGTAGTACTGTATTTCCACTTATTATTTACAGCTGCATCTTTCTCAGGCATTCTGAAATCTGCATTACAAGAACTACTTTTAGTGATAGACGCACAAAGAATGGCAGTTGGGTTTAATATGGGGAGAATACAAATTATTGTTTGGTTTTGAATCATATCAGCATTATTATTAAAACGAGTATTTTCCTGAGAGTCAAAACATTGTATAAGTTGGATTTTTTTTTTTTTTATAACCACTATATACTGTACAGTATACTTGATCAAAATATATAGTACAGATATATATATAATGCACTTTAATTGGTATAGGAGATGTGTTTCTCTTCATCTTACAAATTTTGTTTTTGAAATGTACATCACTGTTCTCGGACCATATTTGTTCTAGTTGCATGAACTATATTTATCTCTCTTCCTCCTTGTCCTCTCTCTCTCTCTCTCTTTCTCAGTTTATGACATACCTTGAGGTAATCCCTGTTTTAATTATATATTTTTTTAAATAAAGGTTTGAATGTTTTCTGTAGATAAATATAGGACATAACTACCTACTCCCTTTATAATTTTCAGAGAAGGCAAGTGAAAATTTTACATAAAAAACATTAATCCCCTTGTACAGAATGCAGAATAAGACTAATATTATATTAGGGTTAAATCATAAATTTTTATATATTTTTTTTCTGGAGTAATTTTTGTGTTTCTGCTTTTTTATTTTATTTTTTCAAACAACTTGTCATGGCGGGATATTGGAGATTTATGCGAGGTCAACATTTGCCAGAGTGAATGAATATATTGTGTGTATCAGCTCTTAGCGTGCTGGCATAGATCTCCACAGGTCTCTCTGACAGGGAAGTGGCCATCCAATTTGCTCTTCTCTAGGATTTACTAAGGCATTTCAGAAGAAGCAGACTTTGACATTAATCACCGACTCTGGAAAGTGTTAGTGAAGATCCATAGTCACATTAATCTAAGGTTGCCAGAGTGAAATGTAATGCATATCTAGTTACTAGCACTGTTTTGCTGTATTAATGCTTTATTATTGTATAAATCAACTTTGTTTTCATCAGTTAGCATTTTAAAAGCCAAATACAAAAGAAATTATCTTGTGAAAATGTAACTTTGTGTGATAAATACTATAAAGGAGTGTTTTATTATTCTGATAGTCCACTTCCTTAAGCTCTGCTGGAGCTGCTATTTAAGGAAGCACCTTACATCAAATATTTAGATGCTACACATTATAATGCAGTGCAGATATTTAATTTTAAATTTCTTACATTATGTATATAAATTTTAATATGCAAAACTGTTTATATTTTATTATCCCACTGAATTAATATTGTATAATACAGTAATTTTATTGGAAAAATATCTCATGGTTTGTTCATAAAATAGCATATTATAATATTACAGTGGCAACACTTAATAAAGTAAATTTTTGCTGAATGAGAGATGTTGACAATTCAGCTAATGATAACTTCCAATGGGGCTAGTTAAGCCCCGTCCACACGATCGAGCAGTGCCCGGCGGGCTTTGCCTGTTTACCAGGCAAAGCCTGTGTGTTGTTGTACACACGAGGGTGGTTGGCGGCAGTCATAGTCGGGCGCCGGTAGCTAGTAGGTGGTCGGCAGTAGCGGGTGCGGTACGATCACCATGGTGTGTCGCAGGAATAATCGCCGGACAGTTAAAGCGAAGAGCATAGCGTTGTGTACTATAATAATTGCTTCTATGTGCAAAATGAAGAACCAAATGCAGAAAAGGGAATGGTGCAAAGAGTGGTTAGGTCGAAGAAAAGTATTGGGAAGTCATGCCACGATTTTACGTGAACTGCAAGATGGACATGAGCAAGACTTCACCAATTACGTGAGAATGGACCCCAACACATTTTACAAACTTCTAGCGAAAGTGGAATCATATATAAAAAAACAGGATACCTATATGAGGGAGGGTATATCTGCAGAGGCTCGTCTAGAGGCAACGCTCATATATCTTTCAACTGGGTGCACCTACACGTCACTTCAGTATAGAACAAGGATATCAAAACAAAGTTTGTCTGGCATAATACCTGCAACTTGGCAAGTTATGTATGAAGTACTCAAGGAAGATTACTTGCAGGTGAGATTTGTAGTACATAAAAATTCATTGAGTAATGTTAGAATTATGATATGCATAGACAGGAAGCTATGGGACTAGAGTGAGGAGAGCAGCAGGAACGAAGAACACACATGAATGTCCTCTACACAATACATAAACAATCTCCCGTTTATTGTCACGTCAATAATGAACAGTACATTGCATAAGCTTATTTGGTTATACACTGGACCAAGCTGGGAACATATACGTATCACATTTGTAGTACTTAACTCAGGTTTTACAAAGTGTTAGCATACGTTGTGTCACCATCTCTGTTCATACCTCCCCGAGGTCAGCGGTGGCGTAGTGATCAGCTGTTTTTGAGTCACGTGAGGTTCCAATAATAACACGTGTCTTGTATTGCAGGCTTGTGTAATGTTGAATATTATTGACAATGTTATAGGAATGTCGGTTTTCCGGTTTTATCGATTATTAATAATGAAAATTATATTAAAACATTAATATTTGTGAAGGGGTCCCAGGGTCAACTCGTTTGTCTGGCAGAATCGTCGCTCCATATCCGGCAGCAAACCACCAGGCAGGCGGACCGTGATTTCGCTCAACGACGGGCACGGGCACTACGCTGGTTTGCCCGATAACGGGCATTTAGCGCGTGCCCGCTGGGCACTGCTCGATCGTGTGGACGGGCCTTTAGGGATAGCAATTTAAAGTGTCACTTGATGAATTTATCAGGAGAAACTTTTTGTATACATACTGTAATGTAAAATATAGGAATTACCAGTAATGGAGAGCAACTGGAGAAACTATTGAAGTTGAAATATCCAAAGAAGATGCTTGCACAGAGGAATTGTACTTCTCGGGAATCACTGTTTTAAAAGTGTAGGGGTATCGAGAA
>NW_024741901.1:20082055-20126702 GCF_018991925.1 Homarus americanus | reverse complement strand
ACAACACAGAGTCATGAACAACACAGAGTCATGAACAACACAGAGTCATGAACAACACAGAGTCATGAACAACACAGAGTCATGAACAACACAGAGTCATGAACAACACAGAGTCAGGAACAACACAGCGTATGAACAACTGGCGTCGTGAACAACACAGCGTCGTGAACAACACAGCCATGAACAACACAGTGTCAGGAACAACACAGTGTCAGGACAACACAGCTTCGCCAACAACACAGTGTCAGGAACAACACAGCTTCAAGACAACACAGAGTCAGGACAACACAGCGTCATGAACAACACAGTGTCAGGAACAACACAGAGTCAGGAACAACACAGTGTCAGGTACAACACCAGCTTCATGAACACACAGTGTCAGGAACAACACAGCTTCATGAACAACACAGCGTCGTCGTGAACAACACAGCGTCGTGAACAACACAGCGTCATGAACAACACAGCGTCGTGAACAACACGCAGCTTCATGAACAACACAGTGTCAGGAACAACACAGCGTCGTCAACAACACAGCGTCGTGAACAACACAGCGTCATACAACACGAGTCAGGAACAACACAGTGTCAGGAACAACACAGCTGCTGAACAACACAGCGTCAGGAACAACACAGCGTCATGAACAACACAGCGTCATGAACAACACAGCGTCGTGAACAACACAGAGTCAGGAACAACACAGTGTCAGGAACAACACAGCGTCATGAACAACACAGCGTCCAGAACAACACAGCGTCATGAACAACACAGAGTCATGAACAACACAGTGTCAGGAACAACACAGCCATGAACAACACAGTGTCAGGAACACAGCGTCATGAACAACACAGCGTCGTCAGACAACACAGCGTCTGATCAACACAGGTCAGGAACAACACAGCGTCATGAACAACATAGCGTCGTGAACAACACAGCTTCATGAACAACACAGTGTCGGGAACAACACAGCTTCAAGAACAACACAGTGTCAGGAACAACACAGCGTCATGAACAACACAGCGTCAGAACAACACAGTGTCAGAGCAACACAGCTTCATGAACAACACAGTGTCAGGAACAACACAGCTATGAACAACACAGAGTCAGGAACAACACAGCGTCATGAACAACACAGCGTCATGAACAACACAGCGTCATGAACAACACTGCGTCAGGAACAACACAGCGTCATGAACAACACAGAGTCATGACAACACAGCGTCATGAACAACACAGCTAGCAGAACAACACAGTGTCAGGAACAACACAGCGTCATGAACAACACAGTCATGAACAACACAGTGTCAGGAACAACACAGCTTCGTAAACAACACAGAGTCAGGAACAACACAGCGTCATGAACAACACAGCGTCATGAACACAGCGTCATGAACAACACAGAGTCAGGAACAACACAGCGTCATAAACAACACAGAGTCATGAACAACACAGCGTCATGAACAACACAGCTTCATGAACAACACACGTGTCAGGAACAACACAGCGTCATGAACAACACAGTCCAGAACAACACAGTGTCAGGAACAACAGCTTCATGAACAACACAGAGTCAGGAACAACACAGCGTCATGAACAACACAGCGTCGACACAGCGTCATGAACAACACAGAGTCAGGACAACACAGCGTCATGAACAACACAGAGTCATGAACAACACAGCGTCATGAACAATACAGCGTCATGAACAACACAGCGTCATGAACAACACAGTGTCAGGAACAACACAGCGTCATGAACAACACAGCGTCGCAACAACACAGAGTCATGAACAACACAGTGTCAGGAACAACACAGCTTCATGAACAACACAGTGTCAGGAACAACACAGCCTATGAACAACACAGAGTCAGGAACAACACAGCGTCATGAACAACACAGCGTCAGACAACGCGTCATGAACAACACAGGTCAGGAACAACACAGACGTCATGAACAACACAGCGTCAGAACAACACAGCGTCATGAACAACACAGAGTCATGAACAACACAGCGTCATGAACAACACAGCGTCAGGAACAACACAGCGTCATGAACAACACAGCGTCATGAACAACACAGAGTCAGGAACAACACAGCGTCATGAACAACGCGTCATGAACAACACAAGTCAGGAACAACCACAAACACAACAACAACAAGCGTCATGAACAACACAGAGTCACGAACAACACAGCGTCGAACACACAACCGCGTCATGAACAACACAGCGTAGGAACAACACAGCGTCAGCGAACAACACAGCGTCATGAACAACACAGCTAACACAGCGTCAGGGACAACACAGCGTCAGAACAACAACAACACAGGTCAGGAACAACACAGCGTCATGAACAACACAGCGTCGCAGAACAACACAGCGTCATGAACACACAGAGTCGGAACACAGCGTCAAAGACCACAACCACAGCGTCAGAACAACACAGCGTCATGAACAACAGAAGTCATGAACAACACAGCGTCAGGAACAACACAGCGTCATGAACAACACAGAGTCGCAGACAACACAGCGTCGGGAACAACACAGCGTCATGAACAACACAGCGTCGTGAACAACACAGAGTCATGAACAACACAGCGTCATGAACAACACAGCGTCATGAACAACACAGCGTCATGAACAACACAGCCAGGAACAACACAGCGTCATGAACAACACAGAGTCGTGAACAACACAGCGTCGTGAACAACACAGCGTCATGAACAACACAGAGTCATGAACAACACTGCGTCATGAACAACACTGCGTCATGAACAACACAGCGTCGTGAACAACACAGAGTCAGAACAACACAGAGTCAGGAACACACAGCGTCAGTGAACAACACAGCGTCATGAACAACACAGTGTCATGAACAACACTGCGTCGTGAACAACACAGCGTCATGAACAACACAGCGTCGAAACAACACAGCGTCGTGAACAACACAGAGTCAGGAACAACACAGCGTCATGAACAACACAGAGTCATGAACACAGCTTCATGAACAACACAGAGTCATGAACAACACAGCGTCCATGAACAACACAGCTTCATGAACAACAGAACACCATGAACAACACAGCGTCATGAACAACACAGCGTCAAGAACAACACAGCGTCGAACAACACAGCGTCATGAACAACACAGCGTCGTGAACAACACAGCGTCATGAACACAGCGTCATGAACAACACAGCGTCGAACAACACAGCGTCATGAACAACACAGCGTCATGAAGAATACAGCGCCATGAACAACACAGCGTCATGAACACAGCGTCATGAACAATACAGCGTCATGAACAATACAGCGTCATGAACATCACAGCGTCATGAACAAACAGCGTCATGAACAAGGCACCATGAGCAACACAGCGTCATGAACAACACAGCGTCATGAACAACACAGCGTCATGAACAATACAGCGTCATGAACAATACAGCGTCATGAACATCACAGCGTCAGGAACAACACAGAGTCATGAACAAGGCACCATGAGCAACACAGCGTCATGAACAACACGGCGTCATGAACAACACTGCGTCATGAACAACACTGCGTCATGGAGGAAACAAGACAATAGGTACTCACGTAGCCTGGGGTCGAACCAGGAGGTGGACTTGTCATCGTGGTTGATGAAGTAGATCTCACCGTCAGGAGTAACCGCCTGTTCCCAGCTGTCTGGGAGGGGGCCCAGGTTGCCATTGATGAGGCCCACGGGCTGTTGGGTGCTCGCCTGGGTGGCTGGTGGGTGCTGGGGTCCCTGCGTGGCAGCCTGAGACACCGCCACGTGGGGTGGCTGTGGGGGCGTCCCTGCCGGGTGCTGCTGCTGCTGTTGCTGCTGCTGCTGCTGTGCCTGCTGTGCCTGCTGTCGCTGCCGCCCAGGAGGGTCTTGCGGGGGTCCTCCCAGGTAGTGGACTGTGTCAGGTGACTGTGGGGAGACAACACACACTTAGTCAACAACTCTCACTCTACCTCATCAACAACACACTTAAACCAAATCATAATTACAAGCTGAGAAAGTGTTGGTGGTCAAGAGAGGCCTCACCACCGGGGCCACGTGTACTACTGGCATAGTATTACTTCATACTATTACATCAATGAATTGAGTAAAAATATCAAACTCGCCTGTAAAACATACATTACATAAAAAAAACATACAGTATATTAATTTAAATACAACACGGAAATCCCAATGTAATAAAACATACCACACATAGATATAAGAGCACTGTTTACCATTACCACACCCTGCCTACCCATCGGCTTACGAGGGCATCTAGGGAGACAACTCTTCTATCCATGTTGCACCTTGCTGAACCTCCACCAACCAAAACTTCTCATACCCGGAGTAACTTACAGTGTGTGTGTTTAACTACCATTCCACCATACAGTGTTCTCTATGGTACACTGTATGGTAGGGATTCCCTCTAAACAACTTCTCTAATGAACAAAATATTTCTTTCTTTCTGAAGCAACACCAGATTTGCCTCAAGTATCGGCGTCTACCCCCCATCACCACCTCCTCATCATCATCTTCCGTTGCCTCCAACACCAACCCCTTTCTTCTTCTTCCTCCTGCTACTTAACTCCACTGCTCAATATCTCTTCTTCCGCTGCCTCCATCCTCTTTTCTTCCTCCTCCACTGCCTCTAACAACTCTTCCTCCTCCTCCACTGCCTCTACCCTCTCTTCTTCTTTCTCCTCCTCATTATCATCATCAAGTCGTCTGGCGGCAACATCTCCCGCCCGACGCCTTCCACCAACACGTCGTCTTCAGCCTCTGGAGGTCGCGACCCTTAGCGGTGAGATCAGGTGAGTGAGGTGCTTTTTAATGACCTTACCTACCGGAGCTGTGACCTGACCTTCCGCCCAAGTCTCTCTACACAAACACAACTTCAAATTGTTAAGACTCAGATTACGGCCACCAACCTAACCTAACCAAACCTGGATTGAACAAACTTAATCTGACCTGAACTAACCTAACTAATCTCCTCCAGTACTGTATTTATCTGCCCCACACACCTGCTGGTTCTGGGCTAGGGGGAAACTCTTTACAGGCGTGTGCAGGTGTGGGGCTGTGGGCCCAAATAATAATGTGTGTGTGTGTGTGTGTGTGTGTGTGTGTGTGTGTGTGTGTGTGGTGTGTGTGTGACAGTGGTGACGTGATAATGAGGGGGTGAAGACCGTGGAGGAGGAAGAAGAAGAGGAAGAGAAGGAAGAAATGGAAGAAAAAGAAGAGGAAGAGGAAAAGAAGGAAGTGGTGAGTGTCCAGGGGGTAGAAGTGGAGGCTGTGGAGAGGAAGAAGAGGAGGTAGTGTGTGTGGGCAGCCCCTCTCCTCTTGCCAGAGATGACACAGATAACAACACTATACTATAATGAGACAAGGCTGACCCTCAACCTGTCATGCGCTGTCATACTCAACCTGTCACGCGCTGTCACACTCAACCTGTCACGCGCTGTCACACTCAACCTTCACCTACACTCCGCCCCCCAACTCCTGACTCACTACGAACGAATTATAGAGCGAAGTTCGTTGTAGCCTCCAACAGCAACTCCCCACGACCTATGTATCTGAGGGTTGGTGATCACGGCCCACCACCCCAATCGCTTACAGTCTTGCGGTAAAGTCAATCTTCTTGTACATTAAAATCAGCTGGACACTCACCGCTCCCCCTCGTCCATCAGCTGGGGCTTGAGACCACCTGTAGACCAACCCCGTAGACTACCTAGACCATATGAAAACAATTTTATACTACATGTAGACCATTTAGACCAGCTGTAGACCTTTAACACCACCTGTAGACCACCTTCTAGACTACCTGTAGACCTTCTAGACTACCTGTAGACCATCTAGACCACCCAGACCACACTGAGACCACTTATACACTATTTAGACCACCTGTAGACAATCTAGCTCACCTGAGACCCAGCTGTAGACTGTTTTGAGGGCAACCTCATAAATATAGTGTAGCTGAGAGAGAGAGAGAGAGAGAGAGAGAGAGAGAGAGAGAGAGAGAGAGAGAGAGAGAGAGAGAGAGAGAGAGAGAGAGAGAGAGAGAGAGAGACTGTACACCATAGACCCTCTGGGTCACACACACACACACACACACAACACACACACACACACTATAAATACATGGTGAGTGGAGGCAAGACAAGGCACAACCATGGAGAAAAAGGAGGAGGAGACACGAGATGCCCTTACGAATACAGACGCACCCGAAGTAGGACAGTAAGACAGACAGACAGATAGCCACTAATAATAGCAGTTGAGGGTGAGGGCAGAGGGAGGCCGATAAAGATGGTGTACACAAAGACGAGAGAGAGAGAGAGAGAGAGAGAGAGAGAGAGAGAGAGAGAGAGAGAGAGAGAGACGTTACGGTAGTGTATTAATTAATGTCAACAAACGGTACTAGTGTCAATAGGTGAGGCGGGGTGAGATGGGATGGGATGGGTGGGGGTGGGGTGGGGTGGGATGAGGGATGGGACGTGAGGCACTGTCATAACAACTCCACCTCCATCACACCATCTCTCTCTCTCTCTCTCTCTCCTACCATTAATTATCGTCTTATTCAGTATTAACACCACATCGAGGACCGGGCCAGTTACCCCTGATGACGTAACCTAACCACGGGAATTAGGGTCCAGTCTTATTGGGCCCACGAGTTCTAATGTTAATAAGGTTCGGTCAGGGGCCCATTAGACGGGACTACCTTGACCCGCATAACCATTGAGGGTCTGAGGATCGACTTCCATCCACCTGAACTCAATGACTCCTACAGCCCGTCCCGGAACCTCCACCTCGGCCCACAGGTAGTGCCTCCCACACACACACTCACATGCACGCACACACACACTCACATGCACGCATGCACGCACGCACGCACGCACACACACACACACACACACACACACACACACACACACACACACACACACACACACACACACACACACACACACACACCACAGCACCTCGTAAATAATAGATGCTAAGGCCAGGAGCCACTGCAGGTACAGTTCCCGTGTGTGTGGAAACCAGAGCTAGTGGAAGGTATGGCCGGCTGACACGGACACCTCCGGAAATGCCTGTTGTTCCTCCTCTTCCCTCTCTCTCTCCTTTTCTCATTTCTCACCTCCCTTCCTCTCACCTCTTTCTCCCTCCCTACCCTCACCCCCCACCCCTTCTTAACTCAAATTCTCCTCCTTCCTCACTCCCACCTCCTACCTCTCACTTCCACCTCTCTCCCTCACCTCCCACTCTCCTCCTCCCAGTATCACGCCCCTGCCAGCTTCTCACGCCCCCAAGTTCAACTCTCACTCCTCACACCTGTCCTGTGATTCACCTGTGGTTCCTGTACCCCGGTGTGTGATGGACAGGTACACAGGTGCAGGCAGAGCAAGCAGCTCTAAACAAACACACACACACACGTACAGTGAGTGACGTTGTGGCCAGGTACAGTGAGGACGTGTTGTGGCCAGGTACAGTGAGTGACGTGTTGTGGCCAGGTACAGTGAGGACGTGTGGCCGGGTACAGTGAGTGACGTGTTGTGGCCGGGTACAGTGAGTGATGGGCCAGGAGTGACGTGTTGTGGCCAGGTACAGTGAGTGACGTGTTGTGGCCAGGCAGTGAGTGACGTGTTGTGGCCGGCAGTGAGTGACGTGTTGTGGCCAGGTACAGTGAGTGACGTGTTGAGGTCGGGTACAGTGAGTGACGTGTTGTGGCCGGGTACAGTGAGTGACGTGTTGTGGCCGGGTACAGTGAGTGACGTGTTGTGGCTGGGTACAGTGAGTGACGTGTTGTGGCCAGGTACAGTGAGTGACGTTGTGGCCGGGTACAGTGACGTGTTGTGGCCAGGTACAGTGAGTGACGTGTTGTGGCCAGGTACAGTGAGTGACGTGTTGAGGTCGGGTACAGGAGTGATGTGTTGTGCCGTACAGTGAGTGACGTGTTGAGGTCGGGTACAGTATGGCGGCATGGGTACAGTGAGTGGCGTGTTAGGCCAGGTAGTTGCAGTTTGATGTAGTGTCGAAGTGTTGTGCCTTGGGAGAGGGAGGGGGACGGGTGGGGAAGGAAGGGGGTGGGTGGGAAGGAGGCAGGAGGGGGAGGAGGGGGGTGGTGGGGAAAGAAGGAGGAGAAGGAGCAGGAGGAGGTGGACGCCATTTTCCCCTCGATATAACACCACTACTGAGGGGAAACTTAAAACCCCCCTACGCCCGTCTCCCCCAAGTGATCGATAGTGTGTATTAATATTTCCGAGTTGTGTCTGAGGTAGTGGCTGTGTGTCTATGGTCGTGTCTGTCTGGCTGTGGTCGTGTCTGTCTGGCTGTGGTCGTGTCTGTCTGGCTGTGGTCGTGTTGTTTCCTCACACCAAGAATCTGCCTCTACACATTTTGACTTTATTTGACGTTTACTAAAGCTGTTCTTCAAACTTACAAAGCCTGATTCATTTTTTTCCTATTTAAATTAAACCTAACTTAACCTAATCAATCTTAAACTTAATCTAACCAAGCTTAAACCTAAATTAACCTAACCCAGCTTAAACCAAACTTAAGTTCTCTCTATGTTGCAACACCAGTGGTCGCCAGTATGGCACCTTGTATCACCTCGTACCTGGATTAGTGCCAACACACACATCCCACAGGAGACACCCCACAGCAGACACCCCACAGCAGGCACCCCCACAGCAGACACCACAGCAGACACACTGGGAGACACCACAGGCACATCCCACGGAGACACACCCCACAGCAGGCACATCCACGGGAGACATCCCAGACACCCTCACAGCAGACACCCCACAGGAGACACCTCACAGCAGACCACGATCCCACAGGGACACACCACAAGCAGGCACCCCACAGGATACACCCCACAGCAGACACACCCCACAGGAGAACACCTCACAGCAGACACCACAACACCACAGCAGACACCACAGACAGCAGGCACATCACAGATACACCCCACAGCAGACACCCACAGCAGACACATCCCACAGGAGACACCACACAAGATATCCTCCCCCACAGTCGCCCCGTGGCACCCTGGCTAGAACAGCATAATGTCGTACTCTGCCAATACCTATGAGGCACTGGTGACACGACCTTGTTACCACCAGGATGACCGCCTCAGTGTTTATTAACTCTCACGTTATGAATGGCACTCATAACTGGAACTGTGGATCTTGTTGTCTGACACTATTCCTGGCACTACTGGCACATGACCGACTAGCTATCTATCTATCTATACACCATAATAAACAATACATCACAACACAACACATTATAACCTGTTTATATGAATCTAACGCGTCTTAAAAAAAATACAATAACAATATGTAAATTATAATGACCGAACTTTGCGCACTATTCCCCACTGTAATTATTTCAAGCAAAGTTTAATTTGATTTTTTTAATGACGTTCTGTTCCCCACAAGTGATGGCGAGTCATGACGGATGTTCATCATTCTCTAAACTAAACGAGATTACAGGTTAATTAAGCTTAATAATATGGAATTTATTTACCGTTTTCTATGATGAGTGAGGGTTTTAGATCTGTTGGGGAGACTGACGTAAATATATGAATATATGCCACTTTATCCTCCTTCACCCTCATTTCCTGTGCCCTATCCACTTCCCTCACTCCCTCCCTTCCACCTACTTCCTCATTTTCCTCCCCTTCCACCCATCCTCCCTCTGACTTTCTACCTCCCTTCCACCCACTTACCTCCACCATCCCTCCCTTCCATCCACCTCCCTCCTTCCCGTATCCCGCCCACTTCCCTCACTCCCTCCCACTCTCTTACCTCCTCCCTCCCTTCCACCCACTGCCCTCCCCCTCCTTCCTTCCACTCACCTCCCCTCACTGCCTCCGTCTTGCCCTCTTCCCCACCTCCCTCACACCCACACCCTCCTCCTCCCTTTCACCCACTCCTCCTCCCTCTCACCCTCCTCCCTCCCTCTCACCCACCTCCTCCCTCACCCACCCACCTCCTCCCTCCTCTCACCCACCCACCCCTCCTCCCTCCCTCACCACCCCTCCCTACCTCACCCCCCTCCTCCTCCCTCACCCCCCACCTCCCTCCCTCCCCTCACCACCCTTCTCCTCCTCCCTCTCACCCCCCCTCCTTCCTCTCACCTACACAACAATGATTGACAATACACACATGACCACAGTTGGTGCTGGGGGAGGGGAGGGTGGAGGTTATCACTACATTATATACCCCACCCACTCCTCCCTCCATCCCTCCTCTACCCCTCACCAAACAAACAAGCCCCCAGGGTCGATAATCCCAGCCAAAAGCCCATAGTCTCGTCCGTATTGCCGGTGAGACGAGAGCCACCACGCCCGCCCTCCCCACCACACCAAAATATAAACAAATCACGCAAGAGAACTGTACTGTGTAGGTGGGGTGTGTTGTGTAGGGTGTGTTGTGTAGAGTGTGTGTTGTGTAGGGTGTGTGTTGTGTAGAGTGTGTGTTGTGGTAGGTGTGTGTTGTGTAGAGTGTGTGCTGTGTAGGGTGTGTGTTGTGTAGGTAGGGTGTGTTGTGTAGGGTGTGTTGTGTAGGGTGTGTTGTGTAGGGTGTGTTGTGGGTGTAGAGTGTGTTGTGTAGGTGTGTTGTGTAGAGTGTGTGTGTTGTGTAGTGTGTGTGTTGTGTAGGTAGGGTGTGTTGTGTGTAGGGTGTGTTGTGTGTAGGGTTGTAGGTGTGTTGTGTAGGGTGTGTTGTGTAGAGTGTGTGTTGTAGGGTGTGTGTTGTGTAGAGTGTGTGTGGTAGGGTGTTGTGTAGAGGTGTGCTGTGTAGGTGTGTGGAGTGAGGGTGTGTGTGTGTGTAGGGTAGGGTGTGTAGGGTGTGTTGTGTAGGGTGTGTGCTGTGTAGTGTGTTGTGTAGGTAGGGTGTGTGTGTGTGTTGTGTAGGGGTGTGTGCTGTAGGTGTGTGTTGTAGGTAGGGTGTGTTGTGTAGGGTGTGTTGTGTAGGGTGTGTGCTGTGTAGGTGTGTGTTGTGTAGGGTGTGTGTGTTGTGTAGAGTGTGCAAGGTGTGTTGTGTGTTGTGTGCTGTGTAGGTGTGTGGGCTGTGTAGGGTGTGTGTTGTGTAGGGTGTGTTGTGTAGGGTGTGTGTTGTGTAGGGTGTGTGTTGTGTAGAGGTGTGTGCTGTGTAAGGTGTGTTGTGTGTTGTGTGCTGAAAGGTGTGGGCTGCTGTGTAAGGTGTGTGCTGTGTAAGGTGTGTGCTGTGTGGTGTGTGCTGTGTAGGGTGTGGGCTGTGTAGGGTGTGGCTGTAGGTGTGGGCTGTGTAGGGTGTGTGATGTGTACGATGTGGGCTGTGTGGGGAGGTGTGCTGTGTAGGGTGTGGCTGTGTAGGGTGTGGCTGTGTAGGGTGTGGCTGTGTAGGGTGTGCTGTGTAAGGTAGGTGTGTGTGTGTGTGTGTGTGTGTGTGTGTGTGTGTGTGTGTGTGTGTGTGTGTGTGTGTGTGTGTGTGTGTGTGTGTGTGTGTGGTGTAGGTGAGTGCTGTATATTGATATTGAATTGAAGCAGTTGAATGCCATAAAAACACAGATACAGAGTGGACAATAATAACAATATTGATATGGCTGACCCATTGAAAGCCTGAACGACCTTAGTGTGCTGTGTACGGTATACTGTAAAGTGTGCTGTGTAGGGTGTGTGCTGAGGGGTGTGTGTGCTGTGTAGGGTGTGTGTGCTGTAGGTGTGTGCAGGTAGGGTGTGTGTGCTGTGTAGGGTGTGCTGTGTAGGGTGTGTGCTGTGTAGGGTGTGTGTTCTGTGTAGGGTGTGTGTACTGTGTAGGGTGTGTGTACTGTGTAGGGTGTGTGCTGTGTAGGGTGTGTGTAGGCTGTGGGCTGAGTAGGGTGTGTGTTGTGTAGGTGTGTGTGCTGTGTAAGGTGTGTGTGTGCTGTGTAAGGTGTGTGCTGTGTAGGTGTGTGCTGTGTAGGGTGTGTGCTGTAGGGTGTGTGCTGTGTGGTGTGTGCTGTGTATGTGTGCTGTGTAGGGGTGTGTGCTGTGTAGGGTGTGTACTGTGTAGGGTGTGTGCTGTGTAGGGTGTGTGCTGTGTAAGGTGTGTGCTGTAAGGTGTGTGCTGTGTAAGTGTGCTGTAGTGCGTGCTGTGTAGGGAAGTGTGTTGTGTAGGATGCTTGTTGTGTAGGGTGCGTGTTGTGTAGGGTGCGTGTTGTGTAGGGTGTGTGCTGTGTAGGGTGTGTAGTGTGTGTGCTGTGTAGGGTGTGTGCTGTGTAGGGTGTGCTGTGTAGGGTGTGTGCTGTGTAGGTGTGTGCTGTGTAGGGTGTGTGCTGTGTAGGGTGTGTAGTGTGTAGGGTGTGTGCTGTGTAGGGTGTGCGCTGTAGGGTGTGGATGTGTAGGGTGGGCTGTGTAGGTGTGGGCTGTGTAGGGTGGGCTGTGTAGGGTGTGGGCTGTGTGGTGTATAGGGTGTGTGTGTGTGAGGTGTGGGCTGTGTAGGGTGTGGGCTGTGTAGGGTGTGTTGTGTGTAGGGTGTGGGCTGTGTAGGGTGTGTGGTGTCAGGTGTGGGCTGTGTAGGTGTGTGCTGTGGGGGGCGTGTAGGGTGTGTGCTGTGTAGGGTGTGTGCTGTGTAGGGTGGGTGTGTAGGTGTGTGGTGTGTAGGGGTGGGCTGTGTAGGGTGTGTGTGTGTGGTGTGTGTTAGGTGTGTGCTGTGAGGTGCTGTGTAAGGTGTGTGCTGTGTAAGGTGTGCTGTGTGCTGTGGTGTAAGGTGTGGGCAGGGGCTGTTAAGTGTGCTGTGTTGTGTGTGCTGTGTTAGGTGTGTGTGTAAGGTGCTGTGTGGCTGTGGGCTGTGTAGGTGTGGTGTGTGGGGTGTGGCTGTGTAGGGTGTGGGCTGTGTAGGGTGGGTTGTGTGGGGTGTAGGGTGTGGGCTGTGTAGGGTGTGTGTGGTGTCTAGGTGTGGGCTGTGTAGGGTGTGTGCTGTGTAGGGTGGTGTAGGGTGTGTGCTGTGTAGGGTGTGTGGTGTGTAGGGCTGTGTGGTGTGTGTAGGGTGTGTGGTGTGTAGGGTGTGGGCTGTGTAGGGTGTGTGGTGTAGGGTGTGTGCTGTGTAGGGTGTGTGCTGTAGGGTGTGTGCTGTGTGGGTGTGTGGGTTGTGTGGGTGTTGTGTAGGTGTGTGTGTGTGGTGTGCTGTGTTAGGTGTGTGCGTAAGGTGTGTGCTGTGTGGTTGTGCTGTGTAGTGTGGTTGTGTAGGTGGGATGTGGGTGTGTGGTGTCTAGGGTGTGGGCTGTGGGGTGTGTGCTGTGTTAGGTGTGTGCTGTGTAGGTGTGTGTGTGTTGTGTGTGGTGTGTGCTGTGTAGGTGTGGTTGTGTAGGGGTGGGCTGTGTAGGTGTGCTGTGTAGGGTGTGTGTGTGTAGGTGTGCTGTGTAGGGTGTGGGTGTAGGGTGTGGTGTGGTGTGTGTGTAGTGTGGTGTGTAGGTGGTGCTGTGTTGGTGTGTGTGTGGGTGTGTGTGTGTAGTGTGTGTGAGGGTGTGGGCTGTGTGGGGGTGTGTGTCTAGGGTGGGCTGTGTAAGGTGTGTGCGGGTGGTGGTTGGTGTGTGCTGTGGTGTGTGTGTGGTGTGTGTGTGTAGGTGGGCTGTGTAAGGTTGTGCTGTGTTGTGTGTGGGTGTGGGTGGTGTGTGTGTGTTGTTGGTGTGTGTGTGTGTGGTGTGTGTGGGTGTGTGTGTGCGTGTAGGTGTGTGCTGTGTTAGGTTGCTGTAGGTGTGTGCTGTGTAGGCTGTGGTTGTGTAGGGTGTGGGATGTAGGGTGTGTGTCTAGGGTGTGGGCTGTGTGGTGTGTGCTGTGTTAGGGTGTGCTGTGTTAGGTGTGTGCTGTGTTAGGTGTGTGCTGTGTGTGTGTGTGCTGTGTAGGCTGTGGTTGTGTAGGGTGTGGGCTGTGTAGGGTGTGTGCTGTGTAGGGTGTGTGCTGTGTAGGGGTGTGGGCTGTGTAGGGTGTGGGTTGTGTGGTGCTGTGGTGTGTGTGCTGTGGTGTAGGGTGGCTGTGTAGTGTGTCTGGGTGTGTGCTGTGTAAGGTGTGTGCTGTGAGGCTGTGGTGTGTAGGGTGTGTGAGGGTGTGGTGCGGTGTGTAAGGTGTGTGCTGTGTTAGGTGGTGCTGTGTAGGTGTGTGCTGTGTAAGGTGTGTGCTGTGTAGGGTGTGTGCTGTGTAGGCTGTGTGTGTAGTGTGTGCTGTGTGTGTGTGCAGGGTGTGTGCTGTGTTAGGGGTGCTGTGTAGGTGTGGGCTGTGTAGGTGTGTGCTGTGTTAGGTGTGTGCTGTGTTAGGTGTGTGCTGTGTTAGGTGTGTGCTGTGTTAGGTGGTGCTGTGTTAGGTGTGTGCTGTGTAGGTGTGTGCTGTGTAAGGTGTGTGCTGTGTAGGCTGTGGGCTGTGAAGGTGTGTGCTGTGTAGGGTGTGGTGAGGTGTGGGCTGTGTAAGGTGTGTGCTGTGTTAGGTGTGGCTGTAGGTGTGTGCTGTGTAGGTGTGTGTGTGTTAGGTGTGTGCTGTGTAGGTGTGTGCTGTGTTAGGTGTGTGTTGTGTATGTGTGCTGTGTGGTGTGTGCTGTGTAGGCTGTGGGCTGTGTAGTGTTGTGGTGTAGGGTGTGGTTGTGTAGGCTGTGGGCTGTGTAGGTGGCTGTGTAGGGTGGCTGTGTAGGTGTGTTGGGTGTGTGCTGTGGGTGTGTGCTGGTAGGGTGTGCTGTGTTAGGGTGTGCTGTGTTAGGTGTGTGTTGTGTGTGCTGTGTAAGGTGTGTGCTGTGTAGGCTGTGGGCTGTGTAGGGTGTGGTTGTGTAGGGTGTGGGCCTGTACTATATAGTGAACAGATAAGTCTTGTACTGTAGCTTGTAGAGGTCAAGTCTCTCTCTCTCTCTCTCTCTCTCTCTCTCTCCTCTCCTTCTCTCTCTCATCAACTCCTCCCCTCCTCTCTCTTCAACTTCTCCTCACTCACCTCCTCCTCACGTGACGCCCTCTACCACCTGAGGCGTCAGGACACATAAAGCTCGACCAGGTCTTATCACACTGTCATTTGAGTGTAATTATCAAATCAAGGAGGGACAGAATTAAACGCCCGACCCAGTAATGGGAACAATTAGACCTGGACACTGGCGGCTCACACACACACACACACACACACACACACACACACACACACACACATATATCATAAATAATTATGGGTAAATGAGAGACGGTCACCTCCATCACGCATTAATGTTAAAACTGCCAATTGAAATGTGTAGAAATGGCGGACACGCGGGGGGATAGGGAGGGACTGAGGATGGGAGGTGAGGGGAGAGGACGGGAGGTGAGGGGGGAGGACGGAGGTGAGGGGGAGGACGGGAGGTGAGGGGAGGACGGGAGGAGAGGGAGGACGGGAGGAAGGAGAGAGGAGAGGGGACTGAGGACGGGAGGTGGGGTGCGGGGGAGGGAGGGGGGAAGGACAGGTGAGGACATAAAGTGAGATTTAATTAACCAGTAAAAGACAGACGTGCAAAATGGTGTCCTAAAACTGGAGAGAGGGGAGAGGAGGAGGAGAAGAGGAGAGGGGAAGAGGGAGAAGAGGGGGAGAGGGGAGAGGAGGGGAGAGGGGAGAGGAGGAGAGGAGGGGAAGGAAAGAGAAAAGGAGAGAGGGAAAAGGAGAAAAGGGAGAGGGAGAAAAGGGGAGGGGGGAGAAAAGGGGAGAGGAGGGGGGAAAAGGGGAGAGGAGAGAGGGAGGAGAGGAGAGAGAGAGAGGGAAAAAGAGAGAAAGAGGGACCCTGACACAGTGACATTAACCCAACAATTATCTACAGAGAGGAAGGAGATGGGGGGCAGGCTCTACAGACTTACACCTAAAAAAATTTTGACCAAAATATACTTTTCTCAGAATTGAAATTTAAGGGGTTTAACTAATTAAGTACTTTCAGAATAACACACAACCCTAAATCACACCTTGGAAACCCATAGTTGATGAGTAATTAGCATTGAAAAATGTCAGTAAAATATTTCAAGGGTCATTTTACCACTAATTACTCTGCAATCGAATCGCGGACCACATAGTCATAATCAGCAAGCTCAGGGGTACCCATACTGTGATTTTAAGCAAAATCTAATTTTTGGCCCAAACCACCAAAATGTAAGTCTTAGAGTCTACAGTATACACATCAACCTTAATACAGCCAAACTTTGCTAAAAAAAAAAAAATTCAAACAATAATTTACGTCGACGTTTACTCGTCCATTAACACGATAAACTGACTCACGATGCCTTAAGCCTAGAATGAGGAGGACACATTTACATGCTACTCCAAGCTACAAACGTAATCAGCTTCGTGTTAAATACCAAATAGGGATAAAAATACCCATATCTAATTCCTAGAAACTCTATTTACGTCACCGTAAACACACGGGCCACGTTCAAATGCCTCTATAAACTTAAAGAATTCTTATTATTTATGATGGTTTAAACAGTCAGAGCTTTTAAATGCCTCTAAAACATAAAAAAAACTCTATTATTAATGATGGTTTAAACAGGCGGAACCTTTAAATGCCTCTACAAGCTTAAAAACTCGACTTTACACGAAGTTTCAAAGATAAACAGGACATTTATAAGCCAATCATCCCAGTACAATTATCTCCACGAAGACACATAAAGCGACTCTCTCGGTAACAACACAGGACTGTCAACCTTCACAAACTCGTAACTTGTTCTAGATCACCTTCACCCCAACACCTGGATACAACAGCAGAGTAAAAAAAAAAAAAAGTTGGGTTGAGTTAGGTTAGCTCGGGTTAAGTTAGATCAGGTTAAGGTACTAATAGTCAATATTTGGGTGAAATGAGCTGGGGAGTTGGAGAGGAGGAGAGGGAGTGGAGAGAAGGGAGGGGTAGAGGAGGGGAGGGAAGGAAGACTAGGAGGGGAAGGAGGGGGGGGAAGGGAGGGGAAAAGAAATCTTTAGGTAAATCCTCAAAACAATCTGACTTTTCCTCACGTTCAGTTTTCCACAATTAACGTAAATCTCTTTCTACACCGAGTTATAGAAAACAATGAAATAGGTTCTTTTTTCAGGTGTGTGTGTGTGTGTGTGTGTGTGTGTGTGTGGAAACCAGGTGTTCCCAGCAATATGATTTAAGGAGTGGTGTGGTGGTTGTGGTCTCTCTCTCTCTCTCTCTCTCTCCACACACACATAAAAAACTGTAAATTACTAAGCAAACGACACCTCAACAAACTCCACCAACTACTATGCCTCACACTTCCCTGCAATCACCAATAAATTCCTGACGTGTAATTGTAAGCCGTATTTAGTAATGATACGTATTTCGTAATGGATAAAATCACAGGTGTTGTGGTTTTTTGTGTGTGAGAGTTTGTGTGTGTGTCCTGTGTGTGTTTAGTTACTACCGAACCCCCAACACACACACACTTCCCGTACACCTGTGGCCAGCCCGTAATGGTCCGATACAGGTAATAACATAAGGGCAGGTTAATATCTCACCTGTTACTCTCTATATACCGCTATTTACCCAAGTCACAAAAAGAAGAGAGAAAAACCTCGCTTCACCCAGCACTAAATTTTTGAGGACGATGGTTTACCTCTGGTGGGGAAGATGGTTTAACTACGATGGCGATGGTTTAACTACGATGACGATGGTTTTACTAAAACCACAGTGGTTTAACTGTGAGGGCGATGGTTTAACTCTGAGGACGATGGTTTAACTCTGAGAGGACGATGGTTTAACTGTGAGGACGATGGTTTAACTCTGTGAGGACGATGGTTTAACTGTGAGGACGATGGTTTAACTCTGTGAGGACGATGGTTTAGTCTAGACTTTAGACCAGTGGTTCTCAAACTTTTTAACATGACGTTACTTTTGCTAAGTCCTCCTCCCTCCCCCTTATATTTTTGTATGTAAAATCTATATAGATTTTATTTTTTTATTATAATTATGTTTTAGTATTGTTGAAGATCAGATAAATCCTCGTGAAAGATACAGTAGTGTGAGAGTTAGTATGGTATCCATGACATGTACAAGACGCTTAAGGAGAGAGAGCTGAAATAATAGAATACGCATAGGGGTGACTGCCATACTTAGATTTTGCACGAATGTGTGGAAGATTCAAACAGAGAGTTACTCCTGAAAGAGTTTCTTCACTATATTAATTTTGAGCAAAAAATAGCAAATTTTAGCAGATGGCTTCACGCCTCCCCTGTACCCACCTCACGCCCCCAGTATGGGAACCACTGCTTTAGACCATCGTCCTCAGAGTTAAACAATCGCCCTCAAACGGCCATAGTTTACACCAACACCCTGAAATAATTAATGTAAACAACTACTGCGGAAGAAATAAACAATTATTAGGGCTTCGTCATCATTAAATCACCCGATACTGAGGAAAACCGACGATAGCCATGCGCATGAAACAAGATGAAAACAGAAACAGCTGCTAAGTAGAAACAAGCGACGATCACCAAGCGCAGGTATACTCCAAGATATATTAATAAAAAAAATCATAAAAAAAATCATTAACTGTTATGGCTCAAAGAAAACAACAATAATTACACGATATTTTGGTAGCCCCTTGATTTTTGTGTTTTCATAACAGGACTCTGTAAATATAAACATCAAGGGAAACTGTAAACACAAACATCAAGGGAAACTGTAAACACAAACATCAAGGGAACCTGTAAACACAAACATCAAGGGAACCTGTAAACACAAACATCAAGGGAACCTGTAAACACAAACATCAAGGGAACCTGTAAACACAAACATCAAGGGAACCTGTAAACACAAACATCAAGGGAACCTGTAAACACAAACATCAAGGGAACCTGTAAACACAAACATCAAGGGAACCTGTAAACACAAACATCAAGGGAACCTGTAACAAACTTCAATAGAACCTGTAAATATAAACATCAAGGGAACCTGTAAACACAAACACACCACGGGACATGTAAAAAAATCACAGGACATGTAAACAAAAGGATAGCGGGAAATGTAAACACAAAACATCACAGGTCAAGTAAATAACATCACGGGACACGTAAACAAGAGTATAGCGGGACACGTAAACAAGAGTATAGCGGGACACGTAAACAAGAGTATAAAGGGACACGTAAACAAGAGTATAGCGGGACACGTAAACAAGAGTATAGTGGACATGTAAGCACAAAACATGAAGGTATACAGTAAGACCCTGAGGAAGAAACAATCAAGTGATGTTGGAACAGAAAGAAACACAGCAACAACAATCGTTTAGTTCATGCACACGAGGCCTTGGCCGGGAGGTGTTCAGTCCAACACACAACAACACTAGCAACTATTAGTACGTACGTGTGATGGTCGTGATGGTGGTGGTGGTGGTTGTGATGGTTGTTGTACGTGTGCATGTGGGTTCCACTGAGCATACAGAAAAGAAGCAAAACAGTGAAAATTACTTCTTGTTATTACTTAAGCACAAGACACGTGATTGCATTTTAGCATTAATCAAATTAACTACAATATTACCGTACACTGACATGTTATTGCAGCATTACCCTACGATGGAACATTATTACAGCGAAATATATTACCCGATACGCCACAACCACTGAAGCTAAGTATTACCCTAAGATGCCTCCCCTTGTGACAGTTAAGTATTAGTTTACACCTTACGTAGACAATGTTATTACAGCTAAGTATTACAGTATTACACTATTACCCAGACAATGTTATTGCAGCTACGTATTACAGTACAGTATTACACAATTACCTTACGTAGACAAAGTTATTACAATATGTTACAGTATTAACCAACGCTAATGGTATGGGAATACTTTTTTATGTTTACACATCTATAGTTAACTTTCTAGGGTACTGGGTTTAAGTCATCTCTAAAAGTAACAAAATACAAAGTAGAAAAAATTATATATAAAAACTATAAAAGCCTCAAATTATCAAGAAAGTACCGCATATCTACAATCTAATTATATACCGGGTTTAAATAAATACATATAATATACATCTCTACATAATTTAGTATATAACTTCTTTTACCTTATAAAATGAGTTGCTTCGTCAATTTCACGCAGCTACTCACCAATTTCATATAAGAAAACCGGTTATATATCAGGATGCTCACCAATTCTTTAAAAGCCAGTCTGTAATTCTGAATAGTTCCATGACTGTCATAAATGCACACAAGTGGACCTGTTTAATGGGTTGTTCGTCTATTCCTAATTGACTGGCCACTTATAAAACATTTGGCAGACATTACCAACAGCACCCGAAATTATTATTATTATTTCCGTTATTATAAAATATACTATTACCACTACTATTAGAGTATTATTAAAAAGTTACTATTGCAATCATCATTATTATAAATGAAATTTTAAAATAAATAAAAATTAGGTTGGGTTAACGTGAACGGTGAAAAATTAAAATATTGTTTAAAATCAACTCTTGCATTACGTCACATTCTCAAATATGCCTTGATTAACTATACTGTCATATTCTCGTGATAAGAGTACTTAGTTACCTTTAAGTTATTAATAATAATATATTAATAAAATTATGATTATAATATTTACAGCGATGATATATTTTACTTATTACAATAATAATAATAATAAAAATAATAATAATAATAATAATAATAATAATAATAAATGCACAAGAAGAACAATGATAATTAATAGTCACAACAATGAGAGTTTCAGCTTGACTGCCAACAGATGGCAGAACAAGTCATCAGAAACACTCACTCACTTAATCCTCAAAACACTGATATTTTTCGGACGACAAAAAATTATGATTGAAACGTCAACGAGTAATGGCGGCTGTTTAATAGAGGGTAAGATGACAGCGATTAACGTTCGTGTAGTTTAATGAGTGGTGGTGAGGGCGTGTGGGCGGAGATAATGACACAAGACCAGGCCTTCCTGCCCAACACGCCCACCCCGCGCACGCCATCACCGCCTCACACACACAAACTTGCTGGCCTGACCGAGAGGGGTGCGTCGAAAACACTACAAGAGCTATCACTATTTTCTAATAGTTATAATCTACTGTATGAATACACTTAGAATGCATACATGAAATTAATTTTTTGCCGATATGCAGAAATACTTTGATACACTTGTTTATTATTTTCCTCGGCGCGACGCCACAGTAACTCTTGAGTGTAAAAATTAAGTGTATACGATTGGTGAATTGTTCTGGTTTACGATGTACTGTGTTGTATTTCAGCGTTTTAACAACTACGGTCTTTTAAAAGCGTATAGGTTCATACTGTACACTAGACAAGACTCGTCAACTGTAAGGCAGTCAGGAATACCCCGCCAACAGTAGCCTATCAGGAAATCTCCATCAACAGTAGCCTATCTGGAGTACCCCGTCAACAGTACTCCCGTCAGCAGGACCACATCAACAGTAAAAAAAAAAACCAGCTTTAATAATACTCGTATACAGCATTTATATTAGTTATAACTATCCACATAAAAAAAATATCAAACATTCCGTAAGGTTGAAGATACGTAAATACATCTCTTCTTCAACCCAGCTGTATATGTTAGAATAGCACTAGAGGCTAAACTATTATAAATTATCAGAACAGGTTTTATTCTTTGGATACATGACACTGTTCTGATATATGACTCTAGTTATCTACCAGTGAAAAATTATTTGGTGTTGGGTATTATTTTTTGTCAAGACCCAGGCAAGAGGCTAGTGGAGGAGCAGGAGAGGCAGGGGATCATTAAGCCACATTCAGCCTCTAGTATCCACAACAGATGCCCTCCTGCAACCTTTTTCTGTACTCTTAACACATACTACATCTACCCCTGTTGTTGTTGTCGTACAGATCACTAAATAGGTTACGGCACTAGGACAACAACTTTACCTACTGAGATAATTTGTGATTGTTGTTATAGTGCATTACTGAAATTCAACACCGAAATTACACCAATCACCGCGAAGTTGTGATTATCTGATACATCTCTGTACTTTAAATTATGTTCATTCAGTTTTCAGTATTTTTTGTAAATGTAAATATAGTTGTAAATCAGAAAAAATAATTTGAATTCAGTATTATAATGTTGTTGTGTTCATTAATTATAAGATCTACTGAAAACTGCGGGTGAGCTTCCGAATATTTTATCATAATTGAGTAGACATCATCGTTTCGTCTAAGTTTAATGAAAAAAAAAATTACCTCTAGTATAATTATAAAAAATCCTTAATTTCGTACTTCCGCAAGAGTTAATGACTACAAGATGCTCAAAACTTTTTCGTCTGAATTAAAATTTTCTGTTTACGCAGCACGTTTTTCCATTTATTTAATGTGTACATTTTTATTCCACATCTAAAAACTACTGTACTGTACATTTTTTTCATGGTGCAACTGTTAATTTTTATTTGAGATTCAGTTGTTTTACAATTATCTACGATTTATTCACTATGCTTATTCCACTTTTTTATGTTGGTTGAACTTAATCTTTAGGGTCACGTCAACACCCCGTAGTAAGAGACTGACCTCCGTATAGGGATAATGAAACTTTATCTCTAAAAATAATAAAACCTGAATGTTCAACTATACTTTATGATGTTGTTATTAGTTTTTACCATTATTATCTACTTAAAATTGTTTTACAAATAATTACACGGGTTTCAGTTATTGGTCTTGATGTCTGAGGAAATTATATGAATACCTCTTACGGCTTACTTTTTCATACACAAATTTCTCTCATCTCTATATATAAAATATTTATTACCTTCATTCACTGCGTTTTAATATAAAGAACAATTGAAAGTTATTCGGCAAATAACATTTGACAAATTCAGAATTGTATATAAACTTGTACTCAGACCTATTATTATTATTTGTATTATAACTGATTATTATCACATCGTTGTTCTATCTAAAACATATAAATCGATACACAAACCGACTACTGTTGCTGCCATTATTACATCACTACAGTAGAATGTTTAGCCCCAAATCTTTAACATATGTTGCTCGGTGTAGAAACTCACCTAATGTTGCATGTCTGAAGACCTTATAGCTGTTGAAGCATTAATATATTCTGACAATACAGCTGGCTAAAAACCACTCGAGGTACAGTAAATTCTACCAAGTGATAGAACGCGATGAAAAAGGAAGAAGTACAGTCGCCAGCAAATGTCCTGTCACCCGTCACCTCTTCTGCCGTTCCACGAACCCCAAGAATATGACTCGTGAACCTAAGTAGACACTGATGCTTTATTCTATCCACGGCTGCTTCGGATTCACGAGTCTGAACCTCGGGGTTTGTGGAACAGCAGGAGAGGCGACAGGGCATTTTATTTATATTTAATTTTTTTACGGGATTAGCCCACCCGGGCACAGGTCACTGACCCACATCGGGGTCTGGGGCGAAATGTAATACTAATACTACTACTACTACTACTACTACTACAGTACTACTACTACTACTACAGCCTCCCCCAATAGCCACACCGCCGCCATTTTATTACCTTAATATTAAATATCCTAGTACATAAGTAGCTATCCTATCTGTGTTGAATTAGTTGAGCCGCAGATCTATGCGGCATTCAGTGACTGTTGCCTCATAGTCAATATCTGCACCTGTTGTCGGCATTGGGGCAGAAGCTCTCGTTCCCCTGAGGCAGAGCAAAGCCGACCGAAGGAGAGAGAAAGACAGTCGACATCTCATCCACTACTACTACTACTACTACTTCTAATAATAATAATAATAATAATAATAATAATAAAGAACCATAAAGAAATAAAAAAATAAAAAGATAAAGAGTGAGAAACAATATACAGTATGTATGTTGTGTTGTCAAGGTAAGAGAAACAATTGAGACCCTGCAAGTGTGTGTAAATGAGGCAGAAAGTCAGATCAGCAACCTGGGACTTGGTCACAATTTTCGTGATGCCATATGGCAGCAGGGTCTACCATTAGACAACACATTATGCTTCCAATACCTTCCCAGGCGGTAGTACCTCCCTGCTGGCGACTGTACAATGAAAGACAAAAGTCGTGTCGTGAAATTTGGTGAGAACATAATGCCGAAAGGCTCTCATAATGTTTCAAGAGTTATATTTAATCTTCGGACAAAAATAGCTATCACCTCATAAACAAACTCAGTACAATGCTGTCAATACATTACAGTACTTCGCTTTAACATCTTAGGCCTTTCAACGCGTATCTTAAGTTGGTAAATACACTCATCAATTATTACAAATTAAGATATATCCATCTCTGGTAAACTCGATACATATTAAGAAAAAAATAATAATTCCTTTACTGCGGACCAAGTGACTCAGATAAGCCAAACAGAAACGCATCAAATATGAGTCAATGCCGCACTTATTCAATAGTTAGTTTACTTTCAATCGGTGCGTCGCCAAAGGTTCGCATTCTGAATATTTTACGTAATTGAAGATAAAAGTAAACAATTGATAAGCTTACATAAAGAAACGTTAAAAACATCAAAGCTATTTAAAAGAATGTACATGATCTAAATACTCACTTAACACTCGATAATATAAAGGCAGATATTATTTTGGTAAAGATTCTCTGCCTTTATGTGAACATGCATAGACGTTATTTTGTGCTGAAGGACACACTTTGGTACATTCTTACGACTAGAGTTAACAAGGAATATTAGTAGTATGAACATGAGAATCCGCGCCCATATTAGTGTATTTTATTTTTCTCAATAAATGTGTCTGATATTACAGATGTCTGACTGTACAGGAAGTTAAGTAATTTACAGATTAACAATATTAACATTAAAAATACATTCACTACTAAAAAAAATAACAATAATAGTAATAATATATCTAATAATAGTGAGTTATTAGGACTGCCCACAGTTAATAATCAACAAGGAAATAGGTTTTTGCAGATGATTTATGCTGTGCCGTCAACTACAGCCGCAGGCGTGGTGGTCGCCATGTTCCTCTTATATACACCCAGCGGCTTAAAGATCTCGCTCATGGCTACGTTACTAATACTACACGGAACTACTTGAAGTATCAAAAGAATTATTTAAAATATTCTTTACAATTCTGAAGGTTCAGCTTGACCAATCTGGGAAGTCGCTCTGTTGAGGGTTAGTCAATCGTTGACCGCCAGCTATATGAAGACCGGCCAGATAACTACATGATATTTAGCGATTATAAGACTTGTGGACGTGTTAACGAAATCCCCCCCAAAAATATATATTAATAATCTATGTACTATGTAAACACAGTCTTAAAATGTATTTTCTCGCGTAAAATAAACGTTTTCGCTGATCGAGGCAATAATTCTGATCTAATCCTCCAATGCTTGAGATACAAGAACTCCCATCCACTTGTCTATTACGAGGCAGATCCATCTCACAAACAAAGACTACAAGGGAACACCTCAGTGCGACACCCACCCGCCATGCCCGACACACCACCCATTAAGAATGAACTACTTTCCTTAATTTTTAATAGTTTGTCTTGTGTATAGACGTGCGTTAGAATACGAGTATATGATGCCTCCGTTACTGAAGAACAGAAATACACACAAACAACAACCGTGACAATATACATTAGTTTCTTTTGTTGCAGTAACGTTCAGTTATTGTTTATGTGCGCGAGAACAGCGTGTACACAGGCCACGACGCCCCGCCCACACACACGCTAAACCTACGGGCTCGCACGCCATTGGTCAATCACTTCCCGCCTTTTTCCCCAACGGCCCTTCCCGCGCAACCTGGGTATTGATTCTATTATTGATATAGTTCTTATTTATAATACTGTTTGCACAACCATGAATGGTCGCGATATTACAGGCCGGCTGAAGGCTAGCATACGTACAGTACTAATTGGTTACGATACAGCTAAAACATCAGAAGTAAATTAATTTGTTATTTATATGTTCGCTTACCTCTTGAGACGTTACTCTTGACAAGACAAAAGCAAGATACAGTATACAAAGTGTGTAGGGGAAGGATATACAGTAAATCATTCTCGGCTTATTTTTACGAGTATTGAGGAGTGTGTGGTATAGGGAGGGAGGCCTGGTCTAACACTGGCATAATGGTACCAAACACCACATGTTATGGCCGCTACACACGCACTTCATATATTGCTTTCATACCCATGAGTGACGTCTTGGGAATTTCTACCAACCCCTCAAGTGCAAGCAGTGATTATATTATTACTACATTACAATCAAGTCCAGTATCAATGTTTCACTCGTCAATAGTTGAACGACTTAGTGTAAATAAGACCGAATATTTAAATAAGTTATCGAACTTTTTATCGGGAACTTGTTTGTTTAAATTTGGTATATGATATTCATTCACAGCTGAATTATATTTCGACACTTGATAATAAATATATTCTAAAAAGTATATATATATATATATATAATTTGGGGCAGGCATATTTGTGTCAAACTGCCAGAAAACACGGAACTGCCCCCCCTCCCTCCTGACCCGGCTTGACTGCATTTTAGTGCAGTGAGTGACCGTGTCTAATGGTAGTTTTAGTAGTAGTAGTCTTAGTGGTAGTAAAAGTAGTAGTGTAAGTGGTAGTAGTCGTGTAAATAGTGGTCTTAATACTGCTGGTATTGGTAGCTAGTATGTAAGTAGTAGTCTTAAATAGTGGTCTTAATACTGCTGGTAGTGGTGGTAGCAGTAGTAGTGTAAGTGGTAGTAGTCGTGTAAATAGTGGTCTTAATACTGCTGGTAGTGGTGGTAGCAGTAGTAGTGTAAGTGGTAGTAGTCGTGTAAATAGTGGTCTTAATACTGCTGGTAGTGGTGGTAGCAGTGGTGATGGTACTCGTAGTGGTAGCAGGAGAAAACGGCCTAACTCTGACCTATCCTCACCAGAAGTGGCAACTGTCAAATGTAAACGATGTAAACATTGGACCAAACAACCAGTTGCCACTTCTGGTTAGTTATCCAGCCAACTCAGACAGTCAACATGGCTGCTATCATGCTCAGTTTTGGTTTGGTTAGTTTAGGTTATAGTTAGGCCGTTTCTAATACAGAGTGGGGCCGTTCTGGTTTGGGCCGTTTTCGATTGGGGCCGTTTTGTCTCGAAACCCTCCTAGTAGTAGTAGTAGTAGTAGTAGTAGTAGTAGTAGTAGTAGTAGTAGTAGTAGTAGTAGTTAGTCTTAGTAGTGGTAGTAGTTAGTCTTAGTAGTGGTAGTAGTTAGTCTTAGTAGTGGTAGTAGTTAGTCTTAGTAGTGGTAGTAGTTAGTCTTAGTAGTGGTGTGTTAGTCTTAGTAGTGGTATAATTGCATTAATGGTAATAATATTAATCCTAATAGTAGTAGTAGTAGTAGTAGTAGTAGTAGTAGTAGTAGTAGTAGTAGTAGGGATAGCTTATGTATTAGGATATTTAATATTAAGGTAAATAAATGGTGGCGAAGGTGGCTATTGGGGGAGGCTGGAGGCCACGTAGTAGTAGTAGTAGTAGTAGTCTAGGTGCTGGACTATAACCGACAAATTAAATATAAAATCACCGACCAAAACAACTTTGTTATTTATTCTGGTTTAATAATCAAATTAATATATAATTTTTAATATATTACATAAACCCAAATAAAGTTTAGGATATAAAACAAAACTAAGAAACTATTATAAGTGAAATGATAGAGTATTGAGGGGGAGCATAATATAACTTAACTCTTCTAAAAAAATATATTCTTGGATACATACAGAGGTAATAAGGCCACCTCACCTCCAGAATTACCTGTCGTTACCTGTGTTAATTAGGTGTAGAGTATTTACCTGTTATTATATGTACCACAAGTTTCCGGTAATATACCCTGACCACTGTGTCACGACCGGACGCCGCTACAACCACCATTACTACCACTATTACCACTACCACATCCACTACTATTATCGTCACCACATCCACTGCTATTATCTTCACTACCATCCACCCCTACCACAATCTTTCCTCTTAACTACGTCTACCATCAGGACTATTTACCCTCTACTACTACTACTACCATCAATTACATCTACCACTATTCTCGCCGTTACTATCACGACCACTCAACCATTATTCCTATCACCACAACTACTACCATAATCACCACTACCACCATCATGCCTATCATATCATAACCTTTACTACCACCATCACCCCCCTACTACTGCAACCACCACTACCCCCTACTACTACTACTACTACTACTTACTACACCCATCACTACAAACACCATCCCAAATACCACAAACACCACTATCTACTGCCACTACAACCACATTATCTCCTACCACAACCACCACAATCTACTACCACAGCTATCACCATCGCCCACACTAAAATATGCATTCACCACTATCCCTCTTACTACAACTACCACCATCACATTTACAACCATAACCACCGCCATGACATCTACAACCAACACATCTACCACAACCACCATTCCTACTACAACAACCACCGCCATCACATCTACTACCACAACCACCCCACCACATCTACTACCACAACCACCACCATCACATCTACTACCACAACCACCATCATCACATCTACTACCACAACCACCACCATCACATCTACTACCACAACCACCACCACATCTACTACCACCACCATCACATCTACTACCACAACCACCATCATCACATCTACTACCACAACCACCACCATCACATCTACTACCACCACCATCACATCTACTACCACAACCACCACCATCACATCTACTATCACAACCACCACCATCACATCTACTACACAACCACCATCATCACATCTACTACCACAACCACCACCATCACATCTACTACCACAACCACCACCATCACATCTACTACCACAACCACCACCATCACATCTACTACCACAACCACCACCATCACATCTACTATCACAACCACCACCATCACATCTACTACCACAACCACCACCATCACATCTACTACCACAACCACCACCATCACATCTACTATCACAACCACCACCACCACATCTACTACCACAACCACCACCATCCCATCCACAACCACCACCACCATCACATCTACCACAACCACCACCACCACATCTACTACCACAACCACCACCATCACATCTACTACCACAACCACCATCATCACATCTACTATCACAACCACCACCATCACATCCACAACCACCACCACCATCACATCTACCACAACCACCACCACCACATCTACCATCACAACCACCACCATCACATCTACTACCACAACCACCACCATCACATCTACTACCACAAACCACCACCACCATCACACATCTACCACAACCACCACCACCACATCTACTACCACAACCACCACCATCACATCTACTATCACAACCACCACCATCACATCTACTACCACAACCACCACCATCACATCTACTACCACAACCACCACCATCTACTACCACAACCACCATCACATCTACTACCACAACCACCACATCTACTACCACAACCACCACCACATCTACTACCACAACCACCACCACCACATCTACTACCACAAACCACCATCACATCTACTACCACAACCACCATCACATCTACTACCACAACCACCACCACCACACATCACTACCACAACCACCCCATCACATCTACTACCACAACCACCACCATCTACTACCACCACCATCACATCTACTACCACACAACCACCACCATCACATCTACTACCACAACCACCACCACCACATCTACTACCACAACCACCATCACATCTACTACCACAACCACCACCACACCACATCTACTACCAACCACCACCACATCTACTACCACCACCATCACATCTACTACCACAACCACCACCACCACATCTACTACCACAACCACCACCACATCTACTACCACCACCATCACATCTACTACCACAACCACCACCATCACATCTACTACCACAACCACCACCATCACATCTACCACAACCACCACCACCCCATCACATCTAATACCACAACCACATACCACAACCACCACATCTACTACCACAACCACAACTACTACCACAATTAGACAGATATATACCTACACTAACTGACAACAATGATGGCAAACAAAAGTTTTATCGCTTAAAGAAAATACTTAATGGCTGAACTTTTTAGTGTGATGGGAACACTGTGGCAGATAGGGAGGAAGAGGTGGGAAGGAGGGAGAGAAGGTGGGAGGGAGGAAGAGGTGGGAGGGAGGGAGAGAAGGAGGGAGGGAGGGAGAGAGGATGAGGGAGGGAGAGGTGGGAGGGAGGGAGAGGAGGGAGAGAAGGAGGAGGAGGGAGTGATGAGGGAGGGACACCACCTTCCTCCAAAAACACAACTAATTACCTTGCGTTAAATTCTCCCCTTTAACTGATGACAAGAGAACGTATCAACTTAAGGCAGTCACAGGTCATTTCCGTCACCATTTTGATCTCCAACTAACTGCTCTAAGTGGACCAGTTAGATCCGCTATCCTGTTAAGATGACATTATAGTCGGGAAGCTTATGAGAATCTGGAATCACTAAACTATAGGTTAGGTTACGGTAGTGAACGTGTGTGTGTGTGTGTGTGTGTGTGTGTGGGTGGTTGGTGATGGTGGCAGGTATGGTGGTGGTAAAGTGTTAGTAGATAGTGGTAGGCAGGTAAGTAGGTAGTGGGGTGGGAGGGGTAGTGGGGTGGAGGGGGTAGTGGGGTGGGAGGGGTAGTGGGGTGGGAGGGGAAGGAGGGTGAGAGGGAGGGGGAGATTACTGACCTGTAAGCTACCCACATCCTGACCCAGTTCCCTCTGGCTACACGTGTTCCAGGTGTAAAGGCCACGCCTCCCTCCCCCCTCGGCCACACCTCCAGCCCCGCCTTCCTGCACCGTCCACAACCACACACCTTCCTCCACCGCTGTGTTACCTCCACTCACTGCACCACCTACCAACTCTCTTACACACACACACACACAACAGCACGTCAATGATCTACACACCAACGTCCCAACAGCTGAAGTGTAATATAACGAAAACACACATCTTTTACAGGACCTGGAAACAATGGGTGAAAACATGAGCAAATCCGGTTTGTGTTGTGCTTCTGCCTGAGGAGGATTGTGTGGTGGGGAGGGGATGGAGGGAGAGAGGGAGGAATGGAGGAGGAGAGGGGAGGAGGGGGAGAGGGGAAGAATGGGAGAGGGGAGGAATGGAGGGGAGAGGAGAATGGAGGGGAGAGGGAGGAATGAGGGGGAGAGGGGAGGAATGGAGGGGAGAGGGAGGGTAGTAAACAGGGCCACTCCTTCTTGAGGTTAGTGGGGGAGGAGGAGAGAGGAGGATGGAGAGAGTAGGAGGAAGGAAGGAGAACAGAGGGGAGGGAAATGAGAGAGGATTGAGAAAGAAGAAGGAGGAGGAGGAGGAGGAAGAGGAGGAGGGAAAGAAGGAAGAACAACACCTGCTGAGCTCGGAAGTGGGTGGGGGGAGAGAGAGAGAAATGGTTGTGTTGATGCTACACTTACACCCAAATGAACACACCCTAAGCGAGACACACCTTAACCCACATCTACACCCTATAACTACACCTTAACACACCCACGTTATGAGACAAACTTACACTCAGATGACTCTACACCATAACAAAGAAAATAAGTCATTTAAGTTGACAATATAAACAGGACACAGACCTACCCAGCCACAGTAAACACAACCATCTGACCTATAATAATTATCACCTTTGACCTTTTAAAAGACCCTGACCAATTAAAGAACACTTGACAACGGTGGTTTTTGATACCCCTCGTTCTTGAAGCACCAATCAGAATCGAGAAAAACACACACACACACACACACACACACACACTATAAAAAACAGGTGTATCAAATATCATCCAATTTCCATCAAAAGGTTTTAGCTGTAGTTACACTGTGAACACGACACACCCACCGACCATCACATAATATTACTCTCCACTTCTTTTTTACATTCCGGTGTGAGTGTAAAAAGCATGTAGATAATTGACAAATATTCATACAAAATACAGGTCTGGGAGGAGGAAGAGGAGGCGGAAGGAAGAGAAGGAGGAGAAGGAATAAGAGGAGGAAGGAGGAGAAGGAATAAGAGGAGGAAGGAGGAGAAGGAATAAGAGGAGGAAGAGAGAAGGAATAAGAGGAGGAAGGAGGAGAAGGAATAAGAGGAGGACGGAGGAGAAGGAATAAGAGGAGGAAGGAGGAGAAGGAATAAGAGGAGGAGGAGAATGTTGAGAGTGGTGGCGGCGGCGGGGAGTGACGTGTAATGGCGAGGTGTGAGGGTGAGGAGGGGGACAGGACGACATTACACGCTTAACCTGCTTATTCTAGTCCTCCCTCCTCCCCTTCCTCCTTCTCTGCTCGACGCGCGCACCTCAACCCACATTTAATTGGACAATGACACAAAACTAACTACCTAACTACCTTCCCTTACGTGTGGAATTAATCAAAACGAGAGTTCATGGGTGATTTGAATAATATCAGGATGAATAAAACATGGAGCGGCCCATTTTACGCACGACACGAGTCACATTAGTGGGTAGTCACCTTAACTACCCCGAGTCATTTATAACCCCCACAAGGCGATAAATTAATTCAGTGTCACCTAACTACCTCCTGTTAGTGGTGATTTAAACAGTGGGTAGTCACCTTAACTACCCCGAGTCATTTATAACCCCCACAAGGCGATAAATTAATTCAGTATCACCTAACTACCTCCTGTTAGTGGTGATTTAAACAAGGGAAATTTAAACTTGATTTAATAAAAACAGGTGATTAAAACAAGGAGCATTTAAACCTGAATTAGTTAAAACAGATGATTTAAACCAAGGAACATTTTTAAACCTGAATTAATCTAAAATCCAGGTGAATAAAACAGTCATTAGTGAAGAGCACCGCCTAAATGCCCTTAATCCAGGTGAAGTGAGCAAGAGGCATTAATTAACACAAGACACGAGGGGGGGGGCAGGGATAAAGAACTAATCACTACCTATGTAAACACCTGTTATTTACCAGTCCTGCACCTGTGTTAGATCAAGGTCCACACACACACACCCTAATGTGACAACTCTGAACCCCTGATAATATGATCCTCCTCACCACTCTGAACCCCTGATAAAATGATCCCTTCACCACTCTGAACCCTGATATGATCCTTCACCACTCTGAACCCCTGATAATATGATCCTTCACCTGAACCCCTGATAATATGATCCCTTCACCTCTGAACCCCTGATAATATGATCCCTTCACCACTCTGAACCCTGATAATAAGATCCCTTCACCACTCTGAACCCTGATAATATGATCCTTCACCACTCTGAACTGATATGATCCTTCACCACTCTGAACCCCTGATAATATGATCCCTTCACCACTATGATTTATTAACCCCCTTTAACATATCAACATAACAAAAAATTCACCTGTTTTATACATTACAAATACCTAACACACAAATAACACATTAAAAACTGAATATATCAAGTTTCTAAAGTTAATAACATATTTCTAAATTCTAAAAACAAAAAACAAAATCTTGTATTTCTAGATATCAGAATTTTTTATTAATGTTTCAGTACCTTAATTCTAAAATCTTAAAACCTTTCTTAGTATTAAAAAAATGCATTGACCTTTTTAGAAATTTCCACAGATGCTGAAATCTTCATGCCGGGTTTTATAATAATAATAATAATAATAATAATAATAATAATAATAATAATACAAATAATAATAATAATAATAATAATAATAATACAAATAATAATAATAATATAGTAAAAGTAGTAATAAAATAATAGTATTAATGACAACTACAAAGGCAACATAAGCAACAACAACAACAACAACAACAACAATAACAATAATAATAATAATAATAATAATAACAACAACAACAACAACAACAACAACAATAATAATAATAATAATAATAATAATAATAATAATAATAATAAACACGCATTAACACAACCCCAAAAAATTCTGTTGGAATGAAAAGCAAAATACAAACAAACAATAATCGCAAGAATTATCATGCCAAATTATACCAGAGGGAAGAGGTATACGGCCATGAAGTAAACCCAAGCACAGGTCATGAGAATTATCAAGAATTATTACAAGATTATCAGGGTTTTCATGGCAATTATCCATCGTTAATTATTGTGAAGACGTGCATGGGATTACCTGAGTATTGGACAGAATTATTTAGCTTGGTGTATTAAGAGAATTATTAAGCTGAGTACAAGTGATTATCAAGTGAGTACAATTATCAGGTGAGTACAAGTGATTAGCTGGTGAGTACAAGTGATTATCAGGTGAGTAAAATTAATTGTCAGGTGAGTGATTAACAGGTGAGTGCAATTGATCATCAGGTGAGAACAATTAATTACCCTGTGAGTACAAGTTGGTGATTAGCAGGCGAGTACAGGTGATTATCAGATGAACACTGTACAAGTTAGTGATTATCAGGTAAGTACAAGTGTTTACCAGGCGAGTACAAGTGTTTACCAGGCGAGTACAAGTGATTACACCCGTCAACAATCACACAGGTGTCGACATATTAGTTCATAAACGCTGAAACAAGTGATTGATATATAAAACACAGGTGTCTAATTCAGCAGGTGTCCCGAAAATAACACCTGCTACGTGAACAAAACACTCGATATCTGTAAACCCTCTCAATAACGTAATGAATACAGTAAACCCTCTCAATAACGTAATGAATACAGTAAACCCTCTCAATAACGTAATGAATACAGTAAACCCTCTCAATAACGTAATAAATACAGCAAACCCTCTCAATAACGTAATGAATACAGTAAACCCTCTCAATAACGTAATGAATACAGTAAACCCTCTCAATAACGTAATGAATACAATAAGTCCTCTCAATAGCGTATATTCCCAATAACTGAATCCTCCCAATAATGGACGCAACATGCAAGAATTAATCCGGTATTGGGAGGGTATATTCTATGTAAAAAAAACATAATCATAAAAAAAATAATAATAATAATAAAAAATAAGAAGTCATTAAATAAGTGTGTCCCAAACATACATACATACAATAGTGATGGAACACACGATAGAAAAACAAAAACAGGTGTCGAGTGGTCAAAGTGTCTGCCATGAAACACACCAGTCACCATGTGTTGCAGTGGTATTCGACACCTGTGATATAACCCAGAGGTGTATTATACAGGGTGGTACAGAAGAAACAGGTGTTGACCGAGGGTGGTGCAGGTAAAACAGATGGTATATAAAAGGTTTAATTGTGCATACATAAATTACTTATCTTAATTAAAGGGAATAAAGATGGTATAATTGTGGTTGTTATCAATGGTGGTAGTGATAAGGTGGTGGTAGTGGTAGCAACAGTAATGATGGAAATGGTGGCAGTGATAGTGACTAACGGTGATGGCAGTGGTGGTAGCAGTGATAGTGACTAACGGTGATGGCAGTGATGGTAGTGGTGGTAGCAGTGATAGTGACTAACGGTGATGGCAGTGGTGGTAGTGGTGGTAGCAGTGATAGTGACATTAAGGTGGTGGCAATAATAGTATCGGTAATGACAGTGACAGTAATGGTGATGGCAGTAGCTCAGGTGCCAACAAGAGCAGTACATTAAGAGTTAACCTTTGTGACGGAAGATGAGGCGCTCCTTGAAAGCTACTGTAAGAGAGAGAGAACTATAGTGAGCAACGGGAGAGAGAGAGGGGGGCAAGTCTGGGAGAGAGAGGTGGGAGGCAAGTCTGGGAGAGAGGAGAGGGGGGGGCAAGATCAAGAGAGAGAGAGGGGGCAAGTCTGGGGAGAGAGAGAGGGGGGCAAGTCTGGGAGAGAGAGAGAGAGAGGGGGCAAGTCTGGGAGAGAGAGGGGGGCAAGACTGGGAGAGAGGAGAGAGGGGGACAAGTCTGGGAGAGAGAGAGAGAGAGGGGCCAAGTCTGGGGAGAGAGAGAGAGGGGGGCAGCCTGGGGAGAGAGCGAGGGGGGACAAGTCTGGGAGAGAGAGAGGGAGGGGCAGCTCCGAGAGAGAGAGAGAGAGAGAGAGAGAGAGAGAGAGAGAGAGAGAGAGAGAGTTTATAACAATAATTATCACCCTAATTCACACTACCATAAGAAATTGTCACTCGCACACCTCTCTACACATTAACTTAAACATACAAACTCACACTTTACATTATTATAAACAAGGAAATCAGTAAATCCAAAACCCATGAATATTAATGAATAACACCTGGACAATTAATAACACCTGGATAATGAATAACACCTGGATAATAAAGTACACCTGGACAATTAATAACACCTGGATAATGAATAACACCTGTATAATAAAAAACACCTGGATAATGAATAACACCTGGATAATGAATAACACCTGGATAATAAATAACATCTGGATAATGAATAACACCTGGACAATTAATAACACCTGGATAATAAATAACATCTGGATAATGAATAACACCTGGATAATTAATAACACCTGTATAATAAAAAACACCTGGATAATGAATAACACCTGGATAATGAATAACACCTGTATAATGAATAACACCTGGATAATAACACCTGGATAATGAATAACACCTGGATAATGAATAACACCTGGATAATGAATAACACCTGGACAATTAATAACACCTGGATAATGAATAACACCTGGATAATAAAGTACACCTGGACAATTAATAACACCTGGATAATGAATAACACCTGTATAATAAAAAACACCTGGATAATGAATAACACCTGGATAATGAATAACACCTGGATAATAAATAACATCTGGATAATGAATAACACCTGGACAATTAATAACACCTGGATAATAAATAACATCTGGATAATGAATAACACCTGGATAATTAATAACACCTGTATAATAAAAAACACCTGGATAATGAATAACACCTGGATAATGAATAACACCTGTATAATGAATAACACCTGGATAATAACACCTGGATAATGAATAACACCTGGATAATGAATAACACCTGGATAATAAAGAACACCTGGATAATGAATAACACCTGGATAATAAATAACACCTGGATAATAACACCTGCATAATGAATAACACCTGTATAATAAAAAACACCTGGATAATAAAGAATACCTGGATAATGAATAACACCTGGATAATGAAAAACCTTTATAATAACACCTGGATAGTATTAATTACCTTACATAGATTCAATCCACTCGTTACAATACCTGTACACATGACACAGTACACAGTCCTCAGGTCACACACACAGGGGAGGACTCTGACACCACCACCACTGATGCTCACTACCACACTACACTTACCTGGAAGGAAGAGAGAACATGTGTTAATATATTGTATAAGAATATGTTTAATTTTATCATTCAATAAAAGAGTTAATATCCCCCCCCTCCCTCCCTTTCCCTTCCCTCTAGTCTAGTCAGTTCAGATTTTCAAAGATACTAACCTAACCTAACCTAACCTTATCTAACCTAACCTTACCTTAACCTTACCTAACTTTACCTTGCCTAACCTAACCTAACCTTACCTAGCCTAACCTAATCTAACCAAACCTAACCTACCTTAACCATAATAACTGTGTCTTCTTTGGACCATAAGAACGTATCGACGAGTATTTATGATAAGGTAATAAAAGTATAATGTAGAGATTAAGTGTAGTGTGTACACCTTATTTCCCGTCACCTGAGTGCAGCAGCTTGAGAGAGAGAGAGAGAGAGAGAGAGAGAGAGAGATGGTGCCTCAGGTGGTGCAGGTCAAGCCAGGGGAGAAGTTAACCCTCAGACCTTTACAGAATCAGGTCTCAAGTACACTGGAGTTAATATTATAGCTTTTCTATTCACTAAACCTTCAGCCGTCACCCTATAACTACTTTATAACACAACTAACTATATATCATACAGTAAATATATATATATAACAAATAACAGCGACCACTACACACTCCGTCACGAAACATTACTCGCAAGTTCTGTCGATGGCACGGAAACCTCATCAGCTGATCCGTGACGTCAGAGGCGCTCACTGCCTGGCCAGCCAATCACCAAGTTCTTGTGACGTCACTTTACTATCTACTGGCTACATGAATACAAGTAATTACCTTCTCGGTGATGAGGCACGATAATTACCTTCAGAAATATACTTACACCTCCACATTCTCTCGTACATCAACATTAAAATCATAATTAATACTAGAGAGTTGTGGAGGAAGAGTCGTGTGTGATATCTTTAGGTGAGGAGCAAGAGGGAAGAGAGGAGGGAGGGAGAAGGAATGGAAGAGGGGGAGGAGGGGGAGGGAGGAAGCGGCATATGACGAAGGTTGTGGGATGTTAAGTTCATGCAGACCCCAGCCCCACTTGTGGTAGCTGGTGGGAGTGCCCTGCCCACACGTGCTCCTTCTCTGCCCTGCACACGTGCCCTTCTCTGCCCTCCCGTGCTGCCCTGCCGTGCCCCTTCTCTGCCTCCCGTGCTGCCCTGCCCACGTGCCCCCTCTGCCCTCCCGTGCCCTGCCACGTGCCCTTCTCTGCCTCCCCTGCTGCCCGCCACACGTGCCCTTTCCTGCTGCCCCCCACCCTCCCCTGCTGCCCTGCCACACCCCTTCTCTGCCTCCTGCTGCCACAGTCCCCTTCTCCCTCCCGTGCTGCCCTGCCACACGTGCCCCTTCTCTGCCTCCCTGCTGCCTGCACGTCCCCTTCTCTGCCCTCCCGTGCTGCCCTGCATGCCCCTTCTCTGCCCTCCGTGCTGCCCTGCCACACGTGCCCTTCTCTGCCCTCCCGTGCTGCCCTGCCACAAGTGCCCTTCTCTGCCCTCCTCCGTGCTGCCCTGACACGTACCCTTCTGCTCCCTCCTGTGCTGCCCTGCCACACGTGCCCCTTCTGCCCTCCTGCTGCCCTGTCACAAGTGCCCTTCTCTGCCCTCCGTGCTCCCTGCAGTGCCCCTTCTCCCCTCCGTGCTGCCCCCACACACGTACCCCTTCTCTGTCTCCGTGCTGCCCTGCCACACGTGCCCTCTCTGCCCTCCCGTGCTGCCGCACAGTGCCCTCTGCCCTCCGTGCTCCTCTGCCCCTTCTGCCTCCGTGCTGCCCTGCCACACGCTCTCTGCCCTCCTGCTGCCCCCACACGTGCCCTTCTCTGCCCTCCCGTGCTGCCCTGCCACACGCCCCTTCTGCCCTGCCAAACGTGAGTGAGTGAGAGGTGGGGGGGTGATGAGGTGTGAGGTACTAGTGAGGGAGTGAAGTAAGGGGCGATGAGGATATGAGTGTAAGGGGTGCACCTGGTAGCGTGATCAGCCACACACGGGGAGAGGAGGAGGGAGGAGGGCGGGGAGAGGAGGGCGTAGGGGAGGAGGGAGGAGGAGAGGGGGAGCAATGTCGTACAAACATGGGTAAGGTCGCCCTGTTGCCCGCCCACACAGACACACACACACACACACACACACACACGACTACTCTCTCAAAAGTCTAAGATCAGTATATAGTTTTTTCTGATGACACCAACAGGTCCTGCCACCACACAAACAACAGGTCCCACACCCTCACACAAACAACAGGTCTCACCTCACACAAACAACCGGTCCCACACCACACAAACAACAGGTCCTGCCACCTCACACAAACAACAGGACCCAACCACACAACAACAACCTACCCACCAACACAGGTCCCACCACACAAACAACAGGACCTCCACCCTCACACAAACAACCGGTCCTGCCACCCTAACACAAACAACAGGACCTGCCACCCTCACACAAACAACCGGTCCTGCCACCCTCACACAAACAACAGGACCTGCCACCCTCACACAAACAACCGGTCCTGCCACCCTCACACAAACAGTACAGTTGGGTGACACATCAGAGCTATAGGGCGTCTCCCCATTATCTCAACTAGTACGAAAACATCCAGGGGTTCGAAATGTGGGGGGAGCGAACCCATCAACCGTAACTATTACTACTGCTGGTGGTGGGTTCAGTGATTCAGTCCACTTCGACCATATCTTAAAACAAGTACCGAACCCCGAATCCGGCATTAATGAATCCCAAATCCGACAACAAGAATCTCGAGCCTGATACCATGAACCCCAAGCCTTGAATCCGACACCATTACCACTAATAGAAAAACACGAACCCGACACAATGAATCCCAAGCCTCTATACCTTACAAGTGGCTGCTTAGTGCAATGTTCGTCCTATACCCGACCCCGCCCTGAAACGCCCCGCCCCGCCCCGCCCCGCCCCATCAACCCCTTCCTTACACTTATACCCTGACTACACAAATCTCGAATCATCTGAAGATTAGACACACCACCTAATTTCACCTGATGATTAAACACCCACATGCTATCTGGAGGGGGTAGGGTTAGGTTGGGTTAGGTTAAATTAGGTTAGGTTAGTATTAGGTAAGGTTAAATTAGGTTAGGTTAGGTTAGGTTAAATTAGGTAAGGTTATATTAGGTTAGGTTAGTATTAGGTAAGGTTAAATTAGGTTAGGTTAAATTAGGTTAGGTTAAATTAGGTAAGGTTAAATTAGGTTAGGTTAGTATTTGGTTAGGTAAGCGTTAGGGTCATTAATCTTCAGGTAAACACCAAACATACTTAAAGAAAAGCCATCAATCACCCGGGCTCTGAGGAACACTTGGTCGTCCAGGCTACAGACAGTAACAGCCTGGTTGATCTACTCACTGCCCGGGGTAACCTAACCTAACTATACATAACCTAACCTAACCTAACCGAACTATACATAACCTAACCTAATCTAACCCAAGCCAATCCAACCAATCTTAACCTAACCTAAAACTTTCAATACTGCCTAAGTTTATTTTGAATTTTGTATTTATATTGATATATGAAAACAAGTCGAGGTTTAGGTTTATATCTAGACTCATGCGTGTTAAACAAGTGGTGGTTTTAAATGACTATGAAGATCATTGATTAAAACCCAGGTTAAACCACCCCAGTGAATTAAACCAATCCTCCAACACAGGTACAGGAAGTCGCATGTTTTATTAAATTTGTGGTTTTACTTAAAAGGTGAGAAGAGCAGGTTAAAACACGGTTAAACTCCAGTGAATTAAACCAATCCTTTGTACAGGTGTAATAATCAGGTACAGGTGTAATAAATAAGTATAAGACATACCTTTACTGTGATAGTATGAACACGTCTTAGCATTTAATATAAAAAAAATATTTATATACATATTCTACACGTATCTTATTACTACTGCTACGACAACTACTCCGCATTACAAACCTGAACAACAACTTCTACTACACACCTGAACTACTACTACTACTATTATTACTACAACTGAATTACTACTACCAACCTTCATTACAAACCTGAACAACAACTACTACAACTACTGCCCTGCATTACAAACCTGAACAACTACTACACATCTGAACTACGAATACTAATATTACTACAACATTACTAAACTACTACTACTACTACAACCCTACACTAGACATCAAAACAACACCAACTACCACCACTACACACCTGCACGTTAAACCACACCTGATCACACCCCGAGTCACATATGCTAAGTGAGAGACTATTGTAACCTGTCTCGGGAGATTTACCTTGACATGGTTTCAGGGGCTTCCTCCAACCCCCTCCCTCCCTCCTTCCTTCCCCCCCCCCCCCCCCCACCCCTCTCAACCCCTCCACCCCTCTCAAACCCTCCACCACCTCAATTTGGACAGGGACCCCACATTGGAGGGGCCTAAAAAGTGCCAAATATTTGCTGACAGATGTGTGAGCTGTTCCCTTCAACACCAATATTATGATGTATCTACTCTCCTCTCTCTCTCTCTCTCTCTCTCTCTCTCTCTCTCGCTTTATTTACTCTACTTGCTTTGTTTTTATTCGCCGTGTTATTTCTTTTTGTTTATGTGGTGAGTGTTTTGTTGTTTCCTTGGTGTTTTTGTTTATGTTTGTGTTTTGTTAGTTGATTTGTTTATTCAGGGTGGAAACAATAAACGTGTGCACGTGTGTGTGTGTGTGCACGTGTGTGCGTGTGTGTGTGTGCGTGTGTATGTGTGTGTGTGTGTGTGTGTGTGCGTGTGTGTGTGTGTGTGTGTGTGTGTGTGTATGTACGTGTGTGTGTGTGTGTGTGTGTGTGTGTGTGTATTCTTCTTCTTTCGGGAGGTACCGTCGCTTACCTCCTGCCACACCTGGTGAGCACCATCTCCTCCTACCATCCTCTAACCCCCCCTCCATCTATCACCCGACCACCCTCTCCTCCATCACCACACCACCCTCTCCTCCATCACCACCACCCCACCCTCTCCTCCCCTCCATCACCACCACCTCCCTCTCTTCTTCCTCATTCACGCTCGCTAATCCCACCTCCCTCGTTAATCACTATCACAGGTGAGTATCTACACCAATTTGCCGCCATGCTTGTAGTCATCTTTTAGTGCGGGTAGTTAGACGTGTTCCCAGCCCCGCCGCTACTTACAGGATAAACCTTTACTGAGAATCTGGGGAAATGTGGATAAAATGACAGGAAATGATGCTCTCTCTCTCTCTCTCTCTCTCTCTCTCTCTCTCTCTCTCTCTCTCTCTCTCTCTCTCTCTCTCTCTCTCTCTCTCTCTCTCTCTCTCTCTCTCTCTCCATCCCTTATGTCGCCGTCACCAGCAAGAGGGAGTGGAGTGGTGAGTGAGTGAGTGAGTAGTGAGTGAGTGGTGTGTGTGTGTGTGTGTGTGTGTGTGTGTGTGTGTGTGTGTGTGTGTGTGTGTGTGTGTGTGTGTGTGTGTAAAGGTGTAAAGTCTTCACACCGAACTCACAAGGCCGTGTGTTCTCCTCTCTGTGTACGTTTGTCTTCGTACACATGTAAATCTTGTGGATGTGTGTGTTTACATCTGACCCCTCGGTGTACGTGGACTTCTTAAGATGTACATGTGGCCTTATGTGTACATGAACCTGTCTCGTGCACATGTGGCCTTCAGAATCTGTCTTGTGTGTACGTCTCTCAGAGTGCACATTATGACTCTGTGTACGCCTACCGGGAGTGATGTGTACATAATTATGGCCTTCAGTATGTGCACGTCTGTCCGGGGATACTTGGGCCCCTCCAAGTACAATCATGTATGACCTTTTGTGTGTGTGTGTGTGTGTGTGTGTGTGTGTGTGTGTGTGTGTGTGTGTGTGTGTGTGACGTACATAAAGACATAGACTGATCATAGTTGTATACTCTCATGTTTGTATACTAGTCATGTGAGTATATGCATCAAAATACATGAATTAGATATTTGCGTGCGTGTGTACGTGCGTGAGTGAGTGCATTCATGTGAGTATGTCTGTTGTCCTTGAGTAAGTGCTTTTTTCATGCGTCTGAATACACGAGAGAGAGAGAAGCAGCGGCCTCACGTCTACCCCCCATCCCAGGATGCCCCCAGGTGAAGGCAGCGTCAGCAGACGTGGAAACTTAAACACAGGTGTAAGTGCCGGGAGGAGTATTTAGGTGGCCTGAGGGTACCTGGGCCTGGGTGGCCTGAGGGGTAGGGGTACCTGGGTGGCCTGAGGGATACCTGGCTGGCCTGAGGGGGTACCTGGATGGCGTGAGGGGTACCTGGATGGCTGACCTGTGGGGCATGGGGGTACCTGGGTTGCCTGAGGGCACCTGGGTGGCATGAGGGGGGACCTAGGTGGCTCTGGGGTATCTAGGTGGCTTGAGGGGTACCAGAGTGGCCTGAGGGGTACCTGGATGACCTGAGGGTACCTTGGTGGCCTGAGTACCTAGGTCGCCTGGGGGCGGTGTCTAAATGCCCGTGGATGTACCTTGGCCCTGGGGGTATGTAAATGGGTCCTGGAGGTACCTAAATGGAACCTATTTGTGTGTATGCCAGTCTACAGTACGTGTGGTGTGGCTCAAGAGTGGTTGCCGGGCCGCCCACACTCGATCAGGCTGGTCGAGATCACCATCGCGTTTATGACATTACGTGTGTGTGTGTGTGTGTGTGTGTGTGTGTGTGTGTGTGAGGGGCATGGAGGGAGAAATGGTTGGAATGGGAAAGCGGGGGAAGGAAGGAGGGAAAGGAAGGAAGGGAAGGGAAGAGGGGAAGGGAAGAAGGGGGAAGAGAATGAGGGAAGGGAAGGGGGGAAGGGGAAGGAGGGATGAAGGAAGGAAAGGAGGGAGGGGAGAAAGGGGACGGAGAGGGGAGGTATAGAAGGGAGAGGGAGGGGCAATGAATGGATGGTACCGTACGTTAATAAGTGTGTTGACTTATGGCATTTTAAATACACGTCTATTAATACAGACAGAGAAGCATCTAGAGTGTGTGTGTGTGTGTGTGTGTGTGTGTGTGCGTGCGTGCGTGCGTGTGTGTGTGTGTGTGTGTGCGTGCGTGCGTGCGTGCGTGTGTGTGTGTGTGTGTGTGTGTGTGTACCTTCGCAGTTACAAACACACTTATCCGATCTATTACAAACACACATATGAAAAATACACATTCACACACACACACACAACACACACACACAAGACCTCAGTACCGTTACTCCGTGTACTGGTGACCGTCACCCACGAGCGTTATTCCACAACCGCTGTAACGATGTATCACCATCGCTGTAGCAACACCATTGTAACATCATCACTGTAACACCACCATTGTAACATCACCACTGTAACACCACCATTGTAACATCACCGCTGTAACACCACCATTGTAACATCACCACTGTAACACCACCAT
>NW_024741901.1:20034555-20077055 GCF_018991925.1 Homarus americanus | reverse complement strand
TAGGGGAGGGCTGGGGGTGTAGGTATAAGGGGGGTACTGGGGGTGTGTAGTGCTGAGGTATAAGTATAATAAGTACTGGGGTGGAGATTGTAGGTATAAGGTATAATACTAGGGGGTAGGTACAAATTGTGGGTATAAGTACTGGGGTGTAGGTATAAGTGGTAAAGGGGGGTACTGAGGTGTGGGTATAAGGGGTACTGGGGTGGTGTAAGGCATAAGGGGGGAAGGGAATATGGGGTACTGAGGGTGTAAGGTATAAGGGGGTATGTGGGTATAAGGAGGTACTGGGGGTGTAGAGGTATAAGGTGTGAGTATAAAGAGTACTGGGGGTGTGGGTATAAGGGGGTGCTGGGGTGTGGGTATAAAGGTGCTGGGGAGGTACTGGGGGTGGAGTGTGGGAGGTACCTTGGGGTGTGGGTATAAGGGGGTACTGGGGTGTGCTAGCCAAGGAATTGGTACTGGGGTGTACTGGGGGTGTTATAACAGGGGTACTGGGGGTAGAGGGTGAACTGGGGGTGTAAGGTATAGGGGAGGTGCTGGGGGGTGGGTATGAGGTGGGGCTGGGGTGTGGTATAAGGGGGGAGGAACTGTAAGGTATAAGGTGCTGGGGGTGTATGAGGTGCTGGGGGCAGGTATAAGGGGGGGGTACTGGGGGTGTAAGGTATAGGGGTGCTGGAGTGCTGGGGGGTAGGTATAAGGGGGTGCTGGGGTGTGGGTATACTGGGGTGTGGGAGGGGTGCAGAGATGAGGTATAAGGACTGTGTGTAGGTATAAGGGGGTACTGGGGTGTAGGTATAAGGGGAGGTACTGGGGGTCTGGGTATAAAGTGCATGGGGTACAGGTATAAGGGGGTGCACTGGGGGTGTGGAGTATAAGGGGGTGCTAGTGTAGGTATAAGGAGGTACTGGGGTGTAAGGTATAAGGGGAGAGTACTGGGGGGTAGGTGCCAGGGGTACTGGAGGGTGTAAGGTATACGAGGAGGTACTGGGGTGTAGGTATAGGAGGTGCTGGGGGTGTAAGAGTATAAGGGAGAATGCTGGGGTGTGGGTATAAGGGGAAGTACTGGGGTGTAAAGGGGGAGGCACTGGGTGTGGGTATAAGGTGTGCACCAGGGGGGTGGGGGAAGTGCTGGGGTGTAGGTATAAGAGGAAATGGGGGTGTAGGTATAAGGGAGGTACTGGGGTGTGGGTATAAGAGGTACTGGGGGTGTGAGTATAAGGGTATAAGTAGGGGGGGGTACTAGGGGTGTAAAGGTATAAGGGGGAGGTAAGGGGTGTAGGTATAAGGGGAGGTACGGGGTGGGAGTATGGGTATAAGGGAAGTACTACAGGGTGGGGTGTGTATGGGGGGGAGGCACTGGGGTTGGGAGTTACTGGGGGTGGTATAAGGGGAGTACCAGGGGTGGGTAGGGGTACTGGGGGTGTAAGGTATAACTGAGGGAGGTACTGGGTGTAGGGGGTGTGAGGTATAAGGGGAGGTGGGGTGTGGTGGGTATAGGGTATAAGGGGAGGTACTGCTGGGTGGGAGTGTGGGTTGGCCAGAGACACACACAAGTTCAGTCTAAACTGTATGAGTCGGCTTCCCGAACGCTGGAGTGTTTCTGGGGTGCACCCGGACTATCTGGCTACTACGACTACTACTCTTACTACGGTGCTGCCCCATCACCACCAACTCACAAATCGTTCAGTAGCTGTTACCTGCCCCGTCTCTCCCCCATTTTTTTTCTGGGGGAGGGGAGGGGGAGGAGGTCTTGTTGTTGTGGTGTTAAAACTTTCCTGTGCAGTAACTTGTCATGCATCGCCTCCCACCCACATACCACCACCCACCACCTCCCACCCACAACACCTCCTCCCTCCCACGCACCCCAAACCACCCAAGCTCCTTCTTCCCACCCTCGCACCACCTACCTCGCACCGCCTCCCACGCACCTCCTCAGACAAATTATCACTCTGCGCAAATTACAAACAAGTCCTTCAAGCAATTTCCCGTGTGGTGGTGGTGGCGTATATACGCCCCCCCCTTGGTGTACACTGCCAACACCCCCCCCCCACGCCTCCTCCTGCCCTCTCACGGGGTACACTGGGTCACTCTTCCCGTCCATTACCCCTCCTTCCCTTAGCATCGTTTCCTCTCTGGTCACACTACCCCCAGCCAGCCAGTCAGCCAGCCACCGGTACAACATCACACAGGTGCAGTATGTTGGTCACTCCCGGAACCACCTTACCTCTCAAGGTCAACCCTCCTAAAACTGACGCTTGAAATCATGTTTACTCAAGTACTCGAGGTTACAGCAGGTGGCTCGAGGACATACCTGAGTACTTTTTTTTGGTTCATGAGGACACAATACAGTGAGGGTCGGCAACCCCCCCCTCGCACACCTGAGATTTCCAACTGCTACAGAATGAGTCTTCGAAGTGCTGCTTGTCGACTTACTGTGGTATCTCGCTTGGGTCGTCTACACACCATACACAGTGTCTCCAACCACACACACACACACTCAACCCGACTTCCATCTTCAATTGATCAGAAAGTTGCGGGTCCATCTAGCGGACAATTACCACCTCACAGTTCCCGTCACTAACACCACCTGCCAAAAATTCCCCTCGAGGCACCACCGCCACCCACACCACCACTGGGGTCCCGGAATCTCAACAATTGTAGGTATTTTTTATTTTTACTTTTTTACACCTCGGAGATGTGAGGATATATCAAACTGCCTCACTTAAGCTGCGATCACAAACACGACTGCCAAAAAATTGCTACAAAATTGCACAACAGTTGTCGGCGTAACTGAGAGAGTGAGTTCCTTGATCCTCAATTTTGGAGGGAGAATGAATGTACTAATATGTGTGAGGATGTTGTACCTCCTCCTGCTGGTGCTGGTGAAGAAGTGGGAGGTTACAGGTGGCCCACAAGACCTAAACACTGGTGCTGGGTGTGATGAAGATCGTCTGGCAAGCAATGTAAAGGAGGGTACAGGTGTCTGTTGGTTAAGAACGAAGGGTTACCGGGACCAGAGTAACGCCAGACAGACAGACAGACCAAAGGAGACCATGGGTGGAGCCAGGACCCTTGAGAGACCGAAGGGGGTCACTGGGTACAGGCGGGAGGGACAGCAGTCAAGTGTGGTCTGCGATGGGTGAGGAGGAGGATGAAGGAAGAGCTGTACAGAGGTGCGGATCCTCAATGTCTCGCCTCATGATCTGTGCCACCGCCGCCCCCCAGACACGCTAATGAACCCCTGCTACTGATAATACCATACATTACCTATTACCACTACCCCTACCACCACTACTACCACCAGCACCACTACCACCAGCACCACTACTACCACCAGCACCACTACCACCACCAGCACTACTACCACCACCACTACTACCACCAGCACCACTGCACCACTACCACCACTACTACCACCAGCACCACTACCACCACCAGCACCACCACTACCACCCACCACTACTACCACCAGCACCACTACCCCTACCACCACTACTACCACCAGCACCACTACCACCAGCACCACTACTACCACCACTGCACCACACCACCACCAGCACCACTACTACCACCACTACCACCAGCACCACTACCACTACTACCACCACCAGCACTACTACCACCAGCACCACTACTACCACCAGCACCACTACTACCACCACCAGCACTACTACCACCACCAGGACTACTACTATCACTACCTCCACTACCATTATTACTACCACTAACATTACTACCACTAACACTACCACCACTACTACTACTACCACGGCCGCACAAGTACAACAACCACTACCACCATCACGTCTCGCCTAGTGTGTGACCATCACTGTGTACCGTTAAGTTACACACACACACACACACACTACACCTGACACTCAACAATACAGTGATGGTCCACATTCAACAGGTAAATCCAGGTGTTAAAAGCTACCATAGAGATTGTACAACCTGGGAGAAGTTGGGGAGGTAGGAGCTAGGTGAGAGACGGGGGTGGGGAGGTAGGCCTAGGAGTCAAGAGGTAGGCCTAGGAGGGCAAGTAGGAGCTATGACACCCAGGACCAGGAAGGCAATATAGGAACTAGGGGAGAGCCAGGTGAGGCGTGACAAGGTCCGCCACACGGCCTGGAAGCAACAGCGGTCAGCAGGTAAGCTTGGGCGAGTAATCTTTTTCACCCCAGGATGAACGCCGCAACACTTACTACACCATCAGTTTCTCAACCCAGGACGAACGCCGCCACACCTACAGTTTTTCTCACCCCAGGATAAACGCCGCCACACCTACACCTACAGTCTTTCTCACCCTAGGATGAACACCGCCACGCATAGTCTTTCTCACCACAGGATGAACGCCACCTTCGAAAAGTGATGCTTTACAAAATACTGTACTAAAAAAATAATTCCGAAAAACAAATAAACAAGTCTACCAAACAACGAAAGACATACACAATATTTCTAGACATACACAAACATACTTTAGCTATATAATTAGGGATAAGAGGATAAGGTTTGGATATGATAATGGATAAAACAGAGGGGAGGAGGTACACTAGGTTAGGTTAGGTAGAAATCCGACATTAAGACCAGGATGGATGCATATCAAAAGCTGTGGCCCCCTGAGAGATATGACACTAGGTAAAGATTGTTAAAGAGAGGCCAGATTTTTTTTTTGGGGGGGGGGGTTGAGGGATGGTGGGTCGTGGTCGCCAACCCTCAAAATTAAAAACTAACGCACCGTAACACCTGTAGGTCTGACAATTTTTATTACTGTACCTAAAAGATGTATTCCTATAATTGTTTTTAAAAATTTATCCTTAAAATTACTTGAGGATATTACTCCTATAATTATTTTATTACAATACCTAAACATATTACTATAATTACTTTAAAAATTACTGTAATTATCTATAAGCAAATGTTCTTAATTCTTTATAATAAATTCTAGCAATATTTAAGGGGCAATAGTTAAAACCATCCTAAAATTTATCTTACTACAATTCACGTTAACTGGTCACAACACTTCCTATAACTGGCCATAAAACCTTATGATTGACTCTATAACGTGAAGTAACACTAGATGGTTGAATAATAATTACGAGGGTCTCACGGCTGTCAAGACCATGTGCGTATGTGTTCTACCTTGTTATGTGTTTATGTAGGCAGGTATTATTATTATTATTATTATTATTATTATTATTATTATTATTATTATTATTATTATTACTATTATTATTGCGTATTATTATTATTATTATTATTATTACTATTATTATTGCGTATTATTATTATTATTATTATTATTATTATTATTATTATTATTATTATTATTATTATTATTATTATTATCCAACTGCTAAAAATATATTTCTATCTTTATTATTATTACCGTCAATTTACCCTGTAGATCATTCAAATTATCATTATCATCACGACCACCGAGGCTAGAGTGATGTCCTAGATCGTCCTGGGAGTGGAGTAGAGTGGAGGGAGGGAGGGAGGTGGTCACATCACTTAGTTCCACCAAAGTCTCTGCCGGCCAGACAACTTTCGCGGGCCCTCTCTCCCTCCCTTCCTCCTTTTCCCGACACCTTATGTTCGCGATCCCTCCCCCTTCCACCCATTAACAATCCCCACTACCTTATATCTTATCACAACACCATAACTGACTCACATAGAGTAATTTCCTTCACCATCTTCTTACTGATATATAAAATAATAATGTTTTCCAGCGAAATTTTCGAAGTATTTAAAGAATAAACTCATTGATATTATTCACTACGGGTTTGTTAAGTCATAAAGCTGATTTTATATTCAATAAGATGTTTTAAGTAATTTCTAAAACCAAATTGTTAAACAGTTCAATTCTAAGAGATTATTTTCCCGGGTTTGTGAATCACGTAATATGGGACACAACAAACGTGTCTCAGTCATCGGCTTTGACTCTGACTTGGGCTCTGTCATCTCGTTCGGACGCACACAAAGTTCACTGCTTCAACTTTTTTTTTTCCACAAATATTTATATAATATCATTTACATTTAATATTATTCCGTCGCATACAAAAAAAGTTCTGAATTAAGTTAGGAAATTTTATTATTATTCAAGTTGTCTTTTTAAGAGATAATTTGTATGTAAGTTTGTTTTTAAGTTGGAAAAACAAACAATAATGAACTTTGAGATGATAGTAAATGTGTGTGTGTGTGTGTGTGTGTGTGTGTGTGTGTGTGTGTGTGTGAGAGAGAGAGAGAGAGAGAGAGAGATTCAGACCAGCCCACCAACTCTTGCACAAACTCAGCTTAAAAGCACACCCGAGCGCGCGCGAACACACACACACTTGAACTAGCGTGAAAGGGGGTGGGGGGATTACTCCAGCCCTGAACAGCTCTTGAACTTAACGGGAGAATAAACTGGAAATTCCCCAATCTCCTCCCCATCCCCCTCCTCCCACCCCCTCTTCCCCCATCCCCTCCTTCCCACCCTCCTCCCCACCCCCCCCCTTCCCACCCCCTCCTTCCTCCCCATCTTGGAGTCATAAAATATACCTACTCACTAAACTCATCTCACACTCGCCACATATCTACAGCATAATCACACTCAACACATACTCACCTCACACTCAACACACACTTACCTCACACTCAACACACACTTACCTCACACTCAACACATACTCACCTCACACTCAACACACACTTACCTCACACTCAACACATACTCACCTCACACTCAACATACACTTACCTCACACTCAACACACACTTACCTCACACTCAACACACACTCACCTCACACTCAACACATACTTACCTCACACTCACCACATACTTACCTCACACTCAACACATACTCACCACACTCAACACACACTCACACCTCACACCACCACACACTTGGCCTCACACTCACCATATACTCATCAGCCCTCTCTCACACACACACACACACACACACACACACACACACACACACACACACACACACACACACACACCGTCCTATATCACTCGAGTACATTATATATATAAAAAAAACACACACAATGGGAAACACGTGTATTATAATGGGGTAAAGGTAGCGTGTTTTATTGGCAATTACACCTTTACTAACATAACCCTTCCTCTGTCAGCTCCAACACCGCGAGCGAGATTATTTAGGGGAGAAAAAAACAGACACATCCCTCTCTCTCTCTCTCTCTCTCTCTCTCTCTCTCTCTCTCTCTCTCTCTCTCTCTCTCTCTCTCTCTTCGGCGATAATACACACTGGCGGATAAATACAGCAGGATATACTGATAACTCTCTCTCTCTCTCTCCTCCTCTCTCCCTCTCTCTCTCTTCGGCGATAATACAAACTGGCGGATAAATACAGCAGGATATACTGATAACTCTCTCTCTCTCTCTCTCTTCGGCGATAATACAAACTGGCGGATAAATACAGCAGGATATACTGATAACTCTCTCTCTCTCTCTCCTCTCTCTCTCTCTCTCTCTCTCTCTCTCTCTCTCTCTTCGGCGATAATACAAACTGGCGGATAAATACAGCAGGATATACTGATAACTCAATCTCTCTCTCTCTCTCTCTCTCTCTCTCTCTCTCTCTCTCTCTTCGGCGATAATACAAACTGGCGGATAAATACAGCAGGATATACTGATAACTCTCTCTCTCTCTCCTCTCTCTCTCTCTCTCTCTCTCTCTTCGGCGATAATACAAACTGGCGGATAAATACAGCAGGATATACTGATAACTCCCCCCCCCCCCTCTCTCTCTCTCTCTCTCTCTCTCTCTCTCTCTCTTCGGCGATAATACACACTGGCGGATAAATACAGCAGGATATACTGATACTCTCTCTCTCTCTCTCTCTCTCTCTCTCTCTCTCTCTCTCTCTCTTCGGCGATAATACAAACTGGCGGATAAATACAGCAGGATATACTGATAACTCTCTCTCTCTCCTCTCTCTCTCTCTCTCTCTCTCTTCGGCGATAATACAAACTGGCGGATAAATACAGCAGGATATACTGATAACTCTCTCTCTCTCTCTCTCTCTCTCTCTCTCTCTCTCTCTCTCTTCGGCGATAATACAAACTGGCGGATAAATACAGCAGGATATACTGATAAATCAACCTCCCTCTCTCTCTCTCTCTCTCTCTCTCTCTCTCTCTCTCTCTCTCTCTCTCTTCGGCGATAATACAAACTGGCGGATAAATACAGCAGGATATACTGATAAATCAACCTCTCTCTCTCTCTCTCTCTCTCTCTCTCTCTCTCTCTCTCTCTCTTCGGCGATAATACAAACTGGATAAATACCGCAGGATATACTGATAACTCTCTCTCTCTCTCTCTCTCTCTCTCTCTCTCTCTCTCTCTCTCTCTCTCTCTCTCTTCGGCGATAATACAAACTGGCGGATAAATACAGCAGGATATACTGATAACTCTCTCTCTCTCTCTCTCTCTCTCTCTCTCTCTCTCTCTCTCTCTCTCTCTCTCTTCGGCGATAATACAAACTGGCGGATAAATACAGCAGGATATACTGATATCTCTCTCTCTCTCTCTCTCTCTCTCTCTCTCTCTCTCTTCGGCGATAATACAAACTGGCGGATAAATACAGCAGGATATACTGATAACTCTCTCTCTCTCTCTCTCTCTCTCTCTCTCTCTCTCTCTCTCTCTCTTCGGCGATAATACAAACTGGCGGATAAATACAGCAGGATATACTGATAAATCAACCTCTCTCTCTCTCTCTCCTCTCTCTCTCTCTCTCTCTCTCTCTCTCTCTCTCTCTCTCTCTCTCTTCGGCGATAATACAAACTGGCGGATAAATACAGCAGGATATACTGATAAATCAACCTCTCTCTCTCTCTCTCTCTCTCTCTCTCTCTTCGGCGATAATACAAACTGGCGGATAAATAGCAGGATATACTGAAATAACTCAATCTCTCTCTCTCTCTCTCTCTCTCTCTCTCTCTCTCTCTCTCTCTCTCTTCGGCGATAATACAAACTGGCGGATAAATACAGCAGGATATACTGATAACTCTCTCTCTCTCTCTCTCTCTCTCTCTCTCTCTCTCTCTCTCTCTGGCGATAATACAAACTGGCGGATAAATACAGCAGGATATACTGATAACTCTCCCCCCTCTCTCTCTCTCTCTCTCTCTCTCTCTCTCTCTCTCTCTCTCTTCGGCGATAATACACATGGCGGATAAATACAGCAGGATATACTGATAACTCTCTCTCTCTCTCTCTCTCTCTCTCTCTCTCTTCGGCGATAATACAAACTGGCGGATAAATACAGCAGGATATACGATAAATCACCCTCTCTCTCTCTCTCTCTCTCTCTCTCTTCTCTCTCTCTCTCTCTCTCTCTCTCTCTTCGGCGATAATACAAACTGGCGGATAAATACAGCAGGATATACTGATAACTCTCTCTCTCTCTCTCTCTCTCTCTCTCTCTCTCTCTCTCTCTTCGGCGATAATACAAACTGGCGGATAAATACAGCAGGATATACTGATAACCCTCTCTCTCTCTCTCTCTCTCTCTCTCTCTCTCTCTCTCTCTCTCTTCGGCGATAATACAAACTGGCGGATATACAAGCAGGATATACTGATAACCTCTCTCTCTCTCTCTCTCTCTCTCTCTCTCTCTCTCTCTCTCTCTCTCTCTCTTCGGCGATAATACAAACTGGCGGATAAATACAGCAGGATATACTGATAACCCTCTCTCTCTCTCTCTCTCTCTCTCTCTCTCTCTCTCTCTCTCTCTCTCTTCGGCGATAATACACACTGGCGGATAAATACAGCAGGATATACTGATAACTCTCTCTCTCTCTCTCTCTCTCTCTCTCTCTCTCTCTCCTCTCTTCATAATACATTTTTTATTTCTCTCTCTCTCTCTCTCTTCGGCGATAATACAAACTGGCGGATAAATACAGCAGGATATACTGATAACTCTCTCTCTCTCTCTCTCTCTCTCTCTCTCTCTCTTCGGCGATAATACAAACTGGCGGATAAATACAGCAGGATATACTGATAAATCAACCTCTCTCTCTCTCTCTCTCTCTCTCTCTCTCTCTCTCTCTTCGGCGATAATACAAACTGGCGGATAAATACAGCAGGATATACTGATAACTCTCTCTCTCCCCCTCTCTCTCTCTCTCTCTCTCTCTCTCTCTCTTCGGCGATAATACAAACTGGCGGATAAATACAGCAGGATATACTGATAACTCTCTCTCTCTCTCTCTCTCTCTCTCTCTCTCTCTCTCTCTCTCTCTCTCTCTTCGGCGATAATACAAACTGGCGGATAAATACAGCAGGATATACTGATAAATCACCTCTCTCTCTCTCTCTCTCTCTCTCTCTCTCTCTCTCTCTCTCTCTCTCTCTCTCTCTCTCTCTTCGGCGATAATACAAACTGGCGGATAAATACAGCAGGATATACTGATAAATCAATCTCTCTCTCTCTCTCTCTCTAGTGTGCCATAATGCAAAACACACACTAACGGGTAAACACAACACGATTTGCTAACCCATCTCTTCCTGTCAAGCTCCCCCACCCACCCCTCCTCAGCACGGTACAAAAACGACGTCATCTCCCCTCCACAGTTTAATGGTGTTAAACTAGGAACCAATCAGCAGGTAAGAGAGGCAACACCTGATTATAGAAATTAGGGAGGGAGAATTATTACAGGTGTCATTATTTGATTCATATCCCTCTTTTTGGGTAGAACCAGTCCGTGTCTAAAGCAATTCTCTCGTTCTTTCTTTATTTTTCTCTCTTTTTCTCTATCTCTTACTCTCTAACCTCGCTCGTTCCTCGCCTCCCCCACCCCCTCTCTCTCTCTCTCTCTCCTCGTTACCCCATCCCCCATTTTCATTTCCCCGTTTTTTCCTCCTCCCTCTTTTTCTTCCTCCGTCCCTTCTCTTTCTCTTATTTCCTCCCTTCTCTCTTTCTCTTCCTTCCTCCCTCCCTTCTCATATTTCTCTTCTTTCCTCCCTTCTCTCTTTCTCTTATTTCCTCCCTTCTCTCTTTCTCTTCCTTCCTTCCTCCCTTCTCTCTTTCTCTTCCTTCCTCCCTACCTTCTCATCTTTCTCTTCTTTCCTCCCTTCTCATTTTCGTCCCCCCTCCTCTTCTCCCACTTCTTATCTCTCCTCTCCCCCCCTCTCCCATTCATTCTTCACCTGCCTTCTCTACCCTCCCAGAACACATACACAATAAAACTCACATTACCCACACAATCTTGCAAGAAGTAAAAGTGAACGCAAAAAAAATAAAACAAAATAAAACGCAGCAGATAAGAGCAACGGTGACATACATACATACATACATACATACATACATACATACATACATGCATACATACATACCTGGATCACTGACTGGGGGGTATACATGACTACAGTTGAAAGTATACATATAACTACATGCCCCAGCGAACGTGTACACATGACTTAGTGAAGGTGTACACACGACGCCATGGCTGAACGAAAGTGTCTACATGAGTGAGTGAGTGCGTGTGTGTGTGTACATATGACTGGGTACAAGTGTACACACGTGGACGCTAGCTTCCCCCGTACCCCTCACTATCTACTCAACACTTATCTTTCGCTACTATCATGTTATCTCTTCGTGGTCGGTCACTTCCCGGTACTGGCGGGAAGTACAGCCAGTTACAACAAGGTAGGCGTCCTAGAAGGGGTGTAGGAGGGAGAGAGAGAGAGAGAGAGAGAGAGAGAGAGAGAGAGCTGTACCTGAGCCACCTATTATCACCAGCTGTCGTAAAGGTCACACAACAATCACTGTTATCTGTCAGCCAGCTGTCTTATCTCCTGTTGTGACATGGTACGAGAGGGTAGCTGGAGCACGGGACTCGATGGGGGCAACACAGTGCTATTTTCCTCCCCTTATCTATCTATCTATACTAGAGCATTACATGTAAGATTCGCTCACAGACGGCAGATAGTGAAGACAGGGGCAGAGGGCAGACAAATGAAGACGGCAGAGGGCAGAGAGAAGACAGCAGACAGACAGACGAAAACAGAAGACACAGGCAGAAGGCAGACAGATGAAGACAGAGGAGTCAGAGGTGAAGACAGCAGACAGAGACAAACAGACAGCAGAAAGAGGCAGACAGGGCCACAAATATAACCCCGTTACCTAGTATCGTTATCAGGAAGGAGACACGATAAGACTGTAGTGTGAATCCCCCCCCCCCCAACCAATAGTTCCGAATCCCTCCAATCTCAGGGTTCGACTCCCTAATCTCAAGAGGTCAATTCCTCCCCTCCTCTCTCCTACACCTTCAGGACCCCAACCCCCCTCCTATCCCCTCCCCTCCCATCCCTACACCTTCCAGGACCCCAGCCACCCCTCCTCTCCCCCTCCTACACCTTCCAGGCTCAAACACCCCCTCCTCCCTCCTCCCCTACACCTTCCAGGACCCAAACACCTCCTCCCCCTCCCTACACCTTCCAGGACCCAAACACCACCTCCCCCCCTCCCCTACCTTCCAAGACCGTACCCCTCCTGCCCCCTTCCTCCAGGACCCCACCCCCCCCTCCCTACACCTTCCAGGACCCAAACACCCCTTCCCTTCCTACACCTTCCAGGACCCAAACACCTCCCTACACCTCCAGAAACCCCTCTCCTCTACACCTTCAGGACCCAACACCCCACCCCAAAAACACCCCCTCCTCCTCCCTACTTCAGGACCCAAACACCCCCTCCCATCCCACACCTTCCAAAACCCCCTCCTCCCCCTCCCTACACCTTCCAGGACCCAAACACCCCCTCCCATCTCACCTAGGACCCAAACACCCCTCCTCCCCCTCCTACACCTTCAGGACCCAAACACCCCCTCCTCCCTACACCTTCAGGACCCAAACACCCCTCCTCCCCCTTCCTACACCTTCAGGACCCAACACCCCCTCCCCCTCCCTACACCTTCCAGGACCCAAACACCCCTTCTCCTCCACCACCCCTCCTCTCCACCACCTCCCACCTGACCTACATATCCACACGTGTTACATAACCGGTACCGTGTAAGCCTATGTATGTGTGTGTGTATGTGTGTGTGTAATGTTGTCATACTATTCTTAATGGGGCAACTCGCATTTCACTCTAGTTCAGTATATTGCGGTTAACGTCACATTAGAAGTTCAGTATATTGCGGTTAACGTCACATCGCAAGTTGAATATTATGCGGTTAACGCTACTTTTGATCAGTATGGTTAACGACACACCGAGTAAAGTTATTTGATCTAATTAAGTAGACTTTATCGTTAAACACTACACTTATAGTTAAATCTTCAACACCATTCGTTAAACTTAATTCCATCATTCGTTAAACCTTACAATATGTCCAGATTAATCCTCGTTTATCATTTGTTTTAATAAATCTCTCTAAAGTGTTCAACCATTTCGTGTGATTCATTGGTGCTTTTAACTGTAATAGCATTTCGTTAAACACCCCGTGAACAATACTTCAACTCTCTCGTTAATCATCCGTTTAAGCCATTACCGTCATTTATAATATTTCAATCAATTTAAAAGGGATAGTTTAAGTTTGGCCGCTTGTGTATTTGCCTCCCCCAATCACAGGTACCACACACAATAACTACCTAACTACCATTAACACATAAAGTATCCACATTACCGCTAGTTTAACACGTCCTCCACACCTGTCGCCACACTTACCTGGAAAGACAAGGACGAATACGATTAATTAAGGTATAATAGCCCAGGTGTGTTTTTTATCCACGGTACTGAAGAAGCAAATACAATACCCCTGCCCCCTTGCCCTCAATCACGTGTTGGTGGGGAATGTCATGAAGGTGTGTGTGTGTGTGTGTGTGTCTACCTATCAGTCTATCATGAAACTTCCATTAATCTATCTATCTAACTATTGAGAGAGAGAGAGAGAGAGAGAGATGCTATATTAGACCTCATCAATTAACAATCAACTGCAGTAGTCGTGATGGAGATGGACGTATGAGAGGGTTGACCATTATATTACCACCACCACCACCACTGTCACCCACACCACCACCATCACCACCACCTACCATCACCACCATCACCACCACCACCACCACTATCACCTACACCCACCACCATCACCACCACCCACACCATCACCACCACTATCACTACCACCACACCATCACCTACACCACCACCATCACCTACCCACCACCACCACTCACCTACACCCCACCATCCCACCACCTACACACCACTATCCACCCACACCACCACCATCACCACCATCACACCATAACCACCACCCACACCATCACACCCCACCTACACCATCACCTACACCCACCACACCACATCACACCACCTACACCACCACTATCACCACCACCTACACCATCACCACCACCTACACCACCACTATCCTACCACCTACACACCACTATACCTACACCACCACCTATCACCTACACCACCACCTCATTACCACCCCCCCTCCCCCCTCCCCATTTCTTAGAGGCGACTGTCCTAAAACACACATTGCTATCCTAATATTAAACAGGGACTAAAATTACCTGTCTGGGGCACACCTGTCCCTGTCCGTCCACACACACACACACACACACACACACACACACACACACACACACACAGGGTGATTACATTCCAAGATGGAAATAGTGCCCTATCCAGCCCCAGCGTGCCCAAACACTCCCCAGGTGGCACGTGAGTCTCCCTCTGTCAGCTGAACTCTAAACACACGCTAAATCTAGACGCCGGAAGTGTAAATATAACCTCTCTCCACACACACACACACACACACACACACACATACACATCCATCATATACTTTGTAGCTAGTACACCATCACTATCTTACCTACACATAACCACACTAATTCCATACACTTACCCACACATGCCCCCACATACCCACATCTGTCGTTCTTGAAGGTTCATATTTGTGTGGTTGTGAGTTTATGTTTTAGCAATGAAAAGTTTAATGTGTGTGTGTGTGTGTGTTGTGTGTGTGTGTGTGTGTGTGTGTGTGTGTGTGTGTTTTGGAAGGTTAATACTGTATGAATGGACTTGGCGATTGAGTGTGTGTGTGTGTGTTTCTAATTACCTCCCCCAATTCTCCACCCCCCAACCGCTGTCACCCACCAGTCGTTTCATTGGTAGACAAGGTACAGGTGAACTCAGGTAGGCGGGTACAGGTGAACTCAGGTAGGCGGGTACAGGTGAACTCCAGGTGATGGGGATAAAATTAGTACATCTGGTGAGCCAACTATAACACCTCCACTTGTAAGTTCCAGAGTATACACAAGATTCCTCCACACGTGCCGCCCACCACCACCCTGCCGCCCACCACCACCCAGCCGCCACCACCACCCAGCCGCCTAAGTTCACAGATTGTTTCCCTAATATGGTGTGGGGGGGACACGAAGGCGCTGGCATTATTAGTATAGTTTATTATAATTATTTCTGACACAATTTTCTCTTATCATTATTACTTCGTCTTTGTGTCTGAGTGACGATATGACAAGCGTCGAGATGGACTGGAGGCCGTTAATTCTTCATAAAAAGGGCCTCACACACACACACACAATTAGATATTTACATACAAAGGAACTCACTCACACGCGCACACACACAACACACACTGCATTTTTTTCGCAATACAAGGAAGAGAGTGGGGGAGAGGTGGGGGAGGGGCAGTCCTTGACAAGGGCGTGAAGCCGTTGTGACATAATCTTACTGTCTGGGTGGGTGGGAGGGAGGGAGGGAGGGAAGGTGGGGGAGACAGGGGAAGGTGGGGGAGACAGGGGAAGGTGGGGGAGGAGTGGTAGAAGGTGGGAAGGGAGGGGGTTCTCTCTCTCTTTCCTCCTCCCCTCCACTGACACGTTCACTACAACCACCACCACCCACCACCACCACCATTATCATCGACGCCACCACCATCCAAGAGCTACCAGCGCCACCAGCATTTCTACCATCACTACGACAACTAACATCACCACAACCACACACCATCACCTGCACACACAAACAGCCACCACTTTCACAATCACCACCTCTACCACAATTACTACCACCACCACATCATAACAATCACCACAACAACTACCACCACCACATCATAACAACCACCACCTCTAAGATAATAACAATGGTATGAGACGTAACCGTAAACACGTCAACCAGTACAGATATTCTCACTCACACACACACACACACACACACACACACACACGGGAAGCTTTACCATGTTGAAAACTTAACCACTTGATTACGAGGAAGCCCCTAGGAGGTAGACCCCAGCAGGAGCCCCCAAGAGTTAGATCCCAACAGGAGGGTCCCAAGAGTTAGATTCGAGCAGGAAGCCCCCAGGAGATAGACTCCCCAACAGGAAGCCCCCAGGAGTTAGCCCCCAGCAGGAAACCTCTTACAGGAAGCCCCAAGGGGGAAGCTCTCACCTCCCCCAGGCAACCTCGGAAGGCCTTGAGCGATCGAGACGACTCCCTCCCCTCAGCCACCACCCCCCTCCACTCACCTTTCCTCCAGCACACTCCAATACTCCAACACGTCCCTCCAATCCCCATCTCCCTCCAACACTCCCACAACCCAATTACACACATCCTTACCTCCTACTCTTCCCCAACCTAATCTAACCCTACCTAACCTAACATAATCTAACCCTACCTAACCTAACCATATACAGCCTAACCCAACCCCCTAACCTAACCCACATGTCCAAAGTCTCAGTGTTTCGAATTCTATAACTCTCTAGTTTCTCTCGGGTATATGCTAGTCAAAACGTCAACTAGGACATAGCTAGTGGACCAGGGCGTGGCTATTAGTGATGTACTAGCTGGAGGTTGGATCACTACAGACACACACTAGCAGCATCCAAGTCTCCATGGATGTGAAGTGAGGAGTGAGAAAAATCAATCTTTCTTTCTCTTTCTTTCTTTCTTTCTTTCTTTCTTTCTTTCTTTCTTTCTTTCTTTCTTTCTGTCTCTGTTTATCTCTCTGTCTATGTTCTCTCTCCAGCGTTCTTTTATTTGGTAAGGAAGGCAATACGAGAGAGAGAGAGAGAGAGAGAGAGAGAGAGAGAGAGAGAGAGAGAGAGAGAGAGAGAGAGAGAGAGAGAGAGAGAGAGAGAGAGAGAGAGAGAGAGACATTAATTCTCAGCTAAAATTCACAATAACAAAAAAAACGAGATGTGAGAAGGATTAGGAGGACGAGGAGGATTAGGGAGGGGGGAGGATTGGGAGGACGAGGAGGATTAGGAGGGGGAGGAGGATTAGGAGGGGGAGGAGGATTAGGAGGATTAGGAGGACGAGGAGGATTAGGAGGACGAGGGAGGATTAGGAGGGGAGGAGGATTATGAGGGGGAGGAGGATTAGGAGGGGGAGGAGGATTGGGAGGACGAGGAGATTAGGAGGGGGAGGAGGATTAGGAGGAGGAGGAGGATTAGGAGGACGAGGAGGATTAGGAGGGGACGAGGATTGGGAGGACGAGGATGATTAGGAGGAGGAAGAGGATTAGGAGGAGGAGGAGGTTGAGTCAGCTAATAGGGTGGCTATACCATCAACACCACTTCCCAGACACACATCGTAACGTGGGAAGCGGTGGTGACACACACACACACACACACACACACACACACACACACACACACACACACACACACACACACACACACACACACGTTGTATATTAAGACAGTTATACAACCTAACCTAACCATTCCTTAAGTTATAGTGACTGTCCATTCACCACCGTCACTGGCTACGTTTACTACTACCACCATTACGGATCACTACTACTACTACTACTACCACCATTACGGATCACTACTACTACTACTACCACCATTATGTCCACTACTAGTACCGCCATTACGGACAACTACTACCGCCATTACGGACTACTACTACCGCCATTACGGACCACTACTACCGCCATTACGGACTACTACTACCGCCATTACGGACCACTACTACCGCCATTACGGACTACTACTACCGCCATTACAGACCACTACTACCGCCATTACGGACTACTACTACCGCCATTACGGACCACTACTACCGCCATTACGGACCACTACTACCACCATCATGGGACCACAGCAAACTCACCTCTCTAGGCTTATCTGTAATTATCTCACCCTCTCCCTCCTACGTCATTTCCCTCACTACCTGTCCTTCTCTTACGCCATCCCTTCTCCGTTATCTCCCTCACTACCTCCCTCACTGCCTCCCTCACTAACCCCCCCTCTCTCCATAACTCAGGTGAGAGGAAGCGTAACCTACCTGGTCACCCATCCTAATTATTATTCACATCAATAACCAAAAAAAAAAATCCCTTATTATTAATTTATCGGGAAGTTGTTTATTTTCTTAAACGACTGTATAATTATGTTGTTTATCTCTAATAAATGAATTCGTAGATCATAGAGTGGAGGCAGGTGTGTGGGGGGGACAGGTGTGTGGGACAGGTGTGTGGGGGGACAGGTGTGTAGAGGGGAGGAAAAAGACGGTGTAGAGGGTGGTGGAGGAGAGGTGTGTAGAGGATGGTGGAGGACAGGTGTGTAGAGGGTGGTGGAGGACAGGTGTGTAGAGGGTGGTGGAGGACAGGTGTGTAGAAGGTGGTGGACGACAGGTGTGTGGAGGGTACTGGTGGCTGTAATAAAGGACAGATGTGTATGTGTGAAGGAGGGGGTCATGGACAGGTGTGTGCAGGTAGTGGTGGAGGTAGACAAGGACAGGTGTGGTTCGCGGTTTAACACAACACACGGGACGACAACGCTGCTACCTCTACCTACCTACCTCCCAGAAACAGCGTCCACAATCTCCCTAACCAACAAACACCCATTATAATCCAAAACGCCTCACCCACCTGCCAGATGTCACCCCCCAGAACCCCTCACGGAAACAACCCCCAAAATTATATAAAATTCACATAAAAGCCAAAAATTTTCATCTCCCAAAGTACGATTCTATGCGGTGTTTTAAGACGAAGATAAATAAAGTTTTTTTGTTTATTTGTTGTTGGTTATTTACTCAGGAGGCAAGGTAGAGCGCACTATACAAGAGGACACTGTATTAATAATATATATAATACCGTGCGGATTAACCGGACAGGAAAAACCTCCCGAACCGGATACTGCGGTTTTGATAATAGCAGATAATTGTCTCAACCCGGCACCAGGCCACGCTGTAGCTGGTGTACGGGAACTGTCACCAGGACTGCGCACCAAGCTCTCTCTCTCTCTCTCTCTCTCTCTCTCTTATACCTGGCTATGGCTGTTATCACCATCACAAGCACCAACATCATCACTATAAGAGAACTCACCAAGTCATCATCACCAAGCCTTGATTACTGCACATGTCACCATCAATATCATTATTATTATCATCACCACCAAACGGTTTGATTCTCTTAGACTATCACCATTTAGCGTGTCACCATCACCAGCATCACCTCGAGGTCACTGGTCACCACTAACAACAACAACTATCTCCTCCTGGTCACCAACTTCAATAACACACAACCACCGCCATCACAAGTACTACTACTACCACCACCACAACACCCCGAACAACAACACCACAACTACTATCACAACACCATCACAACTACTACCACTATAACACCCAAACAACAACGACAACAACCATCACAAGTATTACCACAACAAACATCACAACTACCAACAACCACCACCACCACTACCACTACAACAACCACCACCACTACAACCACCACCACCACCACAATAACAACACCAGCAATCGCAAACACCACCACAACAACCACCACCACTACTGCCACAACAACCACCACCACCACAATAACAACCACCACCACCACCACAATAACAACACCGTCCATAAACACCACACAGCAACCACCACCACTACCACAACAACCACCCACCACCACAACAAACAGCACCATCGGTCTAGCTGATACACACAGAGACAAATCAGCTGTACCAAGGTCGTCAATACAGTGGTGCCAGCCTCCCTCTTCCCCCCCCGACACTCATTCACGATTACCAACCCACATCATCCTGTTTACCTTCCTTTTATGGCTCCAACACAAGTAATAAAAAAAATGGTGGGGAAGGGGAGGGAAGAGGGAAGGAAGGAGGAGGGGGAGGAAGGGGAGGAGGAAAGGGAAGGAGGGGAGGAGGGAAAGGGAGGAGGAAAAGGGGAGGAGGAGGAGGGGAGGGAGGAGGAGGAGTGAGAGGAGGAGGGAGTGGGGAGGGAGGGGAGGAAGGGAAGGAGGGGGAGGAGATGGGGAGGAGGAGGAGGGTGGGGGAGGAGGGGGAGGAGGGGGTGGGGGGAGGAGGGGGAGGAGGAGGGGAAGGGGGAGGAGGAGGGGGTGGGGGAGGAGCTGGGTTACACCATGGGTACAATGTGTGTGTGTGTGTGTGAGTGTGTGTGTGTGTGTGTGTGTGTGTGTGTGTGTGTGGGTGTGTGTGTGTGTGTGTGTGTGTGTGTGTGTGTGTGTGTGTGTGTGTGTGTGTGTGTGAGTGGGTGTGTGTGTGGAGTGTGTGTGTGTGTGTGTGTGTGTGTGTGTGTGTGTGTGTGTGTGTGTGTGGTGGTGTGTGTGTGTGTGTGCGTGTGTGTGTGTGTGTGTGTGTGTTGGTTACCGTATACGTTTGTTTAACTAGAGCAACATACGACAAATTAATGCAGCAGTAACTACAACAAACTAATTATCATCAACTCAACAGAGAAATGAAGTGTCAGAATATTTACTATTTACTCAACTACTTAAAAGAAGCTAATTATGATACAAGTTAACAACACAATGATTTACAGGTCAACTAATTTATGAGAGAGAGAGAGAGAGAGAGAGAGAGACTTACCTACTACTGCAGCTCATCATCCACACAACTTATTCAGTTCCTTTCCCATATGCACATGGTTCCCCCTCATTCTACTTCTCTCCTCTCCTCCTCTCCACTCCTCCTCCTTCTCTCCTCCTCATTCTCCTCACCTGTATTAATCATACTGTGAAGCATTTCCGGCCTCCCCCAACCCCTTCCAGAAGACTGCATTACACACACACACACACACACACACACACACACACACCACCACCACACCCTCTCACACCACACACACACACACACACACCTCTCTCTCTCTCTCTCTCTCTCTCTCTCTCTCTCTCTCTCTCTCTCTCTCACACACCTCTCTCACACACACTCACACACACACACACACACACACTCTCTCTCACACACACACACACTCTCTCTCACACACACACACAGGTGATGAGAGTGCACACAGTGTTGTATCCGGTTGCATTATCTTCGGGTCAACACTCGCACCACCACCACCACCTCCTTTAACCCTCAAAAGGATACGGCTGAATTACCATTAATAAATTACAATATGACGAGTGCATGTAAGTTGGCTTCCATTATATCTTACTGTTGGCTCGGTATTCATGCCTCCCTGATTACCAAAACAATTGTTGTGGTTGGCTGGCAGCTGCAGCTCCCGTCGGTGACGTCACACTGTTCGCAGGCACTCATTGGCCGCCGAGGTTTGACGTCACAAGCGGGCTACACTAATAGCAGCCATGCGTTAGTCACTAGGTTCAGGAACGTCATAGCCAAGACCAGCCAAGGGAACACGTTCAATGGCCTCTGAACTTCCAACGTCACAACTACGTCGCAAAAAAATTACCGAACGCTCATTGGCCACTGAGGTATCGACGTCATGACCGCTCTCGTATTCGATGTGAAGTACTACTATAGAGATGTACCGTAACAGACAGATACAGCCCATCTCTAATCGAGTCACGTATGTCCACACTTCCTGCCTGACACACTAGACAAGACCTGGAAATGTCATTAAACAGGACCTTGAGGCCTTTACTGCAAGTCCACGTACGCAGCTCTGGCCGCGGGTTCTCAAAACTCTATACGGTGAACCTTCCTTGTAACTGTAGACATAGAAACACACTTAACACTAAATAAATAAATAAACACTTATAAATCCAAAATGGCGCTATAATTAAACTATGACTGTACTGTAAATTTGTAACCATAACTTATTTCTACGGTGTTTCAGCTGAAGATAAACAGTTAGTACATTATTACACCATCAGTAGCGGGATATATATTAACCTTGAGTCAAAATTTCGTAAGTTATAGTCTCCGGGCGATGTGGCGGCCATCTTGGGTGTGTTAATAAAGGTAGCGGGGGTAGTCAAGGTGTGGTGGTCTGACGTTACCAAGAAGACTGACGAACGGCCTTCTCAGAAACTGCTCCCAGACGCACTCAACCACCTCAAGTGTGTGTGTGTGTGTGTGTGTGTGTGTGTGTGTGTGTGTGTGCGTGCGTGCGTTGGTTGGTGTTTTAATACTTCCTAACGTAACCTAACCAACAATATTTTGTCACGTATCCTAACCTAACCTAACCATTATAAATAACGAGCGATATGTAAACAATAAATAATAAAAAAAGTGATAAGCCAAAAAAAATAAATAAACAATAAAAAGTAACAATAAGCAAAAAAAAACAAAAAAAAAAAAACAATAACAAATCCAACAAAAATAAACCAAATAAAAACACTAATAATAACAAAAGAAAAACGACAAACCAAACAGTGTTACAAGACACGTAATCCCGGCGGGTGAGATAGTTGGCAACACTGCAGGTCACAAGCAGTTCACAGTTACCGAAATTACTGTCAGCATTTTGTTCACGCATGACCAGTACCTGTAATGACTACCAGTACACACTACCGGTCCATTACACACTGTACCGGTACTACTGGGACGACACCACCTCTACCTTGCCCAGTGCGTATGTGAGATGAATGTGTAATGAGAGAGAGAGAGAGAGAGGACGACGATCGCAAGACCTGACCTACACTCTCTTGGAGACAGACAGACAGACGGACGGACGGACGGGGCGCGCGCGCGCGCGCACACACACACCGACCACCGCCCATAACACCCCCTATACCAATAACCACCGCCCCCTACACCCCGATCACAGGACCAACACCTACCACACCCCCTACACTCACCACCACCGGTCACACACACCCACACACCCGCGCCCCAACACCCAAATTACCAGCACTTGCGGTTTTCCACCTCCGGATAGAGCGAGGGTTCCCTGCTTCACTGATTCCGGGTGCCCACTGACCAAACCATCGCCCCCCCCCCCCCACACCCTGTACACACACAAAAAGTAGCCTCGTGCAGCCTAACCTCCACACACGCGCCAAGAAATACAACCAAATGTAATCTGTCTCTCTCTCTCTCTCTCACACACACACACACACACACACACACACACACACACACACACACACACACGGTAATATTAAGAATAATAATCATCATAAAAACAATAACCTTACTGCCAATAACAAAAACAATAGCAAGAACAATAAAAATAACTCCAAACAATAAAAATATAACAATACAAACGATAACTAAATAAACCAATAACCACCCAAAACAATAACAATAACAACAATAATAATAATAACAAAAATAAAATACTGAAGGATGATTAACCAACTGACACAACACCATATCAGGTCAGGTCATGGCAGCTCCTGTCGAGAGTTACTACCACTCTCTATCATCCATGAATCTATCTAGCCTCCTTCTGAAACTTTCCAGCGTTCCAGCACTAACTACAAAGTTGCTAAGCTTGTTCCACTCGTCCACCACCCTATTTGTGAACCAGTTCCTTCCTATCTCCCTCCTAAACCTAAACTTATCCAACTTAAATCCGTTGCTCCGAGTCCTATCCTGCTCGGATATTATAAGAACTTTATCTATATCCCCATCTGGAGGTCATGACGTCATCTGCGACACTGAAGGTATAACTGTGCTCCACCCGATATACACCTTCGGTACTGAGAGAGAGAGAGAAACATCACTCCACCTCACTATCTCTCCTGGGTCATCATCCATCACTCTAATACTGTCAATCTCCATCCCTGATCTCCACCCCCCACACACACAACAAACACACACACACACACACACACCAAACACAAGATACAAACACACATTCATGGTTAACTCTTACACTATTACCGATTTGAACAAGTCTGTCTGTCTGTCTGTGTGTGTGTGTGTGTGTGTGTGTGTGTGTGTCAGGTGTCACGATGATCCTGACAGTGTGTGGCAGTATAATAAGTGGGGTTGGGCGGACACACGCGGACACACACACACACACACACCACGCCGTTTCTCAGTTGTCAGCTTAAGTAGCCCTTCTTGTGATGGCTTGAGCTGACCTGAGTGACGAAAACCGTGATAAGAGGAGAGCAAAATACCTCTTGAGAAATACAGTGTGTGTGTATGTATGTGTGAATACAATTTGAAATATACCAAAATATGTATGATATATCAAAATCTGCCCCCAACATATAAAGGTCCATTAGTATACCAAAATCGGAGTAAGATATACCATACTGTATAATCTGTCCGAAATATAACGAAATAGGAATCAAATACTTGTACATCAGGAATTGAACAAAAAAATTAAATGTTAAAAGTTCATATCTGCATAAAATATTATATAAATAATCTGTCTAAAAGTACCTGTACTAAAATCTGTCTAAATTAAAGAAAAATTCAAAATTAACCAAAATATGTCGAAAAGTACCAAAATCTGTCTACACGTATACTAATAGATGTCGAAAAGTATGAAACATTTGTCTAAATTAACCTAAACCCGTCTAAATTAACTAAAATATGTCGAAAAGTTCCAAAATCTGTCTAAATTAACTAAAATATGTCGAAAAGTACCAAAATCTGTCAATTGTACATAATATCTTAGCGTCTGACAAACATCACAACCTGTCAAGGTAAGAGGGAGAGTGTCACTCACCATGGTACTGTACACAAGACACCATACTGTACCTGGTGTTGGGACTACACTCCCTTCCTACACCCACACTTACCTGTAAAGAAAAAATAAATAAATTAGTAAAATGGGTAAAAATTACACCGACAACAGTAATTTGGTGAGCAACAAAAATATTAAAATTACACAAATTTTATTATCATACCCCCTCTCATGACACGTTTTCTTCTATAAGTTACACCTACAGTATAAGCCTTACGACACTTGTCCACCGGAAAGCATGTTGGGCTGTAGACTATGGAACCTGGCTTACTATTAGTGGACCAGGTTTGTGAAAAAAATGTGGGTTTTGTGGTAAAGGCACCAACATTTGCATAGGTTTAATATGTGCTAAATTACTGAGATATAGCGCCTAGTTGAATATTTCCTCTGAAGCTCGTAAATGGGAAAAAGCTAATACTGTATATCACATATAAGAATGAATGAAGCATTCTTTTCTATGTTTACACACATAAGGAATCCAATACCACCGTCAATTATTCTAAAAATATATAAAAATCGTCTCGATGGCTACCCGTTCACATACATATGGCGACACTGCATCAGCGACCTCAAGATGTAGCAAGGCACTTCGCGCAGGGCGGCTTTGTTGTTCACAAGACGTACCGCCCTTTCTCAGCATAACCTATTGATCATGTACTGTAAATGAGCAAAACAATTCAATTGCAAAATGAGATGGCGGGGCAGTCGGTTTGGTGCAAAACTCATGAGCTCGCTTACAGTGGATGGTAGCAGGACCAGAACTTGCGAGGGTGATGTATGACTTCGGAACAACTTGCCTTAAAAACATCACCGACCAGACTGATCTTAAACACCACGATCGTACGAATATACTGTACACTATTATGAAGATATCTTCAGGACTTTTTCATTTTAGCAACAGTTTCGAGACCACCTTTCTACGAAGGAAGTATACATAACGTGTGGACAGAATGTGCACACATGAAGAGGCCGACACAAGGATGTTCCTACACGCATTGGATGCAACTACTAGCGGCTATCACAGAATAATATGTTACGGACCGTGCACACATGTACAGTAGTTCTCGCCGTGTCTAGCGCTGTGTTGCTTAAGAACACTGAACTCTGGATAGCATTTGGAACAGAAAAACATCTGGCATACACTCCAGCACATGATACTGCCAGAGCATTGTGTGCAGAGAAGGCAGGAGCGCTTCCCATGTTCCATGTCTTTATTGGCTGCGGCACTGTATCACCAGAGCTCATACGCTGGTCATTTTATGAGGTAACCCCAGTTTTACCACCAAAGGCTGACTCACTGACACCATACCAACTAGAACAGCATTGTTGCAGTATACACAACGGCCATTTACCAAGGTGGATATGTCAGTGTTCCAGGAAGAGTGCAACACAAGGATGGGAACCACAGTGGACGTTACTCCCCGAAGCAGCAGGAGTTGCTACAATGTGGGTGCTGGAAGGGATGCAAGGGGACTATACACACCGTCAACCACACCCTCTACACACCCTCAACCACACCTACACACCCTCTACACACCGTCAACCACACCTACACACCGTCACCCACACCACCTACACACCGTCACCCACACCATCTACACCGTCAACCACACATCTACACACCGTCAACCACACCGTCAACCACACCATCTACACACACCCTCAACCACACCATCTACACACCGTCAACTACACCATCTACACACCGTCAACCACACCATCTACACACCGTCAACCACACCATCTACACACCGTCAACCACACCATCTACACACCGTCAACCACACCATCTACACACCGTCAACCACACACCTACACACCGTCAACCACACCCCCACACACCGTCAACTACACCCCTACACACCGCCGTCCACACCATCTACACACCGTCAACCACACCATCTACACACCTCAACCACACCTACACACCCTACACACCGTCAACCACACCTACGCACCGTCAACCACACCATCTACACACCGTCAACCACACCATCTACACACCGTCAACCACACCATCATCTACACACCCTCAACCACTCTCACACACCGTCAACCACACCATCTACACACCGTCGGAATTCACACAGCTGTGGTTTTGTGAATCAGAAGACGTGACACAAAACATGGCGAGAAATATTGAGTAAACAGGGGAGAGGGGAGGAGGGGAGAGAGGGGGGAGAGGGGTGGCGGGGGAGAGAGGGGGGAGGGTAGAATGAGTGACGGTCCTGCATGAATCAGCAAAGGTGTGACGTAGCACCACTAACGCTACTATCATCAGCAACCACCACCATAATGTTTGTAGCTGGCACCGTGGCACTGTACCTTACCACTACAATCGCTACCACCATCATCAGACACACTACCATCAAAGCTACTACCACAATTACCACAATTACTACCACCATTATTCACTATACCACTTGCGGCTAGTAGCAAGTGACATCAACTGCCCACCCTTATCAAACCCGCTATCAATAACAACCACAACTATCACCACAAGCACAACAAATACTGCAACTACCAAAATCAACAACTGTGCTACATCTACAACCCTCTACAACTACCACAACCAACACTATCATCAATCGTACCACCACAAGCACAACAAATACTGCAACTACCAAAATCAACAACTGTGCTACATCTACAACCCTCTACAACTACCACAACCAACACTACATCTACAACCCACACTACATCTACAACCAACATCACAACTACATCTACAACCAACACCACACAACCAACACTACATCTACAACCAACACCACAACTACATCTACAACCAACACCACAACTACATCTACAACCAACACTACAACTACATCTACAACCAACACCACAACTACCACAACCAACACCACAACTACATCTACAACCAACACCACAACATCATCTACAACCAACACTACAACTACATCTACAACCAACACCACAACTACATCTACAACCAACACCACAACTACACTTTACAACCAACACCGCAACTACATCTACAACCAACACCACAACTACATCTACAACCAACACCACAACTACATCTACAACCACCAACACCACAACTACATCTACAACCAAATACCACAACTACATCTACAACCAACACCACAACTACATCTGCTACAACCAACACCGCAACTACATTCCACAACCAACACCACAACTACATCTACAACCAACACCACAACTACATCTACACAACCAACACCACACCACATCTACAACCCATACCACAACTACCACAACCAAACACACCACAACCAAACTTTACATCTACAACCAACACCACAGCTACCACAACCAACACCACAACCAAACTTTACATCTACAACAACACCACAACTACATCTACAACCAACACCACAACTACCACAACCAACACCACAACCAAACTTTTTATATCTGCAACCAACACCACAACTACCACAACCAACACCACAACCAAACTTTTCATCTACAACCAACACCACAACTACATCTACAACCAACACCACAACTACTCACAACCAACACCACAACCAAACTTTACATCTACAACCAACACCACAACTACATCTACAACCAACACCGCAACTACCACAACCAACACCACAGCTACCACAACCAACACCACAACCAAACTTTACATCTACAACCAACACCACAACTACATCTGCAACCCATACCACAACTACCAATAACCAACACCACAACCAAACTTTACATCTACAACCAACACCACAGAAATACCACAACCAAATACCACAACCAAACTTTACATCTACAACCAACACCACAACTACATCTACAACCAACACCACAACTACCACAACCAACACCACAACTGTAAACTTTTATCTGCAACCAACACCACAACTACCACAACCAACACCACAACCAACCCTTACATCTACCAACCAACACCGCAACTACATCTACAACCAACACCACAACTACCACAACCAACACCACAACCAAACTTTACATCTACAACCAACACCACAACTACCTCAACCAACACCGCAACTACATCTACAACCAACACCACAACTACCACAACCAACACCACAGCTCACTACCACACCAATTAACTGAAACAAGTATACCGAGCATTACAACTAATTACTTTACTCTTAAATTAACTAAAACGTAAACATGAAATAATACAATTAATTATTTATGGAGAGTGAACTACGCTAAAGGAACAAGAGGTAAAGGTGCCACCTATGTGCCAGACGGTGGCACTGAGACGGTTACTGGCACTGTATCTCCCTAGTAAGTTTCCCACAGGTGCCACCTATGTGTCAGATGGTGGCACTGAGACGGTTACTGGCACTGTATCTCCCTAGTAAGTTTCCCACAGGTGCCACCTATGTGTCAGACGGTGGCACTGAGACGGTTACTGGCACTGTATCTCCCTAGTAAGTTTCCCACAGGTGCCACCTTTGTGTCAGACGGTGGCACTGAGACAGTTCTGCACTGTATCTCCTAGTAAGTTTCCACAGGTGCCACCTATGTGTCAGACGGTGGCACTGAGGACAGTTACTGGCACTGTATCTCCCTAGTAAGTTTCCCACAGGTGCCACCTATGTGTCAGACAGTGGCACTGAGACAGTTACCACTGTCTCTAGTAAGTTTCCCCAGGTGCCACCTTTGTGTCAGACAGTGGCACTGAGACGCATATGTGAGCTCCAGGCTGACACAGTTTCTCACTAGTAAATTTCACTGGTCACGGACTCCTCGCTATGACTCCAGTACCTACCTCTCCTCCTCGCTACGACTCAATGCCTCCCTCCTCCTCCTCCTATGACTCCAGCCTACCTCCTCTTCCCTCCTCCTCCTTCTGACTCAATGCCTCCCCTCCTCTCCACGACTCCAGTACCTCCCTCCTCCTCCTTCGACTCCAGTACCTCCCTCCTCCTCCCCCTTGACTCCAGTACCTCCCCTCCTTCTTCTCCTCCACTGACTCCGGTACTCCCTCCTCCTCCTGGCTACGACTCCAGTACCTCCCTCCTGCCACTAACAGCACCTCCTCCTCCTCCTCTTCCCCCTCCTCTTCTGACTCCCCTCTCCTCCTCCTCCTCCCACTACAAATCCAGTACCTCCCTCCCTCCTCCTCCTCGCCTGATTCCAGCACCTCCCTCCTCTTCCTCCTCCTCTACGACTCCAGTACCTCCCTCCTCCTCCTCCTCCTCGCTATGATTCCAGCACCTCCCTCCTCCTCCTCACTATGACTCCAGCACCTCCCTCCTCCTCCTTATAACTCCAACTTGGTTGCTGCTGGTCAAGACACAGCAGGATGATCAGTGTTCACGCGCTGCGCTGGTCGAGGCTTCAAGCCTCACGAGTACACGAGTCGTCTGTCATGGTAGACCGCTGTCATGACTTGTCAAACAGACCCCATCACTAACACAGTAAACCACCACCAACACACACCAACCTTACACCTTGGCCATAACGACTGGGCCCCAATTCACATGGTTAGGTTAGACTGGACCCCCGTTCCAGCAGCTCAAGAGACTCAGGCGTATAAAGCGTCTGTTGATGACTATACATATCCCGTCTCACCCTTCCATGTGTGAGAGAGATGCATGACGGACACCCAAAGACGAGTTACGTACACTGTATGTGTGTCAGGCTGAAGTGACTGAATGAAAGGAGGGAGATGAGTACCAATAGCTCCTGTCCTCCATAAAGTACATAAATAACACACAAAACAGATACAATATATCCCTGTGTTGTAATTACTAAGGTATTTTAAAGCAAGTCAGTGCATATATTAGATGACAGATATTAATGATTATGTAAAGGAGTGCTTATCACATACTTCTGGGGGCTCATGTGTGCAGAGGGGCCATATGAATCACTCTTCTGGCTGTATGTACACACAAACTGTCACCTGACGCTGACCTCCTCTCTCATGGTCAAATTGTTCTCGCTGACTGTGCCTGCTGACTTCTGCCTGCTGACCTTTGCCTGCTGAGCTGTGTCTGCTGACTATACCTCCTGACACCTCCTACACGCCCCTGGATGCCCTTGAGACATGTCACTTAACTACAGTTGTCAGTCTCACACACAAACAAATACACAACTCTTAATGTCCATGTAGTAGTAGTAGTAGTAGTAGTCGTAGCAGTAAAATAATAAAGTAGCAGTAGTAATAAGCAGTAGAAGTAATAAAGCAGGAAGCCCCCCCCCCCCACGTGTACACGATCCGCGTCACTTAGTATCTACATTAACCATCCCCCCCATCAACCAAACCATGACCTACCCCAGCACCGCCTTCGTCATTAGGTATAACACTTGTAAGAACGAGACAGACCCTTATATTCCTCTTTTCCCTTCCCACATCAACCACCTTCAGTGCCTCCTTCACCCACCTACTGAAGGACACCGTAAACATTTCCCTGACCAACTATAAAAACCTTCCTGCCGCCTTCGTCATCCTCACCACCTCCGTCAGTAGCTATACTGTTTGTGGCCAATTGGAAGACATTTCCTGCCGTGATAAACAAGGCCACACCTCATACGTACACAGCGTGGGCATCACACATCCAGACATACACACAAACAAAATATGCGAGGAAGACTTGAATGATTTGACAGTCACACTACCACAGTTTAAATGTCCGGTTGATTGTACCACAGTTTCTCTCTTCCTCACTCCTCTTGGCTCTCCTCTTCCTCCTTCTCCACTCTTCTCACTCTTCCTTCTCCACTCCTCTCACTCTTCCTTCTCCACTCCTCTCACTCTTCCTTCTCCACTCCTCTCACTCTTCCTTCTCCACTCCTCTCCTCTTCTTCTCCTCCTCTCACTTCTTCCTTCTCCACTCTTCTCACTCTTCCTTCCCTCTTCTTACTCTTCCCTTCTCCTCCTCTCACTCTTCCTTCTCCTCTTCTTACTCTTCCTTCTCCACTCCTCTCCACACTTCCTTCTCCACTCTTCTTACTCTTCCTTCTCCCACTCCTCTCCTCTTCCTTCTCCCACCCTCTCCACTCTTCCTTCTCCTCCTCTCACTCTTCCTTCTCCACTCCTCTCCTCTTCCTTCTCCCTCCTCTCACTCTTCCTTCCCTCCCTCCTCTCCTCTTCCTTCTTCCTCCTCTTACTCCTCCTCAACTCCACTACTTCTCCACTTTCTCTTCCTTCGTTCTCCTTCCTATTGCTCCACCGTCACACACACACACACACACACACACACACACACACACACACACACACACACACACACACACACAATATACTCCATACGCTTTGTGGGGTTTACTTACAGACTATGTTCTATCTTTATCGCTGACACTAACACCTGACACCACCTGACACTAACACCTGACACCACCACATGATACTTAACACCTGACTCTAACACCTGTCACTAACACCAACACATATCACTGACACCACCACCTGACACTAACACCTGACACCACCACATGATACTTAACACCTGACTCTAACACCTGTCACTAACACCAACACATATCACTGAACACCACCACCTGACACTAACACCTGCACCACCACATCTATCACCTGTCAACACTGTCACACCAACACATATCATGACACCACCACGACACCACCACATGATACTTAACACCTGACTCTAACACCTGTCACTAACACCAACACATATCACTGACACCACCACCTGACACTAACACCTGACACTGTTCCTTTTCTTTCCTCTCTTCCTGGATGAATGAGAATATAACTTTCAATGGAGGAGACGGAGGAGGGTAGAAGTGGAGGAGATGGGGAGGGAGGAGGAGGAGGAGGAGGAGGAGGAGGAGGAGGAGGAGGAGGAGGAGGAGGATGGAAGGAAGGAGGTGGATGAAGGGCAAGAGGAGGAAGACGTGGTGGAAGAAGAAGAAAAGAGGAAAAGGAGGAGGGGAGGAGGAAGGGAGAAGGTGACAGTCATTCAGGGTGTGTGAGATGTGTGTGTGTGTGTCTTGTGCAACTCCATTCATAGAAGACACTTTCACTGCCCCCACCTTGGCTGGATCACTCATCCCCCCCCTCTAGTATCACCACAAAACAAACACACACACACACACACACACCTTTTTCCTCTCACCAGTACCTGACAAGAGTGTCTTATTCGAGTAAACATCTTTAATATAACTTCTTTTATTTGAAATTCAGATATCATACGCGTCTCTCTCTCTCTCTCTCTCTCTCTCTCTCTCTCTCTCTCTCTCATTTACAAGTACTGTACACTTATGACTGCAACTGTACATCTACCTGCGAGCTGAAATACACCTGTTCACCTGGGCACACAGGTCCAGGTAGGTGGAAGGTAAGGAACAGGTGAATGAGTGGAGACAACAACAATACAGTACAGGTTGTGGCAGGCCAGGACCCCCCCTCTCTGTACACCTGAGCAGCAGTCACCTGGTTAATTATTCACCAGACACACACACACACACGCTCACCACCACCCGCCCCCTCCCGACAGCTTAATACGACCCTCTGTCACAGCCCTTCAAACTGATGCTATTATTATTATTATGTCTGAATGTCTGTCCATCTATCTGTCTATCAGCCCATACTTCTATCTATTTCTGTCTGTCTGTCTCCTGTCTACTTTTATCAGTGTTAAAGACTGATAAACATAATTAAGTCACCATTTTCAAGAGAATCAGTCATCACTTTAATGGATTCAGTCATCGTATTTAAGTAATCATTTTTAAGGGGCTAATTCATCGTACTCAAGGGATACCGTCACCGTACTTAAGGGAATCCGTCATCGTACTCATGGGATACCGTCACCGTACTCGAGAGGTTAAGTCATCGTACTCAAAGGGGTTAAATCATCGTACTCAGGAGGTCAAGTTATCTTAGTGTAGTCGTAGTAGAAATTTATCCAAAACTGTTCAATGTCAATACAAGGTCGTGTTTATAATAATTCACGCGACCTGTACTTACATGCAATCAATTACATGCATCTGTTATTCACACCGTATGAATGAATCACTGATGTGCTTTACTACCTGCTGTGTGTGCTACCTGTACCTGTCCTCACCTATGTAAATCTAAGTCTAGCCTAGTCTAACCTAACCTAACCTAACCTCACCTAACCTAAATTGGTAAATGTCGCCAACTGTGTAAGACGTTAGCGCACATACATACATACATACATACATACATACATACATACATACATACATACATACACGTAGGCAACGACATATACACACACAATACACAACCACACAAAACAAGCACAGAAAAACACACGAATATACAAATAACATACAAACACCCACAGTACGCACGCAAACACGCACGCACACAACACACACACACACACACACACACTATATAAACCACGCAGCCAACACAAGGAGAGAGACATTAGGGTCAAGATGTGAGTAAGTGGTAGCGATAGTGGGCGGGTGGGCGGGCATCAGGGGAAGGAGTGTGTGTGGGGGATGTTCTGGGTAGGAGTGACTCAAGTTCCCCGTACAACAGCTCTCACGCGGTGTACTCTCTCCCACTACTACTACTGCCACCACCAGTACGACCCCTAATAATACCACCAATACGACACCTACTACTACTACCATAGCTACCACTACTGCCACCAACAGTACGACCCCTAATACTACCACCATTACGACACCTACTACTTCTGCTACTACTACCATTGCTACCACTACTACTACTGCCACCACCAGTACGACCTCTACTACTACTCTTGCTATCACTACTACCACCATTAGCACGACTCTTACTATTACTACTCTCACCACCACGACCCCTACTACCACCACACTATCACCACTTCCTCCACCACCACGCAGAGTACAATACAAACCGTACCTTGTCTGTTGACCCACACTGCAGTATATCTTTCATTCATTCGCTGCCTCCCTCTTACACGACAACAGTCTGACGGTAGTAAAACCTTTTGAGGACGATGGTTGAACCCTTTTGAGGACGATGGTTGAACCCTTTTGAGGACGATGGTTGAACCCTTTGGGACGATGGTTGAACCCTTTTGAGGACGATGGTTGAACCCTTTTGAGGACGATGGTTGAACCCTTTTGAGGACGATGGTTGAACCCCTTTGAGGACGTTGGTTTAACCGCAAGTTTGAGGACGATAGTTTAAACCTTCCGAGGATGATGGTTTAGTTAGCCCTTTGGTGACGAAGATTTAACTCATTCATAACGATGGTTTAACACGTGTTACGGCTAAATGAATGCCTGGTATCACAGCAATAAGGATATTATTGTTTGTGTCGTCAACAGAGATAGGGACATACAGGAGGGGTGATGGGAGAGGAGATGAGGGAAGGAGGGGGGGTGGTGATGGGAGAGGGAGGAGATGGGGAAGGAGGGGAAGAGGGGGTGATGGAGAGAAAGGGAGGAGAGATGAGGAAGGAGGGGGAGGAGGGGGTGATGGGGAAGGAAGGGAGGAGGAGATGAGGGAAGGAGGGGGAAGGAGGGGGTGATGGAAGAGGAAGGAGAAGCTGAGAAGGAGGAAGGGAGAGAGTTATGCCAGCAGTGGGTGCCAACACAGTCGAAGGTTCCGTCACGTCATGACCATAGACAGACCTATGACACAGCCCTCCCTACCCCGTCATCGTCCCTCACTCACACACACACACACACACACACACACACACACACACACACACACACACACACACTAGCGCCTCCTGGTGCCACACACAGTAAGTCACCAAGACAATACGTCAAAACAGTGTAGAGAGAGATACTCCTCACTCTCGTCAACATCACCATTACAATTACCGTAATTACTCGTCCGGCAAAATAAGCAATTAGGCGAGGTAATCAAGCTAAACAAACAATCAAGCGGGAAGGGTTGTTTTAGAGCGCTAGCTAACGCTCAAGCGAGTAACAGGAGACGGGGAGAGGAGAAGGGGAGCAGGCGTTGTTGTAAGGGGAGAGAGAGAGAGAGCTGGAGCGAGTGAGGCGAATGAATGGCACGGAACGTGAATGAAAACAAGGAGACATCAACCCCCCAACCCCCAATATCCTCCATTTAAAACCTCGCCATTAACACCTCAACCCCCATTACCTATTAATCTTTACCCATTTAACATACAACACAACTTTAATGTCTGACGTCCTAGTGTAATGCTTCATATATTTGTGATTTAATATATTTCAGTCAAGTCAGGAGAGGCGGTTGAAGTGTGAAGGAGAGACTGTGTGTGTGTGTGTATCTCGTCTACCCTGGGCTTTATAGAGAGTAATTTGTGTATTAAGACAGCCTGGCGGAAACGACCCATTGTAGCAACACCCCTCCTCTTCTCTCCCTCCTGCTCCTCTTCTTCCCTCCTGCTCCTACTCACTTCACACACACACACACAACTAGTTACCCAGTATCTCTCTCTCTCTCTCTCTCTCTCTCTCTCTCTCTCTCTCTCTCTCTCTCTCTCTCCACAAACTACATTTACTCCTCTGCCACTATCCTGCTCTAACCACCACCTCCCCCTCTCTCCACACTCTCTCACCACCCCAACTCTCCCCTCCTCCCTCTCTCCACCACCCCCAACTCTCCCACCTCCTCACCACCCCCAACTCCCCTCCCTCTCCCCACTCTCTCACCACCCCCAACTCTCCCCACACTCTCCACCACCCCCAACTCCCCTCCCTCTCTCCCACACTCCTCCCACCACCCCAACTCTCTCTCCCCTCTCTCACCCACCCCAACTCCCCTCCTCCCCTCTCTCACCACCCCCAACTCTCCTCCTCCCCTCTCCCACCTCTCTCCACCACCCCCGACTCTCCCCTCCCCTCCCCTCCCTCCCTCTCCACCACTCCCCACTCCCCTCCTCTCTCCCACACTCTCTCCCACCCCCAACTCCCCTCCTCTCCCCCACACTCTCTCCCACCCCCCAACTCCCCCTCCTCCCTCTCTCACCACCCCAACTCCCCCTCCCTCTCTCCCACACTCTCACCACCCCCAACTACCTCCTCCCTCTCTCACCACCCCAACTCCCCCCTCCCTCCCTCTCTCCCACCCTCCCAACTCCCCCTCCCTCTCTCCCCACACTCCACCCACCCCCCAACTACCCCTCCTCCCTCTCTCACCCCCCAACTCCCCCTCCCTCCCTCTCTCCACCCCCAACTCCCCTCCCTCTCTCCCCCACTCTCCACCACCCCCAACTCTCTCTCCCTCTCTCACCACCCCCAACTCCCCTCCCTCCCTCTCTCACCACCCCCAACTCTTCCCTCCCTCCCTCTCTCCCCACACTCTCTCCCACCCCAACTCCCTCCTCCCTCCCTCCCTCCCTCTCTCACCCTCCCCAACTCCCCCCTCCCTCTCTCCCCACACTCCCACCACCCCCGACTCTCCCTCCCTCCCCTCTCTCACCACCCTCCCAACTCCCCTCCCTCTCTCCCCACTCTCTCTCCCCCAACTCCCCCTCCTCCTCTCCTCCCCCCCAACTCTCCCTCCCTCCCTCTCCACCACCCCCAACTCCCCTCCCTCCCTCCCTCCCTCTCTCACCCCAACTCCCCTCCTCCCCTCCCTCCTCTCTCCCACCACCCCCAACTCCCCCTCCCCCTTCTCACCCCCAACTCCCCTTCCTCCCTCTACACCAACTCCCCTCCTCCCTCTCTCACACCCCACCCCTTCCTCCCTCTCTCACCACCCCAACTCCTCTCACCACCCCCTCCCCCCCTCTCACCACCCCCAACTCCCCTCCCCCTCTCCCACCCCCCAACTCCCCTCCCTCTCTCTCTCCCACCCCCCCTTTCTCCCTCCCTCTCTCCCACCACCCCCCCCTTCCTCCCTCTCTCACCCACCCCACTCCCCTCTCTCACCACCCCCAACTCCCCCTCCCCACCTCTCTCCCCACCCCCAACTCCCTCTCCCCCTCTCTCCCACCACCCCAACTCCCCTCCCCCCTCTCTCACCACCCCAACTCCCCTCCCCCCTCTCTCACCACCCCCAACTCCCCCTCCCTCCCCTCTCTCACCACCCCCAACTCCCCTCTTTCACCACCAACTCCCCCCTCCCCTCTCACCACCCCCAACTCCCCCTCCCTCTCTCACCACCCCAACTCCCCCTCCCTCCTCTCTCACCAACCCCAACTCTCCTCCCTCTCTCCCCACCCCAACTCCCCCTCCCTCTCCCCACCCCAACTCCTCCTCCCTCCCCCTCTCACCACCCCAATTCCCCCTCCCTCTCTCACCACCCCCAACTCCCCTCCCTCCCTCCCTCTCTCACCCTCCCAACTCTCCCTCCCTCTCTCCACCCCCCAACTCTCCCCTCTCTCCCACCCCCCAACTCCCCTCCCTCTCTCCACCACCCCCACTCCCCTCCCCTCCCTCCTCCCTCTCTCACACCCCACTCCCCTCCCTCTCTCACCACCCCCCAACTCCCCCCTCCCTCCCTCTCTCCCCCTCCACCACCCCAACTCTCCCTCCCTCTCTCCCTCCTCTCCCTACCCCAACTCTCCCTCCCCTCTCACCACCCCAACTCCCCTCCCTCCCTCCCTCTCCCACCCCAACTCCCCCTCCTCCCCTCTCTCCCTCTCTCCCCACCAACTCTCCCTCCTCTCTCCCCTTCTCTCACCACCCCAACCTCCCTCCTCTCACCACCCCCAACTCCCCCCCACCCTCCCTCTCTCCCACACTCTCTCACCACCCCAACTCTCCCTCCCTCTCTCCCATACTCTCTCACCACCAACTCTCCCTCCCTCTCTCACCTCCAACTCTCCCCTCCCTCTCCCACCACATAAAACCATCTACTACCTCTCTCCCTACCAACACTCTCCCTACCTCCTCCTCCCTTCCCTCACCACAATTCCATACAAATATAATCATCCCCCTCCCTCCTCCACCCATTCCGAGAGAGAGAAGAGAAACTACTACCAGTTATGTTCTCCCAGCCTCTGAGTCACGCCTGCTACCAAGCGTGTTCCATTACGCTACTCACACCAGCCTCCTCCTCCTCCTCCATCCATTCTTCTTCTCATAGCTGCTCCTCCTCCTCCTCTTCATCCTCCATCCATTCTTCTACTAGCTCCTCCTACTTATCCATTCTTCTTATTCTTTCCGACTAATTTCTCCTCCTCGTCCATTCTCCTTTTATTGACTAATTTATCATCTTTCTCCTCCTCCATCCATTCTTTTCAGAGTCCCTCCTCATCCAATCTTCTTCTTCTTCCTTTCTGGCTAATTCTTCCTACTCTTCTCCTCATCATCGTCCCATCAACACACAGTGACCGTGAAGTGTCAAAACGTTTCAATAGGTTTAATCAGGAAAGAACTGTGTGTGTGTGTGTGTGTGTGTGTGTGTGAGGTGTGGCTAGAGAAGGGTGTGGCTCTAACGCACAGTGACCAAAGCAGTACAACACCAGCATCAGTAAAGTAGGAGAGTGAGAAGAATGGATGACGGTCAACCTCGCCAGATCAGTCATAACACACGCACAACTAGTGAGTGGGAGGGTGAAGGTGTGGCGCCATCAAACGTGTGTATTATAATGATGTCGACGTACTGGCCACACCCCACCTCCTTATAACACACCTCACCACTACCAGCCACACCTCACCAATACCAGCCACACCTCACCACTACCAGCCACACCTCACCACTACCAGCCACACCCCACCACCAGCCACACATCATCACTACCAGCCACACCCCACCTCCTGACAACCACTCTTTGACGCAACGAGTCACACCCAACACTGCAAACTGTAGCAGCCAACATTTCAACTACACCCAAATACGACATATCACCTACAACAGTGCCCGACTATAGTGCCAGTGCCCGACTACAGTGCCAGTGCCCGACTATAGTGCCAGTGCCCGACTATAGTGCCAGTGTCCGACTATAGTGCCAATGCCTGACTAGTGCCAATGCCATCCTAGATGGTTCAATTAAAATGTCGTGACACTGACCTAAATGACCATCAACGTAGCTCCCCCCACCCCAGTGTATTCTCTACCACAGGACTTAAATGTCAACGTGTCACTTTTATGACAGGCGTGACACTCAACGACACTAAAGACGGTGGTGTGACAGCCAAACTAATATTGGAATAAATACAATCTTTTGCTGCGGCCATGATAGTTCACGTGTTAAGACTCAGAGCAGGCAATAGACTCAGACCAGGTAATAGACTCAGACCAGGTAATAGACTCAGACCAGGTAATAGACTCCAGACCAGGTAATAGACTCAGACCAGGTAATAGACTCAGACCAGGTAATAGACTCAGACCAGGCAATAGACTCCAGACCAGGTAATAGACTCAGACCAGGTAATAGACTCAGACCAGGTAATAGACTCAGACCAGGTAATAGACTCAGACCAGGTAATAGACTCAGACCAGGTAATAGACTCAGACCAGGTAATAGACTCAGACCAGGTAATATTTTCAGGTTTGTTAATTAATAAATGATCAGTAGTGTATACGTAAAGATAAAACTTGATACCCATTCAATATCTGAGTGAACTAAAACAAATAAAAAAATAAAAAATAACATAAATAAAATAAATAAATATCGAAGTGATAACCGTGGTAACATTATGAGATGTTCTTATTACCACCATGCTATTGTACTATTCCAGATGATACTAAATGTTACATAATACTTCCTTGAGATAAATGTACAGTATATATCAGGTGCCTACAAGGCGCTCAGGTTCTCAACTGGCTCATCATGTTAATATGATTATTATTATTATCCACTCTGTATCTGTGTTTTTCTGTCTTAAAAACTGTTTCAATTCAACCTACACTCGGCCACCGCACACCCGTCTGTACAACACATCAAAACATCTTGTACACACATGAAATATTCACCACACCTGCTCGTGAGAACTACAAGGTGAACCTCGACTAAGTGTTACCTCTTATAAACCACGTTATGAACACCATCTAGGGCACGAGCCTTTGAAATTCATACATCGACGGTGAACACGATATCATATGACCAGAAATATCAGTAAAAGTATAATTTAAGTTTTAAAGTACAAGAATAGATTTAAGTAACAAGGACATGTATAGATCTAAGTAACAAGGACATGTATAGATCTAAGTAACAAGGACATGTATAGATCTAAGTAACAAGGACATGTATAGATTTAAGTAACAAGGACATGTATAGATCTAGTAACAAGGACATGTATAGATCAAAGGACATGTATAGATTTAACAAGGACAATTAGATTAGTAACAACATGTAGATTTAAGTAACAGACATGTATAGATTTAAGTAACAGGACATGTATAGATAAGTAACAAGGACACGTATAGATTTAAGTAACAAGGACATGTATAGATTTAGTAACAAGGACATGTATAGATCTAAGTAACAAGGACATGTATAGATTTAAGTAACAGGACATGTATAGATTTAAGTAACAAGGACATGTATAGATTTAAGTAACAAGGACATGTATAGATCCAAGTAACAAGGACATGTATAGATTTAAGTAACAAGGACATGTATAGATTTAAGTAACAAGGACATGTATAGATCCAAGTAACAAGGACATGTATAGATTTAAGTAACAAGGACATGTATAGATTTAAGTAACAAGGACATGTATAGATCCAAGTAACAAGGACATGTATAGATTTAAGTAACAAGGACATGTATAGATCTAAGTAACAAGGACATGTATAGATTTAAGTAACAAGGACATGTATAGATTTAAGTAACAAGGACATGTATAGATTTAAGTAACAAGGACATGATGACCCAAGTAACAAGGACATGTATAGATTTAAGTAACAAGGACATGTAGATCTAATAACAAGGACATGTATAGATTTATAACAAGGACATGTATAGATTTAAGTAACAAGGACATGTATAGATTTAGTAACAAGGACATGTATAGATCCAAGTAACAAGGACATGTATAGATTTAAGTAACAAGGACATGTATAGATTTAAGTAACAAGGACATGTATAGATTTAAGTAACAAGGACATGTATAGATTTAAGTAACAAGGACATGTATAGATTTTCCAATTAATTATCGTATATAAAAAATTAGGTTAATAAATATTACAAAATTACTAAAAATACATATAAATGTAATTACAAAAGGTACAGTATACAGTACATGTTTGGGTAGAGACAACACACACACAGTTATAGGGTAAGTACATTGTACAGTATCGTCCACGTGTTGATATGAGGAGGTTTTCTGGACTGTTTGTAAACATAACGCTGATGAGGGCGATATTATCAGTGAGGTAAGGAATGGCGGACGAGGAAGGGATGAGGGGAGTGAGTGTTAGTTGTGGTGGTGAGGGAGGTGAGGGGGTGGTGGTGGTGGTGGGTGAGGGGGTGGTGGTGGTGGTGGGTGGTGGGGAGGGGGTGGTGTGGTGGAGGGGGGGTGGTGGTGAGGGGGGTGTGGTGGGAGGGGGGTGGTGGTGGGTGAGGGGGGGTGGTGGTGGTGAGGGGTGGTGGTGAGGGGGGTGGTGGTGGGGGGGGGGGGGGGGGGGGGGTGGTGGGGAGGGGTGGTGGTGAGGGGGTGGTGGTGGAGAGGTGGTGGTGGGAGGGGTGGTGGTGGAGAGGGGGTGGTGGGGGTGGGGGTGGTGGTGTGAGGGGTGGTGGTGGTGAGGGGGTGAGGGGGTGGTGGTGGGTGTGGTGGTGGTGAGGGGGTGGTGGTGGTGGTGAGGGGTGGTGGG
>NW_024741901.1:19987055-20029555 GCF_018991925.1 Homarus americanus | reverse complement strand
ACTTACGAGGTATTTACATTACACGGAAGCCAAGAATGAATGGAGTGGGAGGTGGCGAGCTACTCGTGGCGGGGGTCTGATACAACCTGGAAGAACTTGGCCACTTCTTTTACTTTCCCTTTTCTAGTTTAATGTTTTCTGAGGTCATGATCTAAAAAAAATTACGTGTTAATTCTTCTTTCCTGATTTTGTTATTGTTATTATACTTATATTAGTGTTTACTCCAGCCGTCTCTAAATCTTAGCCGATTGCGAACAAATTTTTATCATTTAAAATTTACAGCGTTTCCTTTATTTCTTCTGCACTTTTATGTATGGGTTACTTTATAATATTTTAATATAAACTTCAATAGTTTATGGACAAAAAGTCACACGAGATAATTTCAGCCGTCAACAGAAGCACAGCCCGCCAACGGTATGACTCGAAGGTAACGGTAACTGATGCATCCCTCCATCTCTCTCTCTTACCAGTTCTAAGTTTATTTTTCACTTCAAACTGACTCCCTCAATCCATTACTTTAAGACGACATATTTAAACCCCAAGACTCCAAGATTGAATGATTCGAAGGTTCACTGGTTCGAAGGTTCGTTGGTCCGATGATTCATGCCGATTTTAGCATATAAGAAATCAGGTGTTAAATCAGGTGTTTGGGACCACACACATAACACAACACACAGCACAGCACAACAAAGTCACACAAAACAAATCACACGCACACTCGTAGATTCGCACTACCGTTACATTAGTTAAGGTACAGTATTACATTATATAAGTGAGTAATATTCAACGCTAGTATTACAACTGACTGCTATTACAATTGACTTATTACATTTGACTCTCAGCATTTGACTTACGAGTCTTACATTTAACTGACACTAAATTTACGACTAAACTATTATATTCAGACGTGTATTACATTGTAGAGAGTTAGAAACACACGTGGGTAATCAGATAAACCACCTTAAGTTTACATTTTTGAAGGTGTACCTCGTTGTATGAACACACTGTACTTATAAGGTCATCCCGCCTCAAGGTCAACCTCCTCCTCCATGCATACGTCGCTAGGGCCAGGCGATTACGTAACAGGAGACGACAAAAACAAGATAGAGTGTTGCGAGGAGCAATGATGATGCAAGGAGGAAGGAAGGAAGGAGGGAGGGAGGCAGGAAAAGGAGGGAAAGAAATGACGAAGGGATGAAGGAAGAAGGCAAAGGAAGGAGACAGGAAGGAAGGAGGAAAAGGAACGAATGAGGGAAAGGAAGGAAGGATGGAAAGGAAGGAAGGGAGGAAGGAAGGATGGAAAGGAAGGGAGGAAGGAAGGATGGGAAGGAAGGAAGGGAGGAAGGAAGGATGGAAAGGAAGGAAGGAAGGGAGGAAGGAAGGATGGAAAGGAAGGAAACGAAAAGGAAAAAGAGGAAGGTAAAAAAAAATGGGAGGGAAGGAAAGGAAAGAGGGAGGAAGGTGTTTAAGAAAGTGTGCAAGACCCAACTGGACAGCGCGGCAGACAACAAGTACCGTATGAACTAGACACCGCTCTCTCACTCTCACTGGACACCCACACAACAAATCAATACCCGTCAATTGTAAACAAACTTACGAGGTGTCCGACAGTAACATAAACAAACAGAGAGCTCAAGCAAGTACACACAATCACACCCCCCATCACCTACTACTGGAGGAGGGAGGTCAGATATATACACTACATCACAGCAACAGGAGGTAGTGGAAGTCAGATCAGCAGCAGTAGTAGTATATAGTGATAGGAACAGACAGTCAGAGAAACAGACAGAAACAGAGAGATAGACAGACAGACCAAGACTGACAGGTAAGACAGAGGCTCAGCACGAACAAAGCTTGCTTACTGTACGGGTTGCCATCGGGTGAGTTTAACAACGCTTTAAAACGTTCCCACCGAACTGCCCGCCCGCAAATCGTTAACTCTGTCGGGTCAATACGGATTGTGTGGTAATAAACGGCGCCTTGGACCCGACCCGACGGCCCGACAACATCGGGACCACCCATACATACCCCCCCCCCCGTCACCACCATGCAAGTTAATTAGCACACCTTTGTAATATTAATGTAGGTGTGCATGAGGTAACCCTGACAGGTGACGAGCTAATCTGAGCACACACACACACACACACACACACACACACACACACACACACACACAACACGAATTAAATATCTCGTTAATACCACCACAAATGCATTTATTAGACCCCAAATAAAGTAGCAGCCACAGCAGCGTGAATGGACAATCATAAACAAGAAAAATAATAAATAAAAACAGAGACGATAAACATAAATGCCAGGTGTGTTTAGCGAGTTGAAATGTCACGTTGATGTTCATGTTTGAGGTGAGAAATGTTAGGTTAATGTTAATTATGTTTGTTTCTTTGTCATGTTAATTTAGTGACAGTAACCGAACTTTTATGGGAATTTAGTCTATAATGATGATGATGATAATTATAATAATAATATCAACAACAATAATAATAACATGACAATAACATCAACAATAATCATAATAATATCAACAACAATAATACTAATTCAAGACTCATGGCGTGGCAACATCATAATGTTGCTATACTGTACAATGTTTTGAACTTCAGCGGCGGTGGTAGGGAGTCACAACGCCGGGCGCTAGACACAACACTTGAATGAGAGTTTGTCATCAAACTGTGTCTACCTGGAGGTCAACCCGTCCAATCTCTAGTGACTATCACATATCAGGTCGACACCCCTACTGCTTCACACCTACACACCTGGTATAAGTATTTAAAAGTTCCGGCAAGACTTACTACAAAAGCCACTTAGCTACTTCAATGCGCCTTCCTGGAATATTCATGGTCAAACGGGTCCCAATCCTATCCTAATAAAACACACACACACACACACACACACACACACACACACACCTAATAGAATCCTATCCTTAAATAAAACCAAATTCCTAATCATCCCCAACTTAACCTAACCTCACCAATAAGATCAGGACCCAATAACGCAGACCCCTACTGGGGACTGGGGGCCCCATCAGGACAAGCCTCAATCCTAATAATGAAGATTTATTTAATGACCTTAGATTTGGAGTCCAATTGTTGTTAGTGTGAGAGAGAGAGAGAGAGAGAGAGAGAGAGAGAGAGAGAGAGAGAGAGAGAGAGAGAGAGAGGGGGGGGGGGGAAGCTAGGCCCCCAGTCAAGTTTAAAGACCCAAGACCCCCCCCTCCTTCTCCTTCCCTTCCCCTCGTAACATGACTCTTAAACTACAGTAGTTCTTGGAGACATAAACATACACTATTTAATGTATCACAACACACAGGGAGCAATACTGAGACATACTGTACTGTACATTGATTTAACGGGGGAACATAAAATATTGGGCTTTGGGGGAGAGGAGGGGGGAGATGGGGAGGGGGGTGGGGAGGGAGGCGGAGGGAGGAGACGCGGAGGAGAAGAGGCGGGGAAGGGAACGAGTAGCAGTAACCCCCTCCCCGGGTAAAATATTGGCTTTTATATATTTTTAATCAAATTATCTACAAAATAAAAAAAAACTTCCTCCTGTACCAAAAAAAAAAAAAAGATCCAGGTTACAAAATTCTGGGTTACGTAACACTTGGAACTTGACTACAGTACAGAATACAACAAAAAACAAACCGCTCTCTGTACCCGCCAAGTGATGATACTGTATTCCTAACAAAAAATTTCCACGAACCCATGAAGTTTACACATGAGCGAACAGTCCAACAACGTTCTTCAAGGGATAATATTTACACGTTTATGGGCTCTCCTTCTGACGTTTAGGAGAGATAGGATTAAACGTTTCGTGCAGGTTGGGGCAAGTCATATGTCCGAGTGCATCTGGAGGGATAATATTTACGTTTTGGGAATCCAGTGCGTGTGTGTGTGTGTGTGTGTGCGAGGGGGAGGGGGAGGAGGGAGGGGACGCTGATGCCAGGTGTGTGAGGAGGACCCCGAGGCGAGTTAAACACAAGACACCCCTCCCTTCCCTCGGCCCCACTTCTCAGTAACGGTGGGGAGGAACACACACACACACACACACACACACACACACACACACACATACATCTCCTACACAACCAAAACACCTTCACCTATCTACGTCTTCCACAGTCAATTTAATTCAAACTACGACTCATTTCCCGTACCACCACCACAACACACCCCTCCCTCGCGAAGTTTACTCCCCCGCCAACCAACTGACCTGTATACACCACCTTCGGGAAAACATAAACAAATGTCTCTCAAGTGTAACCACAACCTGGACACTGACCTAGGATTCCCACCCAGAAGTTAGTTATAACCTGTGAAGAAATGACCTACCAAAATAAACCCTGTCCTCCTTCCACTATCCTCTCCTTCTCCTCTCCTACCTCCCTCCCTTTTCGCCCTCCCCCTGGCAGCAGTGAGCTCTGGGCAACCGTACCACAAGCATGGGTAGGAGAGGGAGGAAATGTCACCACGTGCCTGACAGACACCTCCCTGTACCGTCTTACCTTTAAACACTACTGTGAGGCTTTCTTCACACACACACACACACACACACACACACACACACACACACACACACACACACACACCCCATATACTGCAGGGTTTCTCACAATGAGAACGGAAGTGGAGCCAGACGATGTGGTGATTAGCAAGGTCGTGCGTGGTGAAGAGTGAGGAGTGAGCGAGGGATTTAAAGACTTGTGGCTGTGGGGGGGGGTGAGAGGGAGAAAGAGGTGAGGGAGAAGGTGTGATGAGAGGGAGGAGGGAGGGTGATGAGAGGGAGGGAGGTGTGATGAGAGGGAGGAAGGAGGGTGGATGAGAGGGTGAGAGGGAGAAAGAGGTGAGGGAGGAAGGGGGTGTGATGAGAGGGAGGAAAGGAGGGTGTGATGAGAGGGAGGAAGGGTGATGAGAGGGAGGAAGGAGGGTGGAGAGAGGAGGAAAGGAGGGTGGATGAGAGGGAGGAAGGGAGGATGTGATGAGAGGGGTGAGAGGGGAGGAGGTGAGGGAGGAAGGGGGATGGGATGAGAGGTAGGAAAGGGGGGGGGTGGATGAGAAGGAGGAAAGGAGGGTGTGATGAGAGGGAGGAAGGGAGGATGTGAGAGGGGTGAGAGGGAGAAAGAGGTGAGGGAGGAAGGGGTGTGAGAGAGGGAGGAAAGGAGGGTGTGATGAGAGGTAGGAGGTGTAGGAGGAAAGGAGTGTGATGAGAGGGAGGAAGGGAGGTGTGGATGAGAGGGAGGGAGGGTATGATGAAAGGGAGGAAGGGAGGGTGTGATGAGAGGTGGAAGGGGTGGATGAGAGGGAGGGTGTGATGAGAGGGAGGAGGATGAGAGGGAGGAAGGAGGTGTGAGAGAGGGTGGAAGGGAGGGTGTGAGGAGAGGGAGGAAGGGAGGGTGGAGGAGAGGGAAGGAATGAGAGGGTGGAAGGGAGGGGTGATGAGAGGGAGGAAGGGGAGGGGTGTGATGAGAGGGTGGAGGAGGAGGGAGAGGGGTGATGAAGGAAGGGAGGTGTAATGACACGGAGGGGAGGGGGGGGAGAGGAAGGAAAGACCGGTGCAGTGAGATGGGGTAATGTAATGAGAGAGAGAGAGAGAGAGAGAGAGAGAGAGAGAGAGAGAGAGGATGAATGTGGGAAACAGAGTAAGAGAGGAAAAGGTAGAAATGATGATGGAGAGGAGAGAAGGAATAGAGAATCTGTAAACACCCAGGACCTGGTAATAGGTCCCCACAGGTATTATCCATCTGGTGGCGAGAGATTACCTACATAAGTCATTAATTAACTCAACACAAAAGCTCGAGGTCACAACAACCTCCAACTCCCTCTTCAAGTTCTCTGGGATTATAATAAAGAAGAGGAATCACCTGAACATATGCCCAAGGCTAATTATGCCTGAAGATTAGCCACTCCAGCTTATTTCACCTGAAGATTAGACAGCTCAGCATATTTTACCTGAAGATTAGACAGCTCATCTTATTTCACCAGAAGATTTAGCCAATCCAGCTTATTTCACCTGAAGATTAACCACCCTAACACAACCTGGGAGGGGGTATAGATTACATTAACATTAGGTTGATTAATCTTCAGGTAAAGTAATCAGGGGTATCTAATCTTCAGGTGATCCATATAAAGCTCTTAATGCAACACATACGTCACGGATTCTCTAAATATCGCAAGTAGAAAAATCATCGTAGTGTAAATAGAATTAAATGTCAAAATGGCATCACGACGATGCTGCACTAGATAGGCCCAGATAAAGGAGAAACTAATATAAGAATCATTGTGAATTTACAACTTGAAGTTACGAGGAGCTAATAACGAAGTGGAGGTAACTAACGTAAGAATCAGGGAAGAAGAAAATGCCTCTCCGTAAGAATCAGGGAAGAAGGAAATGCCTCTACGGAAGAATCAGGGAAGAAAATGCCTCTACGTAAGAATCAGGGAAGAAAATGCCTCTACGTAAGAATCAGGGAAGAAATGCCTCTACGTAAGAATCAGGGAAGAAAATGCCTCTACGTAAGAATCAGGGAAGAAATGCCTCTACGTAAGAATCAGGGAAGAAATGCCTCTACGTAAGAATCAGGGAAGAAGAAATGCCTCTACGTAAGAATCAGGGAAGAAGAAAATGCCTCTACGTAAGAATCAGGGAGAGATGGAGGGGCGTCACACAATAGGGGAAAAAATGAGAGCGCGTGCGAGGGCAAGACTAGTGGTGGCGACGACCAGCTGTTGCCGCCGCCGCTACTTACTGGAGCTGACGGTTGGCAGGTTAACACACGGACGCTACCTCTCCTCCCCCTCCCGCCACGGACGACCTACAGACGCTTAGGAGACGTAAACGTGGTCGAGACGCACGGACGAGGTAGGTAAGGAGGAGGCTCAGAAGGGAAGCCCGTAAATTAGACGCACAAAGGAGTAACGCAATTTAGACGTGGAGAGGAGGAGGAGCAGAGGATGGCTGCAGGTAAGATCCACAGATCACGGGCCACCGAGAGATCAAAATGAGGGAAGAGGAGAAGGGGGAGAAAAAGAAGGACAAAGAGGAGGAGGAAGGGGAGAACAGGAGGGGTGGTGAGAGGGGGAGAACAGGAGGAGAAAGGGGAGGAGGAGAAGGGGGAGATGAGCGAGAAAGGAGGAGGAAAAAGAGGAAGATGAGGAGGAAGACGAGAGGGGGAAAGAGAGATGCATAAGGCAGAGGGACGACTTCCTCGGCACAGCCATCATCATCATCCCTGCAACAACTACAAGGAAATGCTGGTGGTTTACTGTGGTGGTGACACACACACACACACACACACACACACACACACACACACACACACACACACACGTGACTAAGAAAGGCGCCTCCTACTACCAACACTCCTTGGTACTTCGTGTGTGTGTGTGTGTGTGTGTATACGCGACCCCAAAACCCTATATTTATGTCTCTTGTCCAGGGTGCACTTAGCAGTACTACCTTGGATACACATTACTCGTCAGGTACACAGACCACCAGAGTACACTCACCTGTACTCTCTACACCATACAGGTAAGTAATATATTTACCTGCCTGGCGATATACAACCATCAGGGCGACAACTTACCTGAAAAAGAAGAAATAATCAATTATAATAAGGAAAAGATGATTAATTTGACACATAACATAATTTAAACGTGTATAAACATCCAGGTGTGTTGGGGGAGATGTGGGGATGATAAGTTAACACCCGGCGGTACAGACCCGGGTGCTGATGCTGACAACACCTGTAGCATGAGGTACTTAATTAACAACATCCCAGTATGACTCATCACCCACTAGCACCACAAGTCTTAAAATAGCATAACATTAAAAAAAGTTGTTCCTATAATACTCAATGAACGACATTGAGAGATCTTATCTCCTTCACCTTCCCCTCCTCCTCTCCACCTTCCTCTTCCTCCCCTCCTTCCTCTTCCTCCCCTCCTTCTTCCTCCACCCACCTTCAGACCCCGTCGTTATCAATATGAAATACCTGTATTATGAGCAAGTCCGCCGCGACAGATATCCACACATCATAAGTCCCAGGTTGCCGATCTGACTTTTTGCCTCATTTACACACAATTGCCAATTGTTTCTCTTACCATTGACTACACAACATACATGTATTGTTTCTCATTTTTATCTTTATTTTTTATTTTTTTATTTCTCTATGGTTCTTTATTATTATTATTGGTGTTATTATTATTATTATCATTAGTATTCTATTATTGTTATTTTTGTATTTTTTATAAAAAAATTTACTTATCTGAATTATTATTATTATTATTATTATTATTATTATTATTATTATCATCATCATCATTACATTTTCGCCCCCAGGCCCCAATGTGGGTCAGTGACCTGTGCCTGGGTGGGCTAATCCCCATAAAAGAAGGAAGAAACGGATATACACACAGATATACCTGTACATAAAGCCAATCAGATTCATATACATACAGACAGTCAATCATCCAGACGGACATGCATACATAAATAGCCAGACAGACGTACGTGTAAGGGGTCAGCCGTACCAAGCAAGAATGTCAGCAACAGTCAGCTAAACACCAACACGGTGCCCCCCCCCCTATACCGCAAATCGATGCCATTGGTTGTTGACGAATGACTAACACGTGTTGTGATTGGCTGTTTCGATTGGGCAGAGAATAGGTCAGATGAGGTCACGTTAATGTTTGGTAAGATTAGTTGGACTAGGCTGGGCTGGGTTTGGCTGAGCTGGGAGCTGGGCTGGGTTGGCCTGGGCTGGGCTGGGTTTGGCTGAGCTGGGTTTTTGGGCTGGGGGCTTGGCTGGGCTGGGCTGAGCTAGCTGGCTGGGCTGGGTTTGGCTGGGCTGGGCTGGGTTTCTGGCTGGGTTTGGCTGGGCTGGGCTGGGTTTGGCTGGGCTGGGCTGGGTTTGGCTGGGCTGGCTGGCTGGGCTGGGTTTGGCTGGAGCTGGGTTTGGCTGGGCTGGGCTGGGTTTAGGGCTTCTGGGGTTGGCTGGGCTGGGTTTGGCTGGGCTGAGCTGGTTTGGCTGGGCTGGCTGGGCTGGGTTTGGCTGGGCCTGGGCTGGGTTTGGCTGAGCTGGGTTTGGCTGGGCTGGGTTTGGCTGAGCTGGGTTTGGCTTGGGTTTGGCTGGGCTGGGTGGCTGGGCTGGGTTTGGCTGGGCTGGGTTTGGCTGGGCTGGTATTAGGTTTCGTTTTTGTTTGGTTGTGTTAGGTTAGTTAGGCAAGATTCGATTGGGTTAAATTTTCTCTGGTTAGGTTAGTTTAGGTTAAATTGGGTCAAGCTAGGTTAGTTTAGGTCAGTTAGGTTAAGGTTGGTTAAGATTATTCGGTTAGGTTTGGGTTGGGTTAGGTTAGGTTAGGTCAGGTTAGGTCAGGTCAGCAGCGTTATCTAATAGGCTGGCGATGGGGGGGGGGACACACTGACAATGGCTGATGAACGACTGACGTAATCACTAGTTGCTGAATGGTTAACACACGAACATTTAAATGATGAATGACTGACGCGTGCTGACGACTAACTGGCTGACATTATAATCCTTGGCTGCTGACCCACTGACGTATTGCCACTACTAATTGGGTGGCTGACAGGAACAAAGTGCTGATGAGCTGACAAGATAAATACTGATTAGCCGAGACAAAAAAAAAACAATTGCTGACTGGCTGGCTGATTGTTAAGCTAAAACGCATCAAGCTAACACACACTCCTTCAACTAAGACATACCAGACACTGCACTTGACACCTCCCCACCATCATCACCACAAGCAGTAACAACAACATTCATTTCCACCCACTTGTTTTAAGACCCCCCCCCCCTTACCACCACCAACAGGTTAACATTGTGAGTGCCAAAATAATCTCTATATTTACGTCGTTAGTACCACCTAGTTAGTGCCTGGTACCTTGTTAGTGCCAACCACCCACCTTTGCCCTCCCCTCCCCCAATACTTAGCAACTGGTGCCTAGGGGAGGGAGGGAGGGAAGGTTCCACGCGAGATGGTACACGTTGATATACAAATTGAAAACAAAAGGCTTTCTATTTATATTAGTTTCACCTCTTGAGCTCGAAGGTTTAAGTTTTAGAGTACGTAGATTAAACCCCTTGAGTACGATGGTCTAAGACTTTGTATAAGATTATTTAATCCACTTGAGTACGACGATTTATCCTCAGTGAGACCGATGATTTAATCGTTTTCCCCCCCCACCACACTCACACACACCCCTCCCCCCTCCCCATCCACCAAACCCCCCCACCCCCTCCCACGCACCACACCCCCACCCATCCACCACCACACACCTCTCCATCCCTCCACTCTGCCTCACTGAGCTATTAATAAACTCATTACTCGTCCATATAAGGTCAAAAACGCCCATAAATAAACGACTATGCAAGCTCTTCCACACAACAGCCTCACACGGGAGATAAAAATAGTGTGAGGGTGAGGGGGGAAGGTGTGAGGGGTAGGGGGGAAGAGGTGGAGGAGGGGGAAGAGGAGGAGGAGGGGGGAGTTTGTTTGTCCACTCCAGAGTTAAGTGGAGACTCTGACAGGTGTGACAATTCATCCACTGTCGAGGACTTGGCGCTTCGGGGTGGTAAGGACGGGGGCTTATTTGGGGAGGGGGGCTTGTTGGGGGAGGGGGGCTTGTTGGGGGAGTTGGGGGGCTGTTGGGGAGGGGGCTTGTTGGGGGGAGGGGGCTTGTTGGGGGAGGGGGGGACTTGTTGGGGGAGGGTTGTTGGGGGGAGGGGGGTTGTTGGGGGCTTGTTGGGGAAGGGGGGCCTTGTTGGGAAGGGGGCTTGTTGGGGAGGGGGCTTGTTGGAAGGAGGGCTTGTTGGCTTGTTGGGGGGGGTTGTTGGGGGGTTGTTGGGAGGGTTGTTGGGGAGGTTGTTGGTTGTTGGGGGGTTGTTGGTTGTTGGGGAGGTTTGTTGGGGAGGGTTGTTGGGGGGGTTGCTGGGTTGAGAGGGGTTGTTGGGGAGGGGTTGTTGGGGACTTGTTGGGGGGGGGTTGTTGGGGAGGGGGGGAGGTTGGGGGACTTGGAGGGGAGGGACTGTTGGGGGAGGACTTGTTGGGGGGACTGTGTTGGGGAGGACTTGTTCCTAGGGGGGACTGGGGAGGGGGTTGTTGGGGGGTTGTTGGGGAGGTTGTTGGGGTTGGTGGGGAGGTTGTTGGGGAGGGGTTGTTGGGGGGTTGTTGGGGGGTTGTTGGGGGGGTTGTTGTTGGGGGGGTTGTTGGGGAGGGGTTGTTGGGAGGTTGTTGGGGAGGGGGGTTGTTGGGGAGGGGGTTGTTGGGGAGGAGGATTGTTGGGGGAGGGTTGTTGGGGGAGGGATTGTTGGGGGGAGGGGATTGTTGGGGAGGGTTGTTGGGGAGAGGATTGTTGGGGAGGAGAGGATTGTTGGGGAGGAGGGATTGTTGGGGGAGAGATTGTTGGGGAGGGGGTTTGCTGAGGGAGGGGGGGCTTGCTAGGGGGGAACTTGTTGGAATGGGTGAAAGGTGGGTCAAGGAGGGCCAGGTTGACTTAGAGAGGACAGGGTCAGGTCGACTAGACAGGACATGGCCAAGTCGACTAGAGACGACATGGTCAGGTTGACACCATGCAACACACCTGAAGATTTTTCTCAGCTCTTTTATAAACAAATGAATAAATTAAATAAAAAATAATTAAGACATCAAAGTTTAATAATAATAATGAAGTGAAGATTTTCCACACCTTAATTCACCTGATGATTAAACACCCTAATGCTACATTAGGGGTTAGGTTAGGTTAGGTATGTTAATCTTAAAGTGAAATTAGCTTGGAGGTTAATATTCAGGTGATAAAATAATATTAAAAAACAGTTAAACAATAACAAAAATAATAATAATTACAAAATAATAATAATAACAAAATTAACAATAACAGGGTTGCACTTGAGCGAGACACCTTCCCAACACACACACTCTCTACCCTGTGACCTTGAGGTGCTGAAGATACTGTCAGGTTATGGTGTGTCAAGGTCTGTCTTTGTGATAAGTCTGACCTTGCTGACGTTATCGGTTTTGTGACAAGGGACACACACACACACACACACACACAGTCTCCGGTAAACGCAAGTGTGTAAAGCCACGGTCTACTACATAAGAATATAAGAATGGAGGAAACTGCAGCGGGCCCATTGGCCCATACTGGGCAGTCCCATTTACACCCAACCTCTATCGCTTATACAGTATATCCATCTAACTTATGTTTGAAGCTATCCAGCATATTCGAGTTAATGATAATGCTTTGTAATTGTTCCACTACTCTATTTCCAAACCAGTGTTTACCTATTTCGCGCCTAAATCTAAATTTGTCTAATTTAAACCCATTGCTACTAGTTCGCTCCTGGTTGGATAGTTTGAGTACCTTTGTAATATCACAATTGTTTAGCCCTGACTTCCGTTTATACACCTCTGTCATATCGCTCCTCACTCTACGTCTCTCGAGGGAGTGCAAATTAAGATGCTTTAACCTGTCCCTGTACTCAAAGTTCCTAATGCCAGGGATTAGTCTTGTCATTCTCCTTTGAATTCTTTCTAGGGATTCTATATCCCATTACCAAACTCAAGCGAGATACTACAGCGCCATCTACGTATAAGGAGACAAGCAGTTCAGAGACTCGTTCCAGCACTTCAAAGACTCTCGTTCGATCCATCAGTTCGAAGATTCAGGTGTGTAAAGGGACTTGTGTTCGTGGCTGGACAGTACCAGGAACGAGGTGACTGTTGTTGGTGGTGGGTAAGACTTGAGTGTTGCACCATTTCCTTAACTGATGCTGGTGCCCTGATCCTACCCTACCCCACCCTTGGTTATACCCACCCAACCTCCCTTACACTTGACCCTCTGACCCTAAGTGACCCCCCTTACACTTGACCCCCCCGACCCTTAGACACCCTTTAATCATGAACCCCCTTACCCTAATCACCCCTTACTCTTGACACACTGATTCAAGCCTGAGACTGATTTGATCATATCCAAAGAGTTTCATCACTTGACCCCAACGAGAGAAAGTACTCTGGCTGAGGAAGAACACGTATAATACAAGTAGACCCTGACAAAGGAGGGAGGGAGGGATCAGTGTTGCTTTGCCCTCCACGCAGTGTTTAGGACTCGTGGTAACGCCCAGAAATAGCCGCCCATCAACGGCTACTTCATGGTGAGGATGAGACCGGCGTGATGATACAACCAGCGTATAACAAACAAGTAATTACTCAAGAAAGTTTGTAGAATGAGATGAGGGTGGATGGGTGGGCGGCGTCCCTCAGGCCTGCCCGGCCACCTCCACTGTTCCTCAGCTGCCCCAGACCAGAGGAGTAGATCTGGTGCGTCAAGGTTAAGATGATGTCAGGCCAAGTGATGCCATATACTGGTTATGGTTTGTAAGTGATTATTGGAGGAAGAGGAGGAGGAGCTGGCGGAGGACTGCCTGACCAAGAAGTAAGTGTGGGCACACAAAGACCGCCCGCGGCCAAAGTTGTTGCACCCTCAAGGTCGCCCCGCCGCGCTGTTGCCGCCACCTCCACTCTCCTCTCATGCGGGTGTGCCACGTCACGCACTACATGACAATTATTGCCACACCTACACACAACACCCCGCCACTCAGGTTCCATTACCTTGGTGTTTACTGCCACGAATTAACTGGATCTTCCACTCTAATCGAACGTCTTAATGACCTATTGGCACTAAAAGTGAGGGGGGGGGGTTCACGAGGTAAACAAGGTGACACTATAGTACTGTACGGGGGCCACCACCACCACGCTGACTGCACCACCACCACTACTGCACCACCACCACACCCTGCACCACCACCAACACCCTGGGCAACCACCACCACCACACCCTGCACCACCACCACCACCACACACCCTGCACCACCACCACCCTCACACCACCACCACCCCCCACACCACCACCACCACCACACCCTGCACCACCACCACACACCCTGCACCACCACCACCCCACACCCTGCACCACCACCACCCTCACACCCCTGCACCACCACACACGCACCACCACCCCACACCCTGCACCACTCACCCTGCACCACCACCACACACCCTGCACCACCACACACCCTCACCACCACCACCACCCTCACACCTGCACCACCACCACCTCACACCCTGCACCACCACCACCTCACACCCTGCACACCACCACCACCCCTGCACCACCACCCTGCACCACCACCACCCCTCACCACCCCTGCACCACCACCACCACCACCACCACCACTCACCCTGCACCACCACCCCTCACCACACCCCTGCACCACCACCCCACACCCCTGACCACCACCACCACCCCACCACCACCTCACACCTGCACCACCACCACCCCACACCTCACGCACCACCACCCCTCACACCTGCACTGCACCACCACCACCCTCACACCCCGCACCACCACCCTCACACCCTTTACCCATTAAGAACACAAAAATGTGTTTCATTTGTCCGTCCGAACAAGTGACGCGAGAGATACATTCCATCAGTCAGTCAGTTAATACAAGTATGTATGTATGTATGTATGTATGTATGTATGTATGTATGTACGTATGTATGTATGTATGTATGTGTAAGTGCATGGCTTTAATATTTTCATCAGTTTAATTCGGTCTGAGACACAAATTTTCCAAAAGTCGTATCGTGCCAACCTTGAACCCCTGAGATGACCCCGTAAGTCACGTGGTCCTGGAGTGAACCCGGAGTCCTTCTGAGAGAGGGACTGACTTCCTCACCTCCTGCTGACCTCACCGTGACCTCCCCCCACCCCAAATCCCTCCCGAGTCCTCACCATGTCACCCCCATGGTCTAAATACACAAACCATGCCATCCCCCTGCATTCACTCCTTCTCCCTGCCTTCATTCCTACCCCCATGCCTTCATTCCTTCTCCCTTGCCTTCATTCCTACCCCCTGCCTTCACCCCTACCCCCAGTACACACAGGTAAAGAGTTACTAACAGCGACAGGACACGACTTCCTGTTCGTTCCCACACTCCCTACGACCCCTCGTTCTTCCTCACGCCTCCATTCCCTCCCTCACTACTCACACGACCACTGACTGACTGATCCTCACTCACACAAACAACAACAAACAGGTTGATTAGATATATAGATCGTATTGATAGACAGCGATAGATACTGCATATGGACAGACAGATAAATAACCGAAATAGGCACACAGGTAACTTGCAGCCTCTTGTGACGTCAGCTTTTAACACCTGTGGAAATGTCTACGGTAAGTATTCCTAGTACAACGGAGTAACAACTTGGAACTGTTTTAAGGGAACCATCAGATTTTGTACAGATAACACTAATGACATTTAAATAACTTGTTGGCATTAAAGATAAAACCAAGTTAAAAAAAAAATATATATATAGTCTGATATTTTATTTTTTTTTAGGAGCTGGTGAAGTACGTGTTTCTTTTAGTGTGTTGTTGGTCTGCACAGTGAACAAGGACCCGTGCTCTCCCAGACTTAGTGTTGCTGCTGCCTGTGTGTTGTACTGGTGGTGGATGTGTACTAGAGTTGGTGTACATGTGTTGATGGTGGTGTACAGGTGATAGTGGTGTAAAGGTAGTGGTGGTGGTGTACAGGTAGTGGTGGTGGTGTACAGGTGATAGTGGTGTGTACAGGTAGTGTGGTGGTGGTGGTGTATGGTGGTGTAGTGGTGGTGGTGGTGGTGTAGTGGTGTAGTGGTGGTGTACAGTGTATAGTGGTGTGTGGTGGTGGTGGTGTGTGTAGTGGTGGTGGTGTGTGGTGGTGGTGTACAGGTGATAGTGGTGTACAGGTAGGTGTGGTGGTGTGGTGTGGTGGTGGTGGTGGTGTAGTGGTGGTGGTGTGTGGTGGTGGTGTACAGGTGGTAGTGGTGGTGTGTACAGGTGGAGTGGTGGTGTAGTGGTGGTGGTGTACAGGTAGTGGAGGTGGTGTACATAGTGGTGGTGGAGTACAGGTAGTGGTGTGGTGTGTGTGGGTAGTGGTGGTGGTGGTGGTGTGTGTGGTACAGGTAGTGTATAGTAGTGGTGTACAGGTAGTGGTGGTGGTGTACAGGTAGTGGTAGTACGGTGTGGTGTAGTGGTGGTGGTGGTGGTAGTGGGTACAGGTAGTGGTGGTGGTGTGTGGTGGGGTGGTGTACAGGTGGTGGTGTACAGGTAGTGGTGGTGGTGTACAGTGGTGGTGTGGTGGTGTACAGGTAGTGGTGGTACAGGTAGTGAGCAGGTGTGGTGGTGGTGGTGTACAGGTAGTGGTGGTGTGGGTGTGGTGGTGGTGGTGGTGTACAGTGGTGGGTGGTGGTGGTGGGTGGCAGGTGGTGGTGGTGTGGTGGTGTGGTAGGTGGTGGGTGGTGTGGGTGGTGGTGTACAGGTGTGTGGTGGTGATGGTGGTGTACAGGTGGTGGTGTACAGGTGTATGGTGGTGTGGTGGTGTACAGTGTGGTGTACAGGTAGTGGTGGTGTACAGGTGGTGGTGTACAGGTGGTGGTGATGTACTGGAAGAGGATGCACAACACAGGGGCTGTCAGTTGTTTCCTCCTCTCTACTTGTACACATATCCTCCACCCTTCCTTCCGTTGACTCCCTACACCCAACCCATCCTTCCCACAAACAACTCATTTAAAACAACTCTCTTTTAAAACAACTCCCGCCCACAAACCCTTTTAAAACAACTCTCCCCGCCCACAAACCCTTTAAAACAAACAAACCCTTAAACAAACAACCCTTTAAACAACTCTCCCGCCCACAAACCCTTTTAAAACAACTCTCCTCGCCCACAAACCCTTTTAAAACAACTCTCCCTGCCCACAAAACCCTTTAAAACAACTCTCCTTTTAAAACAACTCTCCTGCCCACAAACCCAAACAACTCTTTTCTCCTGCCCACAAACCCTTAAAACAACTCCCCTCCCACAAACCCTAAAACAACTCTCCCCGCCCACAAACCCTTTAAAACAACTCTGCCCGCCACAACTTTAAAACAACTCTCCCCGCCCACACACCCTTTTAAAACAACTCTCCCCGCCCACACACCCTTTTAAAACAACTCTCCCCGCCCACACACCCTTTTAAAACAACTCTCCCCGCCCACACACCCACCCAGTACAGATCTGTCAGTCTCCTCACGGTGTGTTGGTTGCTCCGTGTAGCTGAGTGTTTCTCCTGATACATTTTACACCTCGATGGGTCTTGTGTGTGTATCATTTTGTCAACTGTATTCTCTATGTATCACTGTACGAGGGAGCTGTTGGGTTGGGTTAAGTTGGGCTGATTTAGGTTGGGTTTGGTTGAATTCGGTTAGGTTAGGCGAGATTAAGTTAGGCTACGTTAGGCTGAATTAGGTTAGGTTAGATCGTCGACGACAGAGTTTGGCCTGAGGTCAACAAGGAGACACAGGGGATCAAAAGGTCCAGCACACATAAACTAGCTCCACTAATATATATAAGGAGGGAGGGAGGGAGGGGTGAGGTGGAGGGGTCAAGTACTAGTAGAGTGCTGGGGGGAGGAGGAGGTACAGTATAGGGATACGATAAGAGGAGGAGGAAGAGGAGAAGGACGTTGGGAGGAGGAGGAAGAAGAGGAGGACGTTTGGAGGAAGACGCCACTTGGAGGACGAAGAAGAGACGCCTGGATGAGGAAGAAGAGGAGGAAAAGAAAGAGGAAAATGAGAAAAAGACAAGAAGGAAGAAGAGCGGAGAGAATAAGAACAGGGGGAGGAGGAGGTTAAAGGACGAGGAGTGTGGGAGGAGCCTGAAGGACTAGGGGGTCGAGGATGACCTTGTGATCCCCCTCCCCCTCTAGCTATGAGTGTCAGGAGGCCCTGCCTGGCCCACGTCAAGGACCTCCCTCCCTCCCTCCCTCCCCCCACGTTCCTGATTCCTACAGCGAGTGTTCACTGTATCTCACTGTACTTGTCACCTAAACCACACACACACACCTCATAAAACAGCAAATCAAGTCATTACGGATAAAGTGAATAAATTAGTCAGAATAAATCAGGCTTGAAGTAAATTATTACCTAGCTGTAACTTATTGATTAATATATATATATATATATATATATATATATATATATATATATATATATATATATATATATATATATATATATATATATATATATATATATATATATATATATATATATATATATATGTGTGTGTGTGTGTGTGTGTTCTCTGACCAGAAACCTTCACAAACAAAAGTTATAGTTTAATAATAAAACTAATCGTAAAATTGGTGAAGAATTTACTTGCCGGCAACTGATATGACTTACTGGGCGAGATATACCGAAGTATATATATAAATATTTGACATTATTAACAAAACGGAGGAGAAAACTTACTTGAAATATTTGTAAATTGTTTAAATATTTACATCAGAAAGCTGATATGATAATTTACAAAAGTGTAAATACACTAGCGATGAAAATAAAATACACAATAAAGACGCGGTAAATGTATGTAAATCTATGTACAACTCTGAATAAATATTTACAGTGTCCATGTAAATAAAAAGAGAGAGTGGAGTGACTTCATTAAAATTGATAGAAGAGATATAATAATTTTTCTTTATGGTTCAGTGTGGTCGAAAAGCTGTGTGTGTGTGTGTGTGTGCGTGTGTGTGTGTGTGTGTGTGTGTGTGTGTGTGTTAAGAAAATACGGTACACATTACGAAGCAAATTTAGTCTCCTCCCTAAGCCTCCCCTTCCTTCCTCCACCCCTTATCACTCTCCCCTTCACCTATAATGGGGCTATACTGTCAGTTGAGAAGTGTTTGTTTGTCTATCCTAGTGCTTCTATTATACCCCGCCAACGTCTCGGTATGGAGGGATCTTTATATCATCATCCCCGCCTTCCTCACCCAGCCGATTCGCCACTCCACCCACCTGGCCAGATCACTCCCACCACCACCCAACCCACCCACCTACAATTAAATAAAATCCACGCGTATGAGGGTCTGGCGTGCGGTGATTGGCCATCGAAGCCACAGTGACGTCAGGTAGGTAGTCTCCCCCACACACACACTTGGGTGGGTTAAAGTACGTGAGACAAGATGTTAATGGCGACTCGTAACTGAGCTCGGGATACGTGTAATGGTGCGTGTGTGTGTATGACGTGAATACACATGTATACAAACATACGTATACATACATACATATCTAGCAAACATACACTCCAAAAATATACATGGATGGATGGACACACACACACACACACGGTGCCGGGAAGTGACAAGTTCACCGCCAGTCGACGACCCGACACACCGCTCCCTCCCTCCCTCCACTACAACACCGCTCCCTCCTTCCCTCCACTACAACACCGCCTCCCCCCTCCCTCCACTACAACACCGCTCCCTCCCTCCCTCCACTACAACACCGCCTCCCTCCCTCCCACTACAACACTGCTCCCCCTCCCTCCCTCTCCCACACAACACCGCCTCCCCCTCCACCACAACACACCCCCTCCTCTCCTCCCTCTACCACAACACTACACCCAGTATGCACAGGTCCGCTGCAGTTTCCTCCATTCTATGTTCACCACACCCACCCACCCACCCCTCCAGCACATCACACACACCCCCCCCTCCCTCCAGCACATCACACACACACACACACACACCCTCCACAACACCACATCCCACCTCAATAACACACCCTCCCTCCACAACAACATAACCCCTACACACACGTTACAACATTCATACACAATATCATTTATAGAAAACACACAATACACAATATTCATTAGAAAAAAATTACATTACTCGTTAACATAAACACCTTCACCATCCAGACGTGTTGCATTGTTTGTTATGTAAAGCTACTCGCATCACTAGAATACCTAACCTAACCACACCTAACCTAAGCTTACCTGATCTGACCTAACCTTAACCAAACCCAACCACACTTAACCTGACCTAATCTGTAGTCGTGTATTTCGTTCAAACTCTTTCGTGAACATTGATATTTGATGTAATTTATACACCACGAACATATTCAAAGGACTTCATACAACTAAATACAGCTATAAATTATACATACGCGTTTAAACTGATTTATACAACTTACAGTACAGTATACATGTATATTTTAGCATACACACGATCATGAGTGATTCATATATCATTCGTAGAAAAATAAAGACATACTTTCAAATTGTTTTATACACATTATCCTTCACAAATATCCACATTCAACCTGATTCATACAAACCTAACCTAACCTAACCCTGACCAAACCTAACCTAACCCTGACCAAACCTAACCTAACGTAAACACATATACTGTATACTATAACTACGACTATCACTATAAATATATAACTCTTACTACAACTTCCACCATTATAAATGTTTATCATCATATAACTGGACAATGTTTACGTTTTGTCGTTAAGTGATTATAAAGGGACTTACCACAAGATAACTTTTGAGAGAGAGAGAGAGAGAGAGAGAGAGAGAGAGAGAGTCCGTCATTTGAGAATCCCATCTTCCCAGAAGGTAATAATAATCCACAAGATTCTTTACGTCTGCCCACAAACTTCATTTCCTCTCCTGGGCTGACCACTCACACACGGGTATCTACGTCCGGGAGCTTTCTCATTGGCTGAGTGTCAGAGATGCGTGAGGCTGACCGAGGAAAAAAAAAAGAGTGAGTTTTTGGATCACATGAACATTAAACACCCTCAGCTTATTGCACCTTAAGATTAACCTAACCTAACCCCCCTCCACGTAGCGTGAGAATGGTTAATAAGGTGAAAAAGATGCGAGGGGGATAATCTTCACGTGACCCGGAGTTTTTTTCTCACCAGTTTTCACATACATCAGTTGGGTGTTGGGTACAGCCAGGGAACACAGACAGGCTGCCATACAGATTATCAAACTGACGAATTACATTACAAATATGTTGTATTCTATGGAGGCGGTAAAAACTAAAACACTACAGTCCTCCGTTAGGGCTGTGTCGTCCCGTCGCGCTGTGAGCCTTGCAGGTGCACAGATGACCAATCAAAACACAGCTATGCACCTCAGGTACTTTATGATTGGCTACCTGAGCCGCCTGCCGGTGCCCGCAGGACATACTCGCCCAGGTCTCGCAAGAGGTTGGGCATCTTACAGTTCGTTTCGCTGCCTCGCGACTAGTGTTTAATAAACCATTAACATCTAATGTAACAACCACTCATAAAACAATAACAATTAACAATGAAAAAAATTAGGAAATTACGCTTCTTATGTGTGTAAACAAACCGGCGAGAAATTAGTAATTATGATGAAGATTAAATCCATTTGTGGGGCAAATCTCTCAGAGAATCGGACGTGGAAGGTGAATTCTTGCCAGGCCAAGAATGTGGCTATAACCCCAGGGTGTATCTGAGGTGCGGGTCTCCTGGGTCTCCCTCACACCATGCATCCCCACCACACCATGCATCCCCACCACACCATGCATCCCCTCCACACCACACCATGCATCCCTCCACACCACCATGCATCCCACACACATGCATCCCCACCACCGCCATCCCCACCACCACACCATGCATCCCCACCACCATATCCCTCCACCCACACATGCATCCCCACCACACCATGCATCCCACCACCATGCATCCCCACCATGCATCCCCTCCACCATGCATCCCCACCACACCATGCATCCCACCACAACCATGCATCACCTGCATCCTCACCACACCATGTATCCCTCCACCATGCATCCCCACCACATGCATCCCTCCACACCATGCATCCTCCACCATGCATCCCCACCACACCATGCAACCTCACCACCATGCATCCCCACCACATGCATCCCACCACACCATGCATCCCACCACACCATGTATCCCTCACCATGCATCCCACCATGCATCCCACCATATCCCCTCCACCATGCATCCCACCACCATGCATCCCACCACACCATGTATACCTCCACCACCATGCATCCCCACCACCATGTCCCATCCCTCCACCATGTATCCCCACACATGCATCCCACCACCATGTCCATCTGCTTCCCACCACCCACCATGTCCCCACCACCATGTATCCATCCACCACTGTACCCCACCTGCATCCCCACCACCATGTATCCCATCCACCACCATGCCCCACCACACCACACCATGCATCCCCACACCATGTATCCATCCACCTGTGCTTCCCACCACACCCACCATGCATCCCCACCACCATGCATCCCCACCACCATGTCATCCCATCACACCTTCCCCCACCACACCAGGTCTCACCATGTATCCCACCACATATCCCACCACATATACCCTCCACACCACACCATGCATCCCCACCACACCATGCATCCCACCCCATGTATCCCATCCCTCCACCATGTATCCCTCCACCACCATGCATCCCACACCATGTCATACACACCATGCTTCCCACCACCACCACACCATGTATACCCTCAACACATGCATCCACACCACCATGCATCCCACCACACCATGTATACCCTCCACACCACATGCATCCACCACACCATGTTCCCCACCACCACACCATGCATCCCCACCACCATGTATCCCTCCACACCACACCATGCATCCCCACACCATGTATCCCATCACCATGCTTCCCCACCACCTGCATCCCCACCACACCATGTATACCCTCACACCACACCATGCATCCCCACCACACTGCCACATCCCCACCACACCATGTATGCCTCCCACACCACCATTCCCCACCATGTCACCATGCATCCCACCACACCATGTATCCCTCACACCACATGTCCCCACCACACCATGTCCATCCCTCCCATGTCCTCCCACCCATGCATCCACCACACCATGTATACCCTCCACCACCATGCATTCCCACCACACCATATCCCCCACACCATGTATCCCACCACACCATGTCCATCCCTCCACACCATGTATCCACACATGCATCCCCACACACCATGTATACCCTCCACCACACCATGCATCCCCACCACCATGTATCCCCACACACCATGTCCCTCCACACCACACCATGCATCCCCACCACATGTATACCTCACCACACCATGCATCCCCACCACCATGTATCCCCACCACCATGTATCCCATCCCTCCACACCATGTATCCCTCCACCACCATGCATCCCCACCACACCATGTATACCTCCCCACCACACCATGTATCCCATCCCCTCCACACCATGTATCCCATCCCCTCCACACCATGTATCCCCTCCACACCACACCATGTCTCCCCACCACACCAGGTCTCCACACCACACCATGTATCCCCACCACACCATGTATCCTCTTCCCACCACACCACATCAAGTCTCCACCATACCATGTCAACGCACTTGTCTCCACACCATGTATCCACACATCAAATCTTCACGCCATGTATATCCACCACACCACATGTCTCCCCACCACACCATATACGCATACCACACCACCTATCTCTCCACCACACCATGTCTCCCCACCACCACACCTCCCTACAATTACCAAAACTATTATTATTTATAGTTTTATTGTCATCAGTAAAACAACGAAGTGGAGAGAGAGAGAGAGAGTCAAGTTTCCGCCAACTACCACGGTTACTGTCTGGGGTCAATAGTCGGTGACCTGACCAAGAGTGTAACGAGATAACAGGTGTCGGAAAGTTGCAAAGATTATTAATAGCAAAATCCGCTAAACGATGATGTCCGAGTGGTGAATACTGCTATTTAATGATGAACGGGTAATTATGACTGCTATTTAATGATGAACGGGTAGTTATCACTGCTATTTAATGATGAACGGGTAGTTATGACTGCTATTTAATGATGAACGGGTAGTTATCACTGCTATTTAATGAAGAACGGGTAGTTATCACTGATATTTAATGATGAACAAGTAGTTATCACTGCTATTTAATGATGAACGGGTAGTTATCACTGATATTTAATGATGAACGGGTAATCACTGCTATTTAATGATGAACGGGTAGTTATCACTGCTATTTAATGAAGAACGGGTAGTTATCACTGCTGTTTAATGATGAACGGGTAGTTATCACTGCTATTTAATGATAAACGGGTAGTTATCACTGATATTTAATGATGAACGGGTAGTTATCACTGCTATTTAATGACGAACGGGTAGTTATCACTATTTAATGATGAACGGGTAGTTATCACTGCTATTTAATGATGAACGGGTAGTTATCACTATTTAATGATGAACGGGTAGTTATTACTATTTAATGACGAACGGCTAGTTATCACTATTTAATGATGAACGGGTAGTTATCACTGCTATTTAATGATGAACGGGTAGTTATCACTGCTATTTAATGATGAACGGGTAGTTATCACTATTTAATGATGAACGGGTAGTTATCACTATTTAATGACGAACGGGTAGTTATCACTATTTAATGATGAACGGGTAGTTATCACTGCTATTTAATGATGAACGGGTAGTTATCACTGTTATTTAATGAAGACGGGTGGTTATCACTGCTATTTAATTATGAACGGGTGGTTATCACTGCTATTTAATGATAAACGGGTAGTTATCACTGATATTTAAGAACATAAGAACATAAAAAAATAAGGAGTCTGCAATAGGCCGGTTGGCCTGTGCATGGCAGCTCCTGTCGAGAGTTACTACCACTCTCTATCATCCATGAATCTATCTAGCCTCCTTTTGAAACTTTCCAGAGTTCCCGCACTTACTACAAAGTTGCTAAGCTTGTTCCACTCGTCCACCACCCTATTTGTGAACCAGTTTCTTCCTATCTCCCTCCTAAGCCCTATAAACTTATCCAACTTGAATCGTTGCTCCGAGAGTCCTATCCTGTCGAGGATATTATAAAACTTTTATCTATATCCCCTTCAGTGATTCCTTTCACCCTTGGTAACTTTACATCAACACCTCTTCGTCTTTCTAGGGAATGCCAAGTTAAGTTTCTTTAACCTGTCCTGATATGGAAGGTTTCTAAGTCCCGGAATCATTTTTGTCATTCTTCGCTGCACCGACTCTAGTGAATTTATATCCATTCTATAATAGGGGCACCAGAACTGAACCGCATAATCGAGGTGCGGCCTAACTAGCGCAAGATATAGTTGCAATAAGACCTCTGCACTCTTGTTACTTACACTTCTAGATATAAAACCCAATACTCTGTTTGCCTTAATTCGAACATTAACGCACTGTTTTCTAGGCCGTAGGTCCTGGCTTACAAGTACTCCTAGGTCTCTTTCACAAGTCGACTTCTCTAGGTTGATGTTGTTAAGGCTGTATACATTATAAGTATTTGTTCTTCCAATATTTAATGATAAACGGGTAGTTATCACTGCTATTTAATGAAGACGGGTAGTTATCACTGATATTTAATGATAAACGGGTAGTTATCACTGCTATTTAATGAAGACGGGTGGTTATCACTGTTATTTAATGATAAACGGGTAGTTATCACTGTTATTTAATGACAAACGGGTAGTTATCACTGATATTTAATGAAGACGGATGGTTATCACTGCTATTTAATGAAGACGGGTGGTTATCACTGTTATTTAATGAAGACGGGTAGTTATCACTGTTATTTAATGATAAACGGGTAGTTATCACTGTTATTTAATGAAGACGGGTAGTTATCACTGTTATTTAATGATAAACGGGTGGTTATCACTGTTATTTAATGAAGACGGATGGTTATCACTGCTATTTAATGATAAACGGGTAGTTATCACTGTTATTTAATGAAGACGGGTGGTTATCACTGCTATTTAATGATAAACGGGTGGTTATCACTGTTATTTAATGATGACGGATGGTTATCAGTTATTTAATGATGAACGGATAGTTATCACTGTTATTTAATGATGAACGGGTAGTTATCACTGTTATTTAATGATGAACGGATGGTTATCACTGTTATCTAATGATGAACGGATGGTTATCACTGCTATTTAATGATGAACGGGTGGTTATCACTGCTATTTAATGATGAACGGATGGTTATCACTGTTATCTAATGATGAACGGATGGTTATCACTGCTATTTAATGATGAACGGGTGGTTATCACTGCTATTTAATGAAGACGGATGGTTATCACTGTTATTTAATGAACGGGTAGTTATCACTGCTATTTAATGATGAACAGGTAGTTATCACTGCTATTTAATGATGAACGGATAATTAATCAACCAATCTTAGTTGTATTTCTTTATTTGTTTCTCTATCAGTATAACTAATCTTCAGCCTTCTCCAGTACCTCAACAAGCATGCATACATACATACATACATACACATGCATACACACAGGTGGATGAATGGAAAAATAAATATTATCTGATTTATATGAAACAAATACAAGATTAAAGTACCATCGATACCATAACCTATCCTGTGACAATAACAACAATAGTAAGAATAACAATAAGAATAAAAATAACAATAAGAAGTTAACTATAACAATAACTATAATACTATTACTGCTGCTACTACTAATAATAGCAATAATAATTACAGAAACAGCAGCCATAAAAATAAAATATTCCCACAAAACTCTTCAATGACAACAAACAAATTATCAGAATTAGCAAGGAACAAAATATGTGTGAATGAAACTTAAAAGCGCTTTGTATACTGTATTGTGACCCACATTCTACAGCGCGCACGCACGCGCGCACACACAAAAAATCAACCATATTAAAAAAACACGATTGCTCCCTTTAACCACAAAAAAACAAACTCCTCACATGACAAACACACACACAAGCAAACCACTGTCAAAGCCAGCCACATACGTCGGCAACTTGACCGCCTTCAAGCTACACCTTATTCGAGGTCGAGGACGAGGTGGGTCACTTGAGGCTTCCTGGCGGTAGGGGGGGGGGGCTGGTCACTGGGTACGAGGGACAGGTGAATCTCAGGTGAACACACAGGTGAAGCCAGGGTAATGTGTGTGTGTGTGTGTGTGTGTGTGTGCGTGTGTGCGTGTGCACACACGTTAGGTTATATCAGTGCCTCCACACACACACACACACACTCACACACACACACACACACACACACACACACACACACACACGCGCTTTCTCTCACGTCAGGAAGAGAATCAGTTTGACAGTTGAGATGTGAACGACGATACAGTGAGAGAGATGGTAGAGATAGCAAGAGCAGGTGAGAGGAGGGGGTGAGAGATGCAGGGAGAGGAGGGGGTGAGAGATGGTGTAAGAGCAGGTGAGGTGAGGGGGTGAGAGATGGTGTAAGAGCAGGTGGGAGAGAGAGGGGTGAGGGATGGTGTAAGAGCAGGTGAGAGAGAGGGGTGAGAGATGGTGTAAGAGCAGGTGAGAGGAGGGGGTGAGAGATGGTGTAAGAGCAGGTGGAGAGAGAGGGGTGAGGGGATGGTGTAAGAGCAGGTGAGAGTGAGGGGGGCAGAGAGATGAAAAGAGTAGGTGAGAGATAGGGGTGAGAGATGGTGTAAGAGCAGGTGAGAGAGGAGGAGGTGAGAGATGGTAAGACAGGTGAGAGGAGGAGGTGAGAGATGGTGCAAGAGTAGGTGAGAGAGAGGGGGTGAGGGATGGTGTAAGAGCAGGTGAGAGAGTGGGAGGGGTGAGAGATGGGCGTAAGAGCAGGTGAGTGATGCTGCTATTTTCTGGGTACTGAGGGGAGGGAAGGGGGATGAGAGAGAGGGAGAGAAGGGAGGGGAGGGAGAGAAGGAGGGGGGGAGGAGCTACAGGTGTGTGTGACTGCAGCTGTTCCTCTCTATCTCCTCCCCCTGCCAAGCTAATCAACACCTGCCACCCACACCTGTTGGCTGTGTTCACCACAACACTGAGCCCTCCCTCTAACCCCACACACACACACACACACACACACACACACACACACACGAAGTTAAAATAAAAGAACCTCCTGTAAAGCAACATTAACCCCTGATAAGAACCTTTCAATACAGTAAGAGACTCTGACGGATACAGGTGGTTAGGAGCGAGGTTAGGGTTAGTTGAGAGGTTTTAGGGGTTTAGAAACTTCCAAAATAGGGTAGTGACGTAATAGGATGGGGGTTCAGGGCTTCCGGAACCTCGAAGAAGGGAGCGGGAATAGGGAGAGAAACCGCCAGGAAGAGAAAAATGTCAATATAACAAGTAAACACGAAGTTGATGGAGAAGAAATTGATGTTTGGAGAAAAGGTAGACAGTTGTGGATAGATGTGAGGTGGAGGGAGGGAGGGAGGGAGGGAAGAGAGGTAGGAAGGGAGGAGAGAGGTGATGGGAGGGAGAGAGGGATGAAGAGAGAGGGAGCACTGGCCAGTTTGGAGTGTTACCCGGAACCTGTTGTCTGACCCCTGTGTGCTGGGAGGAAGGGGTGGGAGGGATCATGGGTGGGATGGGAGGGGAGGGAAGGTGGGAGGGATCATGGGTGGGATGGGAGGGAGGGAAGGTGGGAGGGATCATGGGTGGGATGGGAGGAGGAAGGTGGGTTGATGAGAAAGAGACTGGAGAAAAGTGTAGACTGTATAAGTATAAGCGGTAACACTGTCCAAATAGTACAGTACAGGTAGTAGTAGTAATAGTAATAACTGTAATAACAACAACAGTAAAGGAATGGGTCGTTATATCACAGTGACTAGAGCCACAGGTGATGATAACGTCAAGATAACACTGAATTAAGATTTAATCAATAGATAACAACACACAACCACACACACACACACACACACACACACACACACACACACACACACACACACACACACACACACACACACACACATATGGGTTAACAGTCACGGGGATCTCTCTCTATCCTGGTTCAGAGAAGGTACTGGTGTTCGTCGGGGCGTTAACTCTGAACGTACAGCTCAGCACGATCACCCAAACATCGACAGGTTGTATCAATCACCGCCGCCTGATGGAGAAAGTTTTGATATTGTTTGTTGACACACACACACACACACACACACACACACACACACACACACACACACACACACACACAACCTGGTTGGTGATTCAATCATTGTTTACATCTCAATTACTTTCATTCTTGTGCTTCTAATGTATAAGTGAGAGAGAGAGAGAGAGAGAGAGAGAGAGAGAGAGAGAGAGAGAGAGAGAATGTTTGTGATGACGTTTAAAATACACAACTCTTAAGTATAAAAACCAGTGTATACAAACATCAATATGTACCGATAATATAAATTTCACATTCACTAAACATTTAATGAGAGTACCAATTTAACAATCACCAATTACAGTATTCTTAACACTATACGAGTGTTCCAACCAATTAAAACGTATTTCATCTACATTAACATCTAAAATTCAACGTATATACAAACAATTTGTATGTCAACCCGTATAATACAAACAATATGTATTATCTATTGCATAATATTCACTTGTATTCAACAACGTGTACTCAGAGTCAACCTATGATCTGTATTGCCTGTTACACAATCACTACATACCGGTACAGTCACGTTTGTCACATTATTGCGTAACGGTGACGTCATTGTACTGAGAGCGAATATAATAAATAATAATAATAATAATAATAATAATAATAATAATCCGGTAATAATAACCTAATACGAGGATAATAAATAACAATAATAATAATAACAATAAAATAATAATATGATAATAAATAATAACCTATTACGATAATAATAATAACCCAATACAATGATGAAGATGATGATAATAATGATGATAATAATAATAATAATAACAATAGGTATAGACAACACCCTCCACACACACATACTGTAACAATAAAAATAGGCGCCCCAGCGGAAATACACACGACTGATAGTTAGTGATAACATCTATGACGCCTTAACACACCCCACCACCACAACTATCGCGGTACTCCCATCTACTAATTAACAAAAACACCATTAACAACTAACGCGTTCATTATCACCTTACCATGGAGCTAATCAACCTAACAATGCAAATTAAACAACGCTATGTTCTATAATAATTGGTGCATATTACAGTTCACTAGCTGCCCCCACCCCTGGTACAGTACTGATCAAACCTGTCGCACTACCTGGCCTCAGATGACTAGTGAGGCGAGGTAGATCCCGAGGTGTGGAGGGAACGGGGGGGGGGGGTCGTGGTGACAGGTGTGTGGACTGGACACACCTGTGACATCAACCGCCACTTACCCTGTATTACGTTTTGTGTGTGTGAGGCAAATGCTGCGACCAATGGGTTTAATAATAATACCAACAGCTTCTCTTCCTAATAAATCACAAACATGATTTATACCGCAACTCTGTTAGGTATTATACAGTAAACTTTATAATAAATTAGTGTTATTATTAATGTACTACAGCCTATACAGCCAACGTGTGACTGCCCAAACGTAACTCATAACTCCGCGCACTACAGCTAACCCTCATTGTCAACCCCGCTGTAACACTGATCTCTCTCTAACTGTAATCTATGTAACGCCTCTGTTATTCTCGCTATAACATTGACCCGCTCTTCAACCATAACCAATGCATTCCCTCACTGTACTGTACCAGGCTGTTGTCTACCAAAGTGGTGAGTTTTACTGTAATTTGTATCATGGCGAGATACAATATTACTTCAGCGGTGACACTATTATTATTAGTAGTAGTATTAGTATTAGTAGTATTAGTATTATTATTATTATTATTAGTAGTAGTAGTAGTAGGATATTTAATTTTAAGGTAATAAAATGGAGGCGAAGGTGTGGCTATTGGAGGAGGAAGGAGGCCAATTAAAAAAAAGTAGTAGTACTTGTAGTTGTAGTATCGTTTTACTTCATCACCATCACTATTATTAATGGTACAAGAGAGTGGTGGAGGTAGCCGGTGTGAGCACTAACAACAGCTAGCTAGCCAGGTGGTGTGTAGTGCCAGAACAGGTGGTGAGAAGCAGGTCCCACACCACCTGTGACATACATTCACCTGTTGGATAAGCTACAACTTTTTGTGAAGGTCGCGGAGTGTCCAGTACAGCGACTCATAACTCTCAACACACTTAAGTTTTGGTGATACATGAAGCACATTATGTATCGGGTCGACAAAAACATTAACTTACAATATAATTATCCATTGTGCTTTTATTTCATACTAAGATTTAACTCTTCAATTAAGTCGTGTATAACATCACTATTGTTAGTATCAATATTAGTGATATTATCAGCTCGTACTGTGTTGAGTGGAGAAGGGGTTTGATCCACGCCGCATCACCGTGACGGCCTTGGTGCGGGCGAGAGGATCACAGTCATCCAGCTCAGCATTTGTTTTCAACAATGGTCGGTACATAAACGAGCTCCAGCTCACTTAACTGGTCAAGATTGGTACAGTCACATCCTTAGGTCGATATTGGTAAGGATTTCATACAGTACCGTACCTATTCGTGGCGTGGAGTCGTGCATCAGCGTACGTCCAGTTACTGGCATAATCACCACAACACACTACTACCCACGAGGTGGTGTTGGTGGGACCAAGGATCATGTGTCAGCGTTAACAACAACACGAGTGTGATGTTACACTCCCTGCTGGCGCCACCAGGCCTCCTTCCCCTGCCAGCCCACACTACACCAGGCCTCCCTTCCCTATCTGCCTGCCCACACTACACCGGGCCCCCCCCCCTCCCCTGCCTGCCAACACTACACCGGGCCCCCCTCCCCTGCCTGCCCACACTACACCAGGCCTCCCCCCTGCCCAAACTACACCTGACCTCCCCTACCAACACTACACCAGACCCGCAACCCTGCCCACACTCCACCTGGCCTCCTACTGCCCACACTATCCTCTAGTTATACTGTGCTATAAATACCTCAACTTGTCTCTCACCGACCACAACTGGCATTCAAAGTCTCAAACTTGGATACAAGTGTATTACTCTTGACATGTTTCACACACAAAAAATAACCAGACACACCAGGTAGAGCACGGGTGTAGATACAAGCGCAGGTACAGTGTTGCCATAAACACAGCATTATAAAATTCCACATAAAAAGACATCTATCCGAGATATACTGAACTGAGACAATTATACAGTGGGTACGATGACAGCCCCACAGTATGAAGACAACTCTGAGTATGACGGCTTACCCCTCGTTAAAGTGGATCCCTGACTTACAGAAAAGGGAAACGGGGCAGCCATCCCCATAAAGGTATTTATGTGGCCTTAAAAAAATATAAATCTTAAAACCACAAGTACTGTACTCCTGCCTGGGCGACGCTCTACTTTCATCACTTTACGTAAGTAACTAGGTGTTTGAGTACGGTACGTAAATAGACAAGGAAAACGTTTAATCATGTTTTTTGCTGCTTCAAAATTGGTTGGTTGGTGTGCGTTTGTTTCCAGTGCATTTCCAGCTTAAAAAATTAGGCTGAAATTTGGTAAGGAGGTGCGGGTGGCCTAGGGTAGGGAGGTGGGGGTGGCCTAGGGGGTGGTCATGCACTATCTCTCGTCTCTCCACCAGGGGCGGGGCCGACCACGAACCCCACCCGCAGGTCGGTCCACAGTTTTGAAGATAGAGTGGGTGGCCTAGGGGATGGTCGTGCACTATATCCTGTCCCTCCACCCCGGCGAAGCCGGATAACTCATCTAGTAAACTATAACGTTGAAACCACACGGGTGAAGTGCCAACATCTGCCGTGAAACAGACGTCTTGGTGTGACGGGCCAGAGCAAGTTGACTCCTATTACACGTTCACCCTCACGATCCTCGTGCGTCGAGACACACTCACTCAAGTAAGTGTGTGTGTGCGTGCGAGAGAGATCCTGACGTGGTAAGGAGAGTTACACGTCACGTCGCATGAGACAACTCGACCCACTAACCAAGATTTCAAAGGCCAGTAGAGACGAGTTACATTTTGCATATAAATACTGTATATACACATGAATGAAAGTATCAGGACCCCGTGAGACAGCAGCCACCACGACCTCCACAAGAGGGCAGTCACCATCTCCACACCGGCCACGAGGGTCACAGGGCCCGGCAGGACACATGTCACTGGTCCTCCTGCTGGGTCCTTCCCGGGTCTTTAACAGGTGTTTAATCCCGTGACAAATGAGGGGGAGGCCTGACCAGCAGGGGGCGGGTCCCGGCGGTCACCAGCAGCAGGGGGGCGGGTCTGGCAGCAGGGGGTCCCACTGGCACCCTCAGTTTGACCACACTCTTTTTCTCCCGTAACAACACACTCCCTCATCCTCACCACAAGTCGTCTGGAAACTATGATTCCCTATGCCTGATGTTGCTGTCATCACATACCGTCAACACAATGAAGCACAAGTGTATTCTCTTTACACAACACATCCTACAGGCGGCCAACTGATCACTCAGATATTCACATGTGAAAGGGTTGAGCAAGAAGGTGAGGCGACGGCAGACAATAGATAAAATACGACACTTGAGGTATCAGGTGAAGTAACTTATGACAACCTAACAATATCTCAGACAGACTCGATTATGTGCCTGGTGTTTAACGTTACCTACACGTGAGGGTGCCCACTGTCCACCTCGCTCACCATACAAGAAGCAAACTTTCAGGGTGAAATTTTAATCAGTAGAAACCCTCCAGGTATGCTCACGGCGATGGTCATGTCGTCCGCAAAGGCATCGTGCCGTGGAAAAGTCGCAAGTAATGCACTCTAAATGCTAATCAGCGGAGTGCTGATACCTGAGCGACAGGTACCAGGTAACCCTCACGACTCAGTGGCCACCCGGCGTGAAGCTCACCAGCCAAGACTCTGTTGTCAGGTAGGGTACCGGGGGAAGGGGGTCCAGCTTCAGGTAATTAAACCAGGTGAGCCACACATAGTATTCCGCTCTACGGGTTAAACTTCAATACATAATAAAAATGCCAGAGATGACAGTACGTCTCGGCAGCCACGAGAGCAGGTGAGTCTGCCGCCTGCTGGAGGAAAATCCCCGACAGCCACGACCGTGAAGTTAAACCTTGAGAACCTGGGAACGTTTTCCTCAAGTTTTTACTAACAACATTCCTCACTATGGTTTCTGATCCATTAAGCAACTGCTATTCGCAGTTGCAAGGAGCCATGCAACTTATCCAGCGGACCTCACTGTGTGCACTCTGCAAACAATGATCGTTGTTATATATTGCGGCAGCGATACTGGAGGTAAATACAAGACGCGGCTCCTCCCTCCGTCACACACACAGAGGCGGGGAACACATCGTGGGTAATTACTGTACTATCATACTGAAGAGGCTGGCAGTACACCGCTATGACCCACACCACAGTATCGCTCACCACCACAACACAGCTCATGAACCACAACACAGCTCACCACCACAACATAGCTCACCACAACACATCTCACCATCATAGCACCACTCACCATCACATCTCACCACCACAACACAGCTCATGAACCACAACACATCTCACCACCACAACATAGCTCACCACAACACATCTCACCAACATAGCACCACTCAACACATCTCACCATCATAGCACCACTCACCATCACATCTCACCACCACAACACAGCTCACCATCACAACAACCTCACCACCACAACACACCTCACCACCACAGCTCACCACAACACAGCACACTACCGTAAGTTAGGACACAGGTATGAAGCACAGGTACAATCAATCCCATACACCTACAGTATTATACACCATACATTAATATAAACACACATGTACTCAAAACTACATAGCGTTACCTTACAGTATATACATCAGTCATGGTATTACATAGACCCCCCCAACAGTTAAATACGGTGAACCATAACAAACTCACATCAAGTAAAATCACTTTCAAGCAGCATTTTAAAGGACTGCATCTACCATACTTCAAATTTTAGGGATGTATTACGGGTATACCTAAATTTTAAGTTTTAGGTACGGTGTATATTTTATTCCCAAACTACACAGTATACAGTATGTGCTTAAATAACTATTAGGTTTATACTTTTCTACATACAGTTGAAGAAGGCTAGAGGAGATGGGGAAGGTGTTGGAGGAGGCAAAAGATGGTGGGGAAGATGGTGGTGGAGGCAAGAGGAGGTGGGGAAGGTATTGGAGGAGGGGAAGGTGTTGGAGGAGGCAAGTGGTGGTGGGGAAGATGGTGGTGGAGGCAAGAGGAGGTAGGGAAGATGTTGGAGGAGGCAAGAGGCGGTAGGGAAGATGGTGGTGGAGGTAAGAGGAGGTGGGGAAGATGTTGGTGAAGGCAAGAGGTGGTGAGGAAGATGTTGGTGGAGGCAAGAGGTGGTGGAGATGATGTTGGTGAAGGCAAGAGGTGGTGGAGATGATGTTGGTGAAGGCAAGAGGTGGTGAGGAAGATGTTGGTGGAGGCAAGAGGTGGTGGGGAAGATGTTGGTGAAGGCAAGAGATGGTGAGGAAGATGTTGGTGGAGGCAACAGATGGTGAGGAAAGTGTCAGTGGAGGCAAGAGGTGTCCGAGAAGAGATGGAGGAGGGAAGATAGTGGTACTGATGGTGGTGGTGGTGTTTGTAGTAGTAGTAGTAGCGATAGTGGTGAAAGTGTTAAGAGAGGTACTAGTGAGGGTTGTGGTAGTGACGATATTAATAGAGGCTCCATGAGGGTTGTGGTGGTGAGAGTTGTGGTTGACCCCGCCTGACCTCACAACACACCTGGCAAATATCACGCCGTACACTTGACCTCCTCTCAGGCCTCTTGATTTATGGGAGGGGCTTAGGTTACGTGGAGGGGGGGGGCTAGGGGAGGGGGATAAGGGAGGGGGGTAAGGGGAGGGGGTATGGGCGGGAGGGAGATAGTATGGGCGGGAGGGGGGGGTGGGAGGAGCAGGATGGAAGGCGGGAAAGAGAGGAGGATGGTAGGGGTGGGGGAGTAGTGGGGGAGAGTGGTGGTAGGGCGGGGGAGAGTGGTGGGAGGGGCGGGGGAGAGGTATAGGCGGGGGGGGAGAGGAGGTGGGGGGGGGAGAGGTAGGGCGGGGGGGGAGAGGTGTAGGGTGGGGAGAGTGGTAGGGGAGGAGGTGGTGGGGGCGGGAGAGGTGAGACAGGCGGGGAGAGAGGTGGAGGGAGAGAGGTGGTAGGGGGAGAGGTAGGGCGGGGGGAGAGGTGGAGTGGGGGGGAAGGGGAAGGGCGGGGGGGAGAGGTGGTAGGGTGGGGAGAGAGGGGGGAGAGGTAGGGCGTGGGGGAGAGTGGTGGGGAAGGGGGGAGTGGTGGTAGGGCGGGGAGAGTGGTAGGGGCGGGGAGAGAGGGCGTTAGGGGCGGGGGGGGGAGAGGTAGACAGAAGGGGGGGAGGTAGTAGGGCGGGGAGGTGGGAAGGGCGGGGGAGGGTGGTAGGGGCGGGGGAGAAGGGGAGGGGCGTTAGGGGCGGGGGGAGAGGTACGGGCGGGGGGAGGTGGTAGGGGGGAGAGGTGGTAGGGGCGGGGGAGAGAGGTGGTAGGGGCGGGGGGGAGAGAGGTGGTAGGGGCGGGGGAGAGAGGTGGTAGGGGCGGGGGGAGGGGAGGTAGGGGCGGGGGGAGGGAGAGGTGGTAGGGCGGGGGAGAGGTGGTAAGCGGGGGAGGGTAGGGGCGGGGGAGAGGTGGTAGGGGCGGGGGGGGAGGTGGTAGGGGCGGGGGGGAGAGGTAGAAGGGGAGGGAGAGGTGGTAGGGGGGGGGGAGAGGTAGGGTGGGGGGGGAGAGGGGCGTGGGGGGGAGGTAGGGGGGGGGGAGAGGTGGTAGGGGCGGGGAGAGGTGGTGGGGGGGAGAGGTGCAGGGGGGGGGGAGGGGGAGGTGGTAGGGGCGGGGGGAGAGGTAGGGCGGGGGGGAGAGGTAGGGGCGGGGGAGAGAGGTAGAGGGGTGGGGGAGAGGTGGTAGGGGTGGGGGGAGGGAGAGGTGGTAGGGGTGGGGGGGGGAGGTGGTAGGGCGGGGAGAGGAAGGGGGGAGAGGTAGGAAAGGGGAGAGGTGGTAGGGGCGGGGGGAGAGGTAGGGTGGGGGGAGGGAGAGGTGGAGGGAGGGGGGGGGAGGAGAGGGGCGGGGGGGAGAGGGTAGGGGCGGGGGGAGGTGGGGCGGGGGGGGGAGGTGGTGGGGCAGGGGGGAGGTAAGGGGGGGAGAGGTAGGGCGGGGGGGAGAGAGGTAGGGGCGGGGGAGAGGTAGGGGACGGGGGGGAGAGGGGAGGGGGGGAGGTGGTAGAGGGGGGGAGAGGTGGTAGGGGCGGGGGGAGAGGTGGGTAGGGGCGGGGGGAGAGGTGGGGCGGGGGAGGTGGTGGGGTGGGGGGAGGGGGGGGAGAGGGGACTGGGGGAGGGGACGTGGGGGAGAGGTAGGGGAAGGGGAGAGGTGGTAGGGGCGGGGGGGAGAGGTAGGGGGGGGGGGGAGGAGGTGGTAGGGGCGGGGGGGAGAGGCAGGGGCGGGGGGGGAGAGGTGGTAGGGGCGGGGGGAGAGGTGGTAGGGGCGGGGGGAGGAGGTGGTAGGGCGGGGAGGAGGTGGTAGGGGCGGGGGAGAGGTAGGGGCGGGGGGAGAGGTGGTAGGGGCGGGGGGAGAGGTGGTAGGGTGGGGGGGAGAGGTGGTAGGGGCGGGGAGAGGTAGGGACTGGGGAGGTGGTAGGGGCGGGGGGGAGAGGGTAGGGGCGGGGGAGAGGTGGGTAGGGGCGGGGGGGAGAGGTGGAAGGGGGGAGAGGTAGAGGCGGGGAGAGGTGGGGGGAGAGGAGGAAGGGGAGGAGGTGGTAGGGGCGGGGGGAGGTGGAAGGGGGGGGGAGAGGTGGTAGGGGGGAGAGGGGTAGGGCGGTAGGACGGGGGAGAGGGGTGGGAGGGAGGTGAGGGTGGGGGAGAGGTAGGGTGGGGGGAGAGGTAGGGCAAGAGGTAGGTAGGGATGGGGAGGTGGTAGGGACGGGGGGAGGAGAGGGTAGGTCGAGGGGAGGGGCGGAGGTGACGAGTAAAATAATAAAAATAAAAAATAATACACAAAACAAATGAAAACAACAAAGAATAAAAAAAAACAGACCCAACAAACAATGGATGAAATAAACAGAGTAAAGGCCAAGAAACAAATTGACAAAGATGACGTCACGGGATGTTCAACAGGAAATAGCCACAATAATTACCGACGGCAAGATGAAACGAATCTATGAATATCGTTAAACATTTAATGTGTGTGTGTGTGTGTGTGTGTGTGTGTGTGTGTGTGTGTGTGTGACTAAGATGGTGAATGATAATAAAGCTAAAGATTAATATGACTCGTGTAAAATTGTAACACAACCTCAAGTAACACTAACATGGTGAATCCGTTTCAAGTAACACTAACACTGCAACGTTGTCTCAATGTAATATATATGAAGTCTTACTACTTTAAGTCACACTACTTGAAAAACCACTGGCATGTAACAGTTTCAAGTAGCACTACCTCATGTAACATTAACACTACTTCAAGAAATATGTATAAAACTAACTAAATTCAACAGACGTAACGTTAGAGAAGTACGACAAAGCATTTGATATGATGCCAGTAACTTGTAACACAAGTAACACTACACTGGTAACATACAATTCAAGTTACATTAACACAGTCACGTAATCAATCGATAGAAGAAGTAACAGCAGTTCAGTCACATATAAGTGTCACCGATTTCCTTCAAAGTAACACATGTCAATACACATATCACTCGCACCTAATTTAAGTAACAACACGTCTCGCTACAAGTGACACTGTAACATTATCAACTGGCGTAGCAAATCAGTCACAAGTAACACAGGTTTCCCAACATGACCAACGAACAAGTTATGAATAAATAAAATTAAGAACAGTACCTCCTCACATGGAAAAAAGTAACAAATGTACGTCTCACACCAAACAACTACCACCACACACGGAACACGTAACAACTGTACCATACGCGGAACAAGTAACAACTGTAGCTCACACGGAAATAAAAGTAACACGTAACGTTACAAACAGAACAAGTAACAAATACCACACACACTGAACAAGTAACAACTACCACACACGGAACAAGTAACAACTACCACACACACGGAACAAGTAACAACTACCACACACACGGAACAAGTAACAACTACCACACACACACGGAACAAGTAACAACTACCACACACGGAACAAGTAACAACCATAACACGGAACAAAGATCCATCAAAACTTTATCACTACCACGTCACTTACAATCACTAAACAACCAAGTTTTGTACAGAAATGAACACACAACGATATGCCCGATAATACGTTACCATACACTCACGAGGTATTATAGAGGCCTATATCTTTAATAAACATCGCATGAACATTATCAATTATTAGCGATATTATAAGTTCACGTTATTATCAGTTGACATTGTCACTTAAGTGTCAAATAACGAGTTCTAGTTGGTAGGGCACCAGTGACACAAGTTTGTGATTGGTCAGATCTTTTTCGTCTCAGGAATTCAGTAGAAACAAGATGGAGGCGGGCAGCAAGCTGGCAGGCAACGAAGGACGCTCAACCCAAAATTGTCCAAATTACAATACTATTTCCATTTGACATGACATTTAAGAAGGAATATCTTAAGTTAACATAAATACAAGTTCTTGTAAACATACAACATGGGTGGAGGACACACAACACCAAAAATTCCACCGTCTCGTCGGTGACTTGAATTTATCCTTCAGGAATGCGTCGGGTATGTGCGTGTGTACATGAGTGCGTATGTGCGTGCAGGTATCATGAGGTGTCAACATGACATACGGTACGGCCAGACACCAGCCTATAGGGCCTCCTGCTTATAGTCCTACATCCTGAGTGCTTTAAATTTAGGCCTACCGGGCAAATTTGTCAGCTTATAACACAACAGTTACGCCGTCCTGTCAAGCAGTCACAGTCCTTCACCCAGCCCGGCGACCTTCTGACGTGTTTACTGCAACTCACTAACATTCTAACTCATGTAAGTAAATAAATAAATAAATAAATAAATAACGTCAATGTTTACTACCACCAGTCTATTACTGTCACTAACACTATCTAAACTACTCACTAGCTCACCACATCACACACCTATAAATAGAGTAAAGATGACATTAAAGACTAACTAGTTTTACTATACTGAATAAATAATATGGGGTTTAAGAGATAAACAGTAGGCTTCATAATTACGAGAAAATGAACAGCAGCATGACAGGAGACACAGAGCTGCTCCAGAGTGAGGAAATAAACGAGTGGAATGATAAAATGTGCGTAAATATCCGTGTTAATATATTCATTTAAGGAACATAATTAAGGCGCGGGTGTATGCAGGGCCACACACGCGCGAGCACCCGAGGGACGCGGTAAACCCTACTGCCGTCCTCAAGCCACTGAGGAGTCAAAACTTTTATCCCTCAGGAATGTTGATGTTCCCTTCAGCGCCTGCGTCGTCAACCGCCTCTGGTGCGCAGGTCCTGACGCCACCCGCCGCCTGTCACGCAACAAGTTTACCCACTTCTTCACTCGCCTCTTTCACTTCAGAAACACCACTTTGAAGACTTAGATTTTAAATATGTGCAAATAATCGAGATTCTGATATTATTTCATAAACATTAGCTTGTATGTTAAGAGGAATCAATGACGTTTATGTAGACAGCACCTCAAACTTTCTACCTGTCCTTTCCGCCAAACTTCGGCAACCCCGCCGCCTACGCAAGTTTCATCGGCTGTTGCCTACTAGTATTTTTGGCATTCTTCCAAAATAAATGTGCACCGTTAAGAAATGCCAACTTAAAACAAATGAAAACTATTATTTAATTTTATCTAAATGCACCATACACATCTCGTTATCCGTTTAATGTACATGTTTTAAGGGTAAATGTATAAAGAATGTTGGTCTGTAATATGCCGCACAACTCTACGACCGGCATACCACCACGTGTTATGTGGTAAAAATCCAACCCTTGTTTCTGAACACACAACCAATCTGTCAAACTTAACATACAACATAATTTACAACTGTGATGGTACAACACCGCCTTGTACACCACCACTACAACACCAGCAGCCCAGATACACCATGACCACACACCTCACACCGCTAATTAAACGAAAATTAAGTCAAATTTCTATTAGATGACATTGTGTCGCATATGGAGTCACTGGACACCAGCGACCCATAACTAGGATACACAACACAACTACACAACCAGGGTGTTATCGCTGCTTCCCTGCTGATAACACTCACGATAACACACAAGATAGCGGTTCTTATTCATGTCCAGGTAATTGTGTCACCACACCACTGTAAACACAAACTTCTGAACAATACAACAAACCACAAGCGCACACACACACCAACACAACAACAAACCACAAGCACACACACCTACACAACAAACTAAAAGCACACACAACAAACAAGCACACACACTGACACAAACCACACAAACCACAAGCACACAGAGTCATCAACTACGTCTGAATACCAATAAAAAAACAACAAGAATCAGTGTTTTGTCCACATTACATCATTATCAAACAGCAGCGCGACACAAACCCACAACAAACAGCACACCGCGTAGCTCTCCGGTTTTTCCTACCGAACAAAGAGTTTTGTTATTATTCCAAGGTGGTCAGTCAGCATCGCCACGGCTGACATCACCAATCAGTGAGCATTTCCGAGTCAGCAGCATCAGCGTAGCCTGCCTGGTGGGCGTGGGGCAACATGCGTCACCTCTCCCTTGTCTCCAGCAGAGGTCAAACAGGTCAACCGACGTATGACCTCTTGTTGTGAGTGAAAGAGGGCCGGCGACCTTCCCTCACACATCATGCACTGGAACAATGGTGAAGTGATGAGGTGACGGGTGAGGCAAGTGTTACGGCTACCTGACACTTGTTACGTTACACTACCCCACCTCACACCTGGCCTACCCCGTCAGCCACCCATCGGAGTTACTCCTGTCAATCACCTCATCTCTGGCCTACCTCCCATCAACCACCCCACATCTGGCCTACCCCCGCCAACCACCCCACCCCTGGCCTTTACCTCAATCAACCACCCCACACCTGGCTTACCTCATCAATCACCCCACACCTGACCTACCTCATCAATCACCCCACACCTGACCTACCTAATCAGCCGCCCCACACCTGACCTACCATCAATCACATTTAACATTACTTAATCTCAAAGTCATGCGATAGGTCTGTGAAGTAGTGCCAGATAAAGAACTACCCCTGCCTACAGTCAGCTCGACACTACCAAACACAGACGAGATATGTGTATCGTCCAGCCAGATGTTGCTGGACACTCGCCACAGGCCAGCCCTCAATACACAGACAAGTCTTGGATACTGTGGGTGTGGCGATATAAGTTTATACCTTAGTCTGTCTATTTAAATGCATTCAGGAACATAACGCTATTTTTTTGTGCAGCTGAGCGGTGAATGGGTTGTATTCACCTTGGAAGTCAATGTTGTTTGTGTTTTTGTATATAGTGTTGGTGTACACTGTTGTAGGAGTCGTGGGTCCAGTCTGGTTGCGACAGGAGACCTTGTCACTGACTAGTGAGGACCTGTGGATGTGTGGTGTAACATGCACGACC
>NW_024741901.1:19962055-19982055 GCF_018991925.1 Homarus americanus | reverse complement strand
AATACTACAGTAACACATAAATACTACAGCTGGTAGCACAAGAACTGCAGGTAACATAACAGCTTCAGGTAACACAAACTACATGTAACACATAACAGCTACAGGTAACGCATAAATACTACATGCAACACAAACTACAGGTAACACCAAAACTACAGGTAACACAAATACTACAGGTAACACAATAGCTACAGATAAAGCATAAATACTACAGGTAACAACAACTACAGGTAACACATAATAGCCACTAACACAACAACTACAGGTAACACAAATACTACATATAAACACATAATAGCCACAGGTAACACATTGCCCCAAAACAGGTACAGTAGTTTAGGGATGCTCCTTTAGGCAACAATCACTAGGTGTCAGAAGTCACTGTGGGAGAGAGTCACTCCTGGACGACACACGGAGATGACAGATTTAACTTCAGTATTTCCTGAGAGATATAGGGAGGTGACACGATCGTATATTTGTATGGTCAGATTCACAAAGGTGATTACGATTACTGTATCTCGTAGCTAAAGCCGCAAGCAAAGGGATGTGAAGACAGCCGCTAAAGCCGCTGCCAGTCCAAATATATATATAAATATATATATATATATATATATATATATATATATATATATATATATATATATATATATATACTACCATTACCACATTCTATATACTATATATATATATATATATATATATATATATATATATATATATATATATATATATATATATATATATATATATATATATATATATTTTCATGTAAATCCACAATGAAAACAACTCCGTTGTTTCCATTTTCCCGTGTATAAATATATTTATATATATATATGTATATTTATATATATATATATATATACTATAATTAGCGCTAACATCTTCAGAATGATGTCTGATAACTAAGTATTAGTCATAAAATGAATAGTCGATACAATATAAATAAATCCAATATTCAAGTGGAGGTTCTTTAATATATATTGTGCGTGTCTATACGGGAGTTAATCGGCTACCCTAACTATACACACAACACATAATAGAGAAGACCGTTTCAGAACATCACTTCCGGAACCGTAGGCAAAACAAACGGGTGGTCATATTGGGGAAGGCGTCTTGTCTGGATCAATCTCGTTACTATTATTTTTCTCTAATAGTTTGGTCTACAATTTATCTTGGACTAAGCTATCAAGCCAAGCAATAGTAGACAGACAAACTAGGAGTGTATGCTATCTGATTCCTGTAAGATTGAGGACTGGAGTGGTGATGACCCTGGAGAATGTGAAAGCCTGCACAAATCTCTGGACGCCTACAAGTGAGCACCTAGAACAATGGTTCCTAAACTGGGCTCTACTGCAACATTTCAAAGGGTCCATAACGGGCTATGAAAACTTGGAAAATTTTCAAGATTATCTGCGAAATCTGAAATTAATAAGGTTTTATTATTCAGTTCAACTTGGCAGGGTAGGATTTCCTGTCTTTCTTTTCAATTTGACTTAGAAATAAACCTATGTATGACTTTCAAATGTTATAGGGAAACCAAGAATCACCCTACCCTTCTGGGCTGGGACGAACAAGGCCGCTGGTAGAAAAACACTGGCAGATTCAGTAAAGAAAAAAACTGACATTTATTCTAAAAATGTTTTATGTGAGTGGTCTTCGATCGGGATTTTTGGGTACAATGTAATCTTATTCCTGAAGCTGCTTTCATACCTTGTTGAGCATTCTTTTACCACAACTATTTACCAGTGATAGGATATAAAACGAAGCTGGAAAACAGAAGTACTATGGAGATCTGTACATAAGTATTACTGCAAAAACGCACTAACCAGTTATGACGCTTATTGTGTTATGACCCGGGGTGTACAGTCTCCTGGTGTAAACAAACCGTGACGTCAGATACTTTTGTAACAGTAGTCACTTTTTCACGAATTGGTCTATCTATCTATATAGTAATTATTATCGGTATACAGTATATTATTATCGGTACATTTATGGTATTACCGGTACACTTATATTATTATCGGTACACACATTATCGATACACATATATTATTACTGTGTATCGGTACATTTATATTATTATCGGTAAATTTATATTATTATCTGCACATTATTATTATGGGTACATTTATAGTATTATCTGTACATTTATATCATTATCGGTACTATGCATCATTATCGGTACATTTGTATCATTATCGGTACATTTATGTTATTATAGGTACATTTATATTATTATCTCCATATTTATATTATCGGTACATTTACCATTATTGGTACATTTATATTATGATCGGTACATTTATCATTATCGGACATTTATATTATCGGTACATTTACATTATCGGTACATTTATGTTATTATATTATCGGTATTTATATTATTATCGGTACATTTATCATTATCGGTACATTTACTATTATCGGTACATTTATCATTATCGGTATATTTACCCTTAGCGGTAAATTTATCATTATCGGTACATCTACCATTATTGACACATTTATATTATTGTCGGCACATTTATATTATTATCGGTACATTTATCATTATCGGTATATTTATCATTATCGGTACATTTATATTATCGGTACATTTATATTATTATCGGCACATTTATATCATTATCGGCACATTTATATTATTATCGGTACATTTATATTATTATCGGTACGTTTATCATTATCGGAGCATTTACTATTATCGGTACATTTATCATTATCGGTACATATATTATTATCGGTACATATATCATTATCGGTATTTATATTATTATCTGTACATTTATCATTATCGGTACATTTACTATTATCGGTACATTTATCAATATCGGTAAATTTATCATTATCGGTACATTATCATTATCGGTACATTTGTCATTATCGGTACATTTATATTATTATCGGTACATTATCATTATCGGTATTTATCGGGTACATTTACATTATCGGTACATATCAATATAAATTTATCATTATCGGTACATTATCATTATCGGTACATTTGTCATTATCGGTACATTTATATTATTATCGGTACATTATACATTTATTATTATCGGCACATTTATATCATTAGCGGTACATTTATCATTATCGGTACATTTATATTATTATCGGTACAGTTATATCATTGTCGGTACATTTATATTATTATCAGCATATTTATAGTAATATCGGTACATTTATTTCATTATCGGTATATTTATATTATTATCGGCATATTTATAGTAATATCGGTACATTTATATCATCATCGGTGCATTTATATCATTATCGGGACATTTATATTAATATCGGCATATTTATAGTAATATCGGTATATATATATATATATATATATATATATATATATATATATAATTATCGGTATATTTATATTATTAGCGCTACATTTACATAATTATAGGTACATTTATATTATTATTGGCAAATTTATATTATTATCGGTATATCTAATTTATCAACAACATTCTGGTATTTATATTCGTAAGTTCTGTTAATATAGTTTAATGATCGCCAGTGTAATCAGAGTTGAAAGAGACGGTATATAAAATGAACTTTTATTGAACAAAAAAATATTATCAATGGACAAACACCCATAGATATAAGTTAACATTAGTATTATTAGTGAAAGAACGTGACAGTTAACAAGAAATAGTTACAATTAATGGTGCGTTTAATGTACACTGCTCCCATACCATGCCATGAACAATGTACACTACCACCTATGCCATGCCATGAACAATGTACACTGCCACCTATATCAGACCATGAACAATGTACACTATCACCTATACCATGCCATGAACAATGTACACTACCACCTATACCATGTCATGAACAATGTACACTATCACCTATACCATGCCATGAACAATGCACATTACCACCTATACCATGCCATGAACAATGTACACTATCACCTATACCATGCCATGAACAATGTACACTATCACCTATACCATGCCATGAACAATGTACACTATCACCTATACCATGCCATGAACAATGTACACTATCACCTATACCATGCCATGAACAATGTACACTATCCACCTATATCCCATGAACAATGTACATTACCACCTATACCATGCCATGAACAATGTACACTACCACCTACACATACATGAACAATGTACACCACCTACATCATACATGAACAATGCCATGAACAATGTACACTATCACCTATACCATGCCATGAACAATGTACACTATCACCTATACCATGCCATGAACAATGTACACTTATACCACCATGAACAATGTACACTTACCATGCCATGAACAATGTACACTATCACCTATATGCCATGACAATGTACAATGTACCACCTACATCATACATGAACAATGCACATTACCACCTATACCATGCCATGAACAATGTACATTAACACCTATATCATACATGAACAATGTACATTAACACCTACATCATACATGAACAATGTACATTAACACCTATATCATACATGAACAATGTATATTAACACCTACATCATACATGAACAATGTACATTACCACCTACATCATACATGAACAATGCACATTACCACCTATACCATGCCATGAACAATGTACATTACCACCTACATCATACATGAACAATGTACATTACCACCTATACCATGCCATGAACAATGTACATTACCACCTACATCATACATGAACAATGCACATTACCACCTACATCATACATGAACAATGTACATTACCACCTATACCATGCCATGAACAATGTACATTACCACCTACATCATACATGAACAATGCACATTACCACCTACATCATACCATGAACAATGTACATTACCACCTATACCATGCCATGAACAATGTACATTAGCACCAACAATGTACAGTATACTACCACCTACTGTATATACTATAAACAAATTAAAAAAAAAAACTTTGTCATTATCGTGTCCACATGTCAGCTGCTATATCACAAAGTAGTCTGAGATATATCGCCACGACAAGCCAGCGAGCAAGTTGAAAACAAACAAACGAAACAACCACGGAGTACCTCCCCTCTTGGAATTCATATGCTAAGGGGCGCGCTTCGGGCGGCACCTGGAGACGGAATGGGGTTGGGAGAGTGTACAACAATGAACGGCAAACTTATAGGAGTGAACAACAAATAATAAGAATGAACGAGACAACTTATATCTAAACCAACAAACACATCAAAACAAGACACACCTGCCCAGTAAAGCCGAGGCACCACCGTGTAGCCAGGAGGACGTGTGTGTGTTTACTGCCCGGCCTCACATCTGCCACTGACCCAAACACTCAACTCTCTCGCGTAAAATGGGTAACCTAATTGGCGGAAATGGTTACCGGTAGGTAAGGGGGAATGGTTATATTTGCAACGAGCTAGTTCACACCGAAAGCGACCTATTGATTGATAAAAAAAATGTAGACTCACACACAAACACATATTATATATATATGGTTCCATGTGTCATTGTTACTGTTATTAAATTCACCATTTTTTTAGTGCTTACAACAACAAATTTAAGACACAGATAAGGACTGTGTCTACTTTCGTCCGACGCCCTACAGCTGTCACACACAAACATCCAAAACTATTGCCGATTGTAACTCAAAAGGGAACTACCTCATTACGTCAAATTACGTACCATTACAGCCACTGGGTTTTGAAGACGATTCTTCAGGGATATTTTGTGGGGTAGACAAGGAACAGCAAAATGTGTCGTCTATCAGGGAGGGGAAGCGGTGTGAGTCTGTAAATTGGATGTGTAAAGAAATACGTTGTAGTCAATACGTTTATAGTCAAATAAAGGGATCATCTGAAGAGTAGCCTCCAGCTTATTCCACCTTAAGATGAAACACCCTAACGCGACCTGAGGGGATAGGTTTCTTCGGTTAGCGTTAGGGTAGTTAATACTTAATGTAAAATAAGGTGGGGTGTTTACTCTTCAGGTGATTAAAAAAAATCTTTACTGGTAGCAAGAGGTAGCAGGGTTAGTAAATAATAAACTTACGAATTGGTTCAAAGTTAGACAGAGAGTAAGACAAGGCTGTGTTCTATCTCCAACACTGTTTATTTCCAACACTGTTTATTATATATTCAGAATTCTTAATGGGAGAAGTTATAAGTAACAACGAAGGAATAAAAGTTAATGGTAAAGTAATATCAAATATTCGCAATGCAGATGATACTGCTCTTAACATGGATAGTGAAGTGGCGTTACGAGAAATGATTAACACATTCGTGGAAAAATGTGAAGAATATGGGTTAAGAGTTATTGCTGTAAAGACGAATGTAATGATTGTCTCCGAATTGGAAATAAATCCTAAAATAAAAATCATGCTATAGGCAACAGGGACAATTTTGTGTATTTGTGAAGTAATATTAGCTGTGATGGTAGATGTGGGAAAGAAATCAAAACATGAATAGGTCAAGCAAAAACAGCATTTAATAATCTAAAAGACCTAATGAAAAAGAGACATTAACTTCAATTTGAGAAAAAGGGCTGCTGAAAGGCCTTGCATGACAAGGGCTGATGTATGGGTCAGAAGTGTGGACACCTTCAGCAGACACCAGAAAGAGGTTGGAGGCCTTTGAAATATGATGTTAAAGGCGAATGTTAAGAATAAGTTACACTGACAGGAAAACAAATGAAGTACTAAGGTAAGCAATAAACTTCAAGAGAAATACTTGATTTAACCCCTTGAATACAGCGACTTAACCCCTTGAATACAGTGACTTAATCCTTTGAATACTGCAACTTAACCTCTCGAAAACTGTAACTTCACCCCTTGAATACAGGTACTGTGCGTTAGATTAGGTTAGGTTAGGTTATCGTTAGGGAGTTAGGTTAGGTTAGGTTATCGTTAGGGGGTTAATCTTCACGTGATTCAAGGTGTCTGGGTAAGTGGAGCGTTGTTGACACGTCCGTCCTTGTTCGTGTTTATACTTTTACACCCTGACCTCTCGTATCATCCTTGCCAATACGAGCAATCAGCCACGCCAACACGAGCAATCAGCCACGCCAACACAAGCAATCAGCCACGCCAACACAAGCAATCAGCCACGCCAACACAAGCAATCAGCCACGCCAACACGAGCAATCAGCCACGCCAACACGAGCAATCAGCCACTCCAACACGAGCAATCAGCCACTCCAACACGAGCAATCAGCCACTCCAATACGAGCAATTAGGGACAGTTTCGGGTGTTCTTCTCCAACTTATGGAAGGTTCACCTGACGAGCTTTCGCCCGCCATCTGCCTGTACTGGCATCCATCCCCGTGTGATAAAGAGAGTTGGTTGATTCTGAGTTCTATGTGTAGATATTATGATTCCTACAAAACGTCCATGAACACTCTGGTACTGAGGTTTAAGGAATGCTGGGGTTTACGGGGGTGCTGAGGTTTACGGGGCGTTGGGGTTCACGGGGACTGAGGTTTACGGGGTGTTGAGGTTTACGGGGGTACTGAGGTTTACAGGGGGTGCTGAGGTTTACGGGGGTACTGAGGTTTACAGGGGGTGCTGAGGTTTACAGGGGTAACTTAGGTTTACGGGGTGTTGAGGTTTACAGGGGTACTGAGGTTTGCAGGGGGTGCTGAGGTTTACGGGGGGTACTGAGGTGTACAGGGGGCTGGGGTTTGGTAACTTAGGTTTACGGGGGTGTTGAGGTTTACGGGGGTGCTGAGGTTTACAGGGGGCGTTGGGGTTCACGGGGACTAAGGTTTACGGGGTGCTGAGGTTTACGGGGGGGGTGCTGAGGTGTACGGGGGCTGGGGTTTACGGGGTAACTTAGGTTTACAGGGGCGTTGAGGTTTACGGGGGTACTGAGGTGTACGGGGGCTGGGGTTTACGGGGTAACCAGGTTTACAGGGGTGTTGGGGTTTACGGGGGTACTGAGGTGTACAGGGGGCTGGGGTTTACGGGGTAACTTAGGTTTACGGGGGTGTTGAGGTTTACGGGGTACTGAGGTGTACGGGGGGCTGGGGTTTACAGGGGTAACTTAGGTTTACAGGGGTGTTGAGGTTTACGGGGTGCTGAGGTGTACAGGGGCTGGGGTTTACGGGGTAACTTAGGTTTACGGGGGTGTTGAGGTTTACGGGGGTGTTGAGGTTTACGGGGGTACTGAGGTTTACGAGGGTACTGAGATTTATGGGATATATACAATCACAAGGCAAACAACTGTGTATATATGTATTATAAATTTAAATACCAATCTATATTATCTATCTATCTATCTATCTATCTATCTATCTATCTATCTATCTATCTATCTATCTCACACACGGGGCAGTAGTTCAGGTAGCCTCACTACAGGTCTCTATACGAGGTTTGTTGACAAGAGGGTCCTGGTTGTGGTATCACCGACAACATTGAGTCAGTTTAGTTTGATGCGGGCTCCCTCCCTCCTCCACTCCCCCGCTCCTTCTCCCCACTCTCCTCCTTCTCCTCTTCCCCCTTTCCCTACCCCATCCTGCTCTTCTTCCTCTCACTGTGGCTCACTATATCTATCAGTCTATCTATTAGCTTCATTCTTCGTCCACCTGCATGTGAAGGGTGGATCAAGGGGGTACAGTGACTTGAAACACAGGGGGGAGGGGGAAGGTGGAGAAGGGAAGGAGGACAAGGTGAAGGAGGGAGAAGGGGACAGTAAGGGAGGGAGGAATGCGTGGGTGAGGTAGGGAAGTATAGGGAGGGAGGCGGAGGAGGGAGGGAAGTATCGGGAGGTGGAGGAGGGAAGGATGGGAAGGTGGAGAGGGAAGTGTAGGAGGGAAGGAGGGGGAAATAGAGGCAGGTGTAGGAGGGAAGGATGGAAAGTGTAGAAGGAAAGGATGGGGAGAGGGAGGTGTAGGAGGGAAGGAGAGGGAAGAGAGGGAGGTGTAGAAGGGAAGGATGGGGAAAGAGAGGGAGGTGTAGGAGGGAAGGAGGGTAAGAGAGAGAGGGTGTAGGAGGGAAGGAGAGGGAAGAGAGGGAGGTGTAGGAGGGAAAGATGAGGGGGTTGGGGGCAGGGGGGCACAGTAGTCGTGGCAGACAAGTGTTAGAAAGTGACGGGAATGACAGTAAGTGACCACTGGCTCTCTCTCTCTCTCTCTCTCTCTCTCGCGCTGGCTCTCTCTCTCTCTCTCTCTCTCTCGCGCTGGCTCTCTCTCTCTCTCTCTCTCTCTCTCTCGCGCGCTGGCTCTCTCTCTCCCACCACTACCGAATAAGTCAAAGTTTATTCAGAGACGGCAAGTGCATGCAAAAGATTCCCTTATATAGGTACAGTAAACCTTATGAGATGACCGCATATTAAAGGCGTCCGTATATTGGAGATTGTATCCGTATATTGGCGGTTGTGTCCGAATATTGGAGATTGTGTTCGTATATTGGCGGTTGTGTCCGTATATTGGAGATTGTGTCCGTATATTGGATTTTCTTTGGTTTAACAAATTTATTGGCAGAGCTTGTAGTACAGTTTGCCTATTCTGAGGAATTCAGTCAGGTCTTGACACTGTGGGTGGTATCACTTCTCACTGCCACGCAGGACAGAGGTTCATACACAAAGAAATACATCATATTCATTGACAGTACATTTACATATATGTACACACACACACACACATATACATACATATACATATATACATACACATATACATGTACATATATATACACACACGCACACATACATACATATACGTCGGTCAGATTCATGTGGGTAATGTCACTTTTCACTGCCATACAGGACAGAGGTTCGTACACAAAGAATGCATCATATTCATTGACACTATATATAGGTCAGATTCATGTGGGTAATGCCACTGTTCACTGCCATGCAGGACAGAGGTTCGTACACAAAGAAGGAAATACATCATATTCATTAGCAGTATATATAGGTCAGTGGATCATATACATTGGAGTCATATTCTAATTGAAGACTAATCAGTGTGGGCTAGCAAATTTGGGATAAACAGCAAGAATGTCCTCAAGCACACCTGATTCAATGAAGTAATTACATAGTTCAAGATACAATAAGTCAGGTGGCCTGAAGTCTTTGACAGTGTCACATTCAATAATATAGTGTTCAAGTGTATGCTTTAAAGGTTTATCACAAAGTTTACATGCTGAGTGTTCCGGTATGGGTACAGCGTTACTAACTTGCCAGATGTGTCTGTATCCTAGCCTAATTCTGGCCACGACTACATCACATTGTCTGGTTCTGTCCTTATGCTGGCCATACCGGTACCTCTTGTCACAAAATTTGTCATATTTACTAATGCTACAACTGTCAGGTCTCTCTGCATTTCTCACTTCTTCTAGATCAGAGTTCATGATTCTGACTTAAATGTTTTTAATTACAGCATTGGACAGGCCAAGGTCACGGTCAAGATTTTCTTTCTTACATGCCTCATTGGCCAGTCTATCAGCACGGTCATGATACCTGATTCCAACATGGGACGGAATCCACACAAATTCGATACGAAAGTTGTTCTCATTGGCAGTTATCACATTCCTTTTAATATCACATACAACTTTAGACATAGAGCCTGACGGGCTGTTCATTGATTTCAAAGCACTTTGAGAGTCACAGAATATCACCCCACCTCCATTTTCTTTGAGGTAGTCTGTGGCTAAGTAGGTTCCAGTTAGTTCAGTTTGTGTTGTGCTGGCCCAGTTGTTCAGCCTTTGTTTGTTTGACACTATCATCTCTTTTCTTTATATATTACAATTGCACAGCCTGTTCTACCTGTGTTTGTCTGCACAGAACCATCAGTAAAAGCATAACATTCACTTGATTTAATACTCTCTATGTGTCTGTTAATAGTTTATAGTGTGACACATCTCACCACATCGGTGTTTAACATTTGGTTACTACCAACAGGAGTGTAATTAATAGGAACTGATATGTCCAGCCAAGGAGGAATGGCATTAATGGGTTCGTCTGGGGTGATTGGGACATTCAGTTTCAGGAGATCTGCAACACTTTTATGAAGCCACGCCCCAAAGAGAGTCTTTTGTGGAAGGTTGGCGAGATGGTCGGGATTACTTAGATAGAACATCAACTCAGTTTGAGCTGTATATTGGAGGTTGTGTCCGTATATTGGAGGTTGTGTCCGTATATTGGAGATTATGTCCATATATTGGAGGTTGTGACCGTATATTGGAGGTTGTGTCCGTATATTGGAGGTTGTGTCCGTATATTGGAGATTATGTCCATATATTGGAGGTTGTGACCGTATATTCGAGGTTGTGACCGTATATTGGAGATTGTGTCCGTATATTGGAGGTTGTGTCCGTATATTGGAGATGGTGACCGTATATTCGAGGTTGTGACCGTATATTCGAGGGGATATTCGTATATTAAAGATAGAGACCGTATATTGTAAGGACGTCCGTATTTGGAAGGTGGTGACCGTACATTGGAGGGGTTGGCCGTATATTGGAAGCCGCACATCAGGAAGTGAGAACAACGTTGTTTCTGTAATACAAGCATTCACCTGAATTGCCGGGAATATACCTGGTGATGCTGCTTCTCATAACAAATTATATTTAGATAACATATTAAAAAATGCTACGATACAAAGAATAATGTTGAGGAATTAAACTTTAAAATCCTAATTCTTCTTACCTAAACAACCCTTAGATGATGCCAGATATTGACAAAGTATTCTGGGAGCTTTTTTCCACAGCTGTACCTAAAACACATTTTTTTTTATGGGGATTAGCCCACCCACACACGTCACCGACCCACATCGGGGCCTGGGGGTGAGAAAAAAATAATTGCTTCATAAGTAGATACAGAAATAGAAAAAAATAAAACAGACCAAGAATGAGAAACTATATGTATGTTGTGATGTCAATTGTAAGAGAAACAATTGAAACCCTGCAATTGTGTAAATGAGGCAGAAAGTCAGTCAGATCAGCAGCCTGGGACTTGGTCACAATTTTCGTGATGCCATATGGCAGCAGGGTCTACCATTAGACAACACATTATGCTTCCAATATCTTCCCAGGCGATAGTAGTTCCTTGTTTGATAGCTGGTTACTTCCTACCAAGGACTATAAATAGACAGACCGCTGTAACGTCATTAGCTTTAGCTCCGTCTGGTTCAGTGACGCTACGCAAGCGACGCACGTCATCTGGCGAGTTGGGGGCAGTCTCAGATAGTGACGGCCTTGCCTGGTTAACGTTTGATTGTTTAATTTTTTGAGAATCTCGTAAGGCTAAGGCTTTTATCTGACCAGGAATAACAAAATGAATGTCTTATGTTCTCATAGTTCTCCCCCCCAAAAAAAGTTATTTAGCACTGAAGACATGGAAGAAGCAACTTAATTTTTGAGCTTATCAGCAATGCAAAGAATTTCCTTTTGTCAGGGTACTCTGGACAACTGGATATTACCTTACAATGTATACTTAAGAATATAGTATAAGTTTCTCTGGTGGTTAAGTATCGCGACCGTCGCTGGTGAATTAAGTGATGTAACTAGTTTTTCTTATATTTGGGACAATATTATTTATTTTCATTTTTTGTCAGACGTGGCAACAACAATGTTTCACGGTCTTCTGGATGACCTGATATTGACTGACATGGCAGAATTAAGAAATTACAAGAAATCTTCCCTCCCGTCTTGAAACAAGCGCAGTGTTGACATCTGAAACCCAGGTACCGATGTACTTTTTTTTTTCAAGATTATTAAATATGTTCAGAGTTCTTTTTGGCCACATATAGCAAGACGAATATCTCACCTACTTGTAGATACCTAGATATCGACAGACATTCCAGAATTAAGGATATACAAATGAAATATGAAGTCTCTTCAAACAAGTTCTCGGCTAGCCTAGAATGACGTACTACGAATCAGACATGACATCGCATTTCCTGATTTTATATTGCAAGAACTAGAATGGTTGAACATTGATAATGCAATACATACCTGCACTTGATTTTGCCGTTGAAAGTTGTAGGGTTAATACAGCCCATGGATACAGTAGTCTACTTGTTCTTAGTGACACTTTTAACTGCACTTTCTTTACTCTGTACTCAAGTCTGCAATCACTTTCTTTCAAGTGGAGAGAAATCCGCAAGGGTAAATTTGGTGTTTATCAGAGCGATTGCGGGCATTTATCCATTTAGCACAAGTTTTCTTACCTCTAGGAAATCTGTAATACTTGATAATGCTCTCTGGTGCATCCGTATACAGTATATATTGCACTCGGGAGCACACACCAACCTCACCAGATGACGTGTGCTTACAACAGTGACGTCACAGAGCTGTGCATTGTGGGTAAAACAAGTTCTTGGTGAACTATCCTTACTCGAATCTTATCCTATTTTATCCTTGCTACCTACTACCTAGGTTTTTTTTTTATCTTTATCACAAAGTACTGTATAGGCAAAGTTATATTAACGTATCCAAAAGTTATATGCTATGTAAGTAGATATGTGGTATATAAGAACTAGGTCAGAATTCACAATAGTCTGCCTAATGTATTTTTTCTTAAATTGATACCATGAAAATTTGTCAATTTGCGGTAGAGTTTCAATGTAACTTTGATGTCATTTTCCATAGTTAATGTTTATGTTTACTGTAAGTGAATCAATTTAGGCGTAATCTTACATCTGTCTTTATGAAGAAATTTAACCCATGACACTTGGAGAATTATTATCTTTCCAACAGCCAACATCCTCAGCAGCCAACCATTTCCTCGTAACAACAATTGTCTGCGTTAAGTCAGTCCCAGTTCTGACCCAAATTGTAGTAGTGTTTTCCAGGCATAAGGGATGTTTATTCAAGTATGGCTGTATGTATCTAATGACCCGTTCTGTGACTTCCAATGTGTTGTTCTTCACTCCGTTACCTGTTGCTGGAGAGGTTGTGTTTCAACAGGTGATTCCTTCATTTTATGATGTGGTGAGTGAAGGTGGATAGAACTGTGTTACGTGGGAGGTGCTGTAATATGGTGGTTTAAGTGGCAGGGTGATGTAGTGGTTTAAGTGGCAGAATGAGGCAGTGGTTAAGTGGCAGGATGCGGCAGGGTGTAAGTGGCAGGGTGAAACAGTGGTGTAGGTGGCAGGTTGAGACAGTGGTGTGGCAGGATAAGGCAGTGGTGTACGTGGTAGGATGAGGCAGGGGTGTAAGTGGCAGGGTGAGGCAGTGGTGCAAGTGGCAAGATGAGGCAGTGGTGCAAGTAGCAGGATGAGGCAGTGATGTAAGTGACAGGATGAGGCAGTGGTGTAAGTGGCAGGTTGAGGCAGTGGTGTAAGTGGCAGGTTGGGGCAGGGGGTTTAAGTGACAGGATGAGGCAGTGGTGTAAGTGGCAGGATAAGGCAGGGGCGTACATAAGAACATAAGAAAATAAGGAGTCTGCAATAGGCCGGTTGGCCTGTGCATGGCAGCTCCTGTCGAGTTACTACCACTCTCTATCATCCATGAATCTATCTAGCCTCCTTTTGAAACTTTCCAGAGTTCCCGCACTTACTACAAAGTTGCTAAGCTTGTTCCACTCGTCCACCACCCTATTTGTGAACCAGTTTCTTCCTATCTCCCTCCTAAACCTAAATTTAACCAACTTAAATCCGTTGCTCCGAGTCCTATCCTGCTCGGATATTATAAGAACTTTATCTATATCCCCTTTATTGATTCCTTTCACCCACTTAAATACTTCTATCATATCTCCCCGCACTCTTCGTCTTTCTAGGGAATGCAAGTTAAGTTTCTTTAACCTATCCTGATATGGAAGGTTTCTAAGTGGCAGGATGAGGCGAGGGGTGTAAGTGGCAGGATGAGGCAGTGATGTAAGTGACAGGATGAGGCAGTGGTGTAAGTGGCAGGATAAGGCAGGGGTGTAAGTGGCAGGATGAGGCGAGGGGTGTAAGTGGCAGGATGAGACAGTGGTGTAAGTGACAGGATGAGGCAGTGGTGTAAGAGGCAGGATGAGGCAGGGGTGTAAGTGGCAGGATGAGGCGAGGGGTGTAAGTGGCAGGATGAGACAGTGGTGTAAGAGGCAGGATGAGGCAGTGATGTAAGTGACAGGATGAGGCAGTGGTGTAAGTGGCAGGATAAGGCAGGGGTGTAAGTGGCAGGATGAGGCGAGGGGTGTAAGTAGCAGGATGAGACAGTGGTGTAAGTAGCAGGATGAGGCAGTGATGTAAGTGGTAAGTGGCAGGGTGAGGCAGGCAGTATGGTCCACCACTACCCGCATCACGCCACCACTCATCACTGTCTTATTATTTCCTCACAGCTATAACCTGCCATTGTAAATATCACGCTAAGTGGTTTTATCTCCTCCAGGCTTTTTGTTGTTGTTGTTGTTGCCATTTTGAGAAATAAAGTCAACTGGGGAGAAGACTGGAACCCTTGTTGACCCCTTTAACACAATCTTTCAATGTCGTCATCACTTACCTAATTAAAATACTGTATGTGATTCGTGTAAACGTTTCATGTGCGATGGAGAAGACTTTTCTTTGTGGAGATTTTAAAATAAGTCTGATTAATGTTGGAACTCGCATCAAGAAATGTTAAAGAAATTAAACAGAAAGTACCATTTCTTTTATTTATCCCATTATAATTGTCAATGCGAATTGTAAGTACTGTATTGTACTGTAATATTCACCAGTACTGTAGGTTCCGATACAGTACTATTTAGGTCGCTAGCCTTCCCTTGTTTAAAGTGAGCCACAAAACCTCTCAGTATTTTCTATTCAACTGTCAGTAGCTCTTTTCTTTATTTTTATCCATCTTGTAGGAATCACGGATAGTCTACCAGGTTCTACCACCGTATTGTTTTAGCAACAGGGTCTGTACACACATAATTCAGTTCCTCAGCTACTGTAAAGATATACTGTATTTTCCTTTGTTCTCACCCAATCGTATTTTTTGTGTGATTAGCTTAATGTTGCTGTATAATTTTTGTATTAAAACAAGGATTCACATCCATAAGTTTGTACCGGCAGTGCTCACAAGCCAAATAGTTTTGTCTATAGATAAACAACTTGTCTTTTTCGTATAAGACTTACTTTTATGGACGTATTCTTTCTCATTTTGAATCTTTTAACTTCAACAGATTGATAGATTGATTTGAGATGTGATACTAATTGCCATATATATATATATATATATATATATATATATATATATATATATATATATATATATATATATATATATATATATATATATATATATATATATATATATATATATATATATATATATATATATATATATATATATATATATATATATATATATGGGATGAGGGAACATTTACAAAATAATAATCATAATAACAAACCATGTAAAATGATTACATAAATAAAAGAGAGGTGGCAAAAGTTCGGGGAAATTAATCGTGTTTTCCCGTGAACCATCCTTACTTTTTCTGAGGCGAAGGGTCTCTTATTAAACCAGATGTGGTCCCCCATAATACACAACACCAACAGTGGAGCTGTCTACACAATGTGTTCCCCAACAATATCAACAGTGGCAGTCAACACAATGTGTTCCCCCAACAATACCAACAGTGTGGCAGTCAACACAATGTGTTCCCCCAACAATACCAACAGTGTGGCGGCCTACAAAGATGTGTTCCCCCAACAATATCAACAGTGTGGCAGTCAACACAATGTGTTCCCCCAACAATATCAACAGTGTGGCAGTCAACACAATGTGTTCCCCCAACAATATCAACAGTGTGGCAGTCAACACAATGTGTTCCCCCAACAATACCAACAGTGTGGCCCTCCAACAACACCAACAGTGCGGCGGCCTACAACAATATGTTCCCCCAACAATACCAATAGTGTGGCGGACTACAACCACGTGTTTACTCTACAACACCAAATTGTCAATGATTCATATATAATCTGTATGGTAACTCCATGTCTCCTCTTTTGTATTGAAAGCTTATGTTAAACAATCTTTACACCCCAATACCCACATACCAAATACTAAGTCATTTTTAGGCAACAGCTTGGCAATGTGACGCACAGTATTTGTTTATTTATTTGCCGCCGTGTCGTGTGAACGTAACACTGGCTCACACACGTCCTCTTTCAATACAACAGATAGCTATCATATCTGATCCAGAGTGTGATAAGACACTTCAACAACAAGTGAATTTACCCTTGTGTTTCCCGAGTGCTCAGAAGGCTTATCTCAGACTCGGAGGGCGTGGGAAGATTTGTAAAGAGAAGAAACACCATATTTACCTGGACATAGCGTCAAGACTTGTAGATATGGTGAGACACGCCATAATCCTCGTACATGTCAGATTTCTTAATGTTAAACTGGATTTTTAGACTGCAACTATAGTAAATTAAAACAATCCATCATTTACCTATGTTTGAGCTCAACAAAAACAGACCAGTTTAGCATCGCTTAGTGGTCCTGTGGGGAACAGGTTATTTGGGTTCACACTCAGGATGGGATGGAGAAAGGAAACTCACAATGTGCTCTCTGTATACATGTTGTATTGGATGTACAATGCAGCTTGGTGCTGGGAAGGCAGCATGGTTACAAGCGTGATGTAGAGAGAGCTGGTTGGTGAGGATGCTCAGAGGAGGACAGCTTGTGGGTCGCCGGCGAGAGCGAGGGCCGCCAGGCAGCGGCGGAGGAGGTGGTGTAGCTTGCTGCGGCTGTAGCTAGAAGAGAGAGATAGGTCACCACGAGGTCAGGTCTTATATAGCGGAGGTAGGCGTGGCTTAATAGTTGACCTCCGCTATGTAAGGCGGCGCTGGTTGACCTAGACGTGATTTTTTTTTGAATACTCGTAAGGCTTCTTTGTGGCCAGGTATAACAAAATGATTGCCTTATGTTCTCATAGTTCCCCCCCCCCCAAAAAAAGTGATATAGCATTAAAAAAATAAATAAATACAATATATAAGGAGGCACCGAGGGAGAACCGGGCATTTCGCTGATGAAATGGACGAAGCAACTAAATTTTTGAGCTTAATAATAATGCTAAAATTTTCCTTTTGCCAGACAGAGAACAATGTCTCCCGGTCTTCTGGATGACAACATAAGAACATAAGAATGGAGGAAACTGCAGCGGGCCTATTGACCCATACTGGGCAGTCCCGTTTATACCCAACCCCTATTGCTCATATAAGCATCCAACCTATGTTTGAAGCTATCCAGCGTATTCGAGTTAATGATGATATTTGGTAACTTGTTCCGTTCATCCACTGTTTCCAAACCAGTGTTTACCCATTTCACGCTGAAATCTAAATTTGTCTAATTTAAATCCATTGTTACGAGTTCGCTCCTGGTTGGATAGCTTGAGTACCTTTGTAATGTCCCCTTTGTTTAACCCTGACTTCTATTTATACACCTCTATCATGTTGCCCCTCACTCTACATCTTTCGAGGGAGTGCAAATTAAGATTCTTTAACCTGTCTCTGTATTCAAGGTTCCGAATGCCTGGGATTAGTCTTGTCATTCTCCTCTGGATTCTTTCCAATGATTCTATATCCATTCTGTAATACGGTGACCAGAACTGAACTGCGTAATCCAGGTGAGGTCTCACAAGCGCTAGATATAATTTTAAGATGACCTCGCTAGTCTTGTAACTAACACTCCTTTGTATGAACCCAAGTACTTTATTAGCCTTGTTACGAGCAAAAACACATTGTTTACTTGGCTTAAGATTCCTACTTATCATTATTCCTAAATCTCTCTCGCAGTCGGATTCCACAATGGCATCGTTGTTCATCTGGTAACTGGTTTCCCTGTTTGCATCTCCTATACTGAGTACTTTACATTTGTCCACATTGAATTTCATCTGCCATTTTTCCGACCATTCGAAAAATTTGTTTAGATCTTCCTGTAGTTTTGCAGAGTCCTCGTCAGATTTAATTACACGTCCTCTTTTAGTGTCATCAGAAAATTTACTTATGTTGCTGTCTATGCCGATATCTATGTCGTTTATGTATATAATAAATAATAATGGTCCAAGTACTGAGCCTTGGGGAACTCCACTAGTGACGTTGCTCCAATGCGATTTAGTGCCGTTTATGCTCACTCGCTGTTTCCTGTCCCGTAACCACGCCCTAATCTATTTAAGGATATTACCTTTGATACCACGCATTTCTACCTTTCTAATTAGTCTTTCGTGGGGGACTCTGTCGAAGGCTTTGCTAAAGTCGAAATTTACCACATCATAATTGTGCCCCTCGTCCACCGATTCGAAAACTGATGAAAAGAATGTTAATAGATTAGTTAGACATGAATGCCCGCTTGTGAAGCCATGTTGGGAATCATTGATCAACTTGTGCTTCTGCAGGTGGTTTCGAATAGAGTTTGAAATAATTGACTAGTAATTTACCTACTATTGATGTTAGACTGCTTGGGCGGTAGTTAGAGGATAGTGATCTAGCCCTCTTCTTGAAAATCGGTATTACATTCGCCATCCTCCAGGATTCTGGTACTACACCTGTTATTAATGACATGTTAAACAACTTTGTTAAGGGCATACTAAGCTCTTCCTTACATTCCTTTAATACTCTGGCAAATATCTCATCGGGACCAGGTGACTTATTAGGCTTCAGTTTGTCTATTTGCTTATTAGCATCGTTACTAGTCACTACTATCTCGCTTAATTTGTTTTCTTCACTATCTCTGAATAGAGTCGGTGCCTCGGGTATCATGTTTAAATTTTCAGTGGTGAAAACTGTTGAAAAATATTTATTCAGATTATTGCTCATTTCTCCGTCGTTATCAGTTAGCTCGACGGTATCTGAAGGTATTGGTCCAATCTTATCTGTGTTTTAGTTTGATACATTTGGTAGAATCCTTTGGGGTTTGTTTTCGCCTCCCCTGCTATCTCCAGTTCACAGTTCCTCTTGGCTTTTCTTATCTCGGTCTTAACCCTACCAGCCAATACCTTATAATAATCCCGGAGGTAAATTTCGCCGCGATGTATCCTTCTACCTATAGCCTTCCTTTGGCCATTAATGTTCTTTAAATAATTATTTATCCATTTAGGGTCATTGTTGTCTGATCTGAGTTTTT
>NW_024741901.1:19829077-19954455 GCF_018991925.1 Homarus americanus | reverse complement strand
ATATATATATATATATAAAATCACAGGAAATGGAAACAGGCACATAGCTTTAAGTCTTGAATAAGATGAAAGCTAAAATTATTTCATTGTGGATTTAAAAAGAAATATATATATATATATATATATATATATATATATATATATATATATATATATACACACACACACACACATTATTACCCCGCTGGTTTCACTTTTCTTGGTTAAGTATAATTTTTTTTTTATTTAGCTCATAAAATTCATACAAATTACCCGGCCAGAATATAATTTACATTGCTGGAATTCTTACAATATGATGATCATTTGAATATAAACATCATGGATTTTGTATTAGACAAACAAATTTTAGATCTAATGTAATAATTTGGTTTACACAAAAGCAAATTTTATCGTTTGTGCAAAATATATGAAGTTTACATTAAAAATATTCCCTGACCTGCAAGGAATCCAGAAATGTCAATTACATTATCCTAACTTTAGTCTGAGGTATTATTATTACTATCATTAAAATCTAGCATTTTCACCCAAACATTGGAGGTAAAGCCAGTGGCTGGGAAAAGGGGGAGAGAGAGAGAGAGAGAGAGAGAGAGAGAGAGTCGAGTCCATTATTTGAATGGCCATTAACCTGGCGACTGTATTTCTCTTAAATATTAATTGTGTGAGCATACCATCATAAAATTAAGATGATATTTTTGCTGCAACATAGGTATTGTGTCGAGAAAAGGAGTTTGGGGGTCAGGCCAGTCTCAATTGGAATTAATCCCATATGTTGTTGTTCACTTTACGTGGTACCCGGTGGGTTCAATTGACCGCGTAAATCGGGTACTATACTGTGTGTGTGTGTGTATATATATATATATATATATATATATATATATATATATATATATATATATATATATATATATATATATATATATATATAATATATATATATATATAATAATATAATAATATATATATATATATATATATAATAATATATATATATATATATTATATACATATATATATATATATATATATATATATATATATATATATATATATATATATATATATATATATATATATATATATATATATATATATATATATATATATATATATATATATATATATATATATATATATATATATATATATATATATATATATATATATATATATATATATATATATATATATATATATATATATATATATATATATATATATATATACACACACACACACACACACACCATATATACTCGTCTATAACCCCCCCTCGTTTATAGGTCGACCCTGATTTTTTGACCAAGAAATCGTTAATTTACGATATTCCTCGTTTAAAGTTCGACCCACGTTTTTGAGGATAATGGAACAACAAAACCTTCACTAAAAACGCTCTACGTCCTATAAACTGAGGCTCGCTGTGCATGAAGCACGAGTGCCGAACGCAAATTGTTTACCATTTATTATTACGACACTTAACATGGAAACACGGGTAGTTTCAACAAAAATATTGTATATTTCCATTCAAGTCAATTAGGAGGGAATATTATTGTAATAACAGTTTTTTAACTAAACCATTCGAAAAGCGATTACGGTAACATCTTTTGAACGAATGAAAGCGAAAGTCATTGTTTTCGTCACGATTTTATCCCACTTTCCACTTTAATACGTACATAATTTCAGCAAAAATGTTACATTTCCGTGAATGTATTATATCAAGCACAGTATGAATAGAATATCATTGTAATATAACAGAATTTTAACCAAAAACTTAAAAAAACGAGTAACATCTCAAGAACAGAAGCTTAGGTAAAGTCTTTTGGTTTCGTCATGTATTTTATCCTATTTTACATTGAAATACATCACGTTTCAGCAAAACTACTTTTATTTCCGAGAATATATTCATTCAGGCTCAGTTTAGGTAAAATATACGTGTGATGTAACAGTTCTTTAATATGAAAACGATTCGAAAAACACGTACCCTCTAGCCCTGTTCAAGGAGAAGACTGGGAGGAGCTGTTTGGTGCTGCAGACGATGACAAGGAAAATGATTTTGATGGATTTTAATGAAAATATTCAGAAATATGATATCGTAGTATTTATTCAAGTCAATTAGGATAGAATATTATCGTAATACAACAGTTTTTTAACTGAAAACCATTCGAAAAGCGATTACGGTAACATCTTTTGAACGAAAGAAAGCGAAAGTCATTGTTTTCGTCACGATTTTATCCCACTTTCCACTAATACGTACGTAATTTCAGCAAAAATATTATATTTCCGTGAATGCATTATATCAAGCACAGTATGAATAGAATACCATTGTAATATAACAATATTTTAACCAAAAACTATTAAAAAAGATTAACTTCTCTTGAACATCGGAAGGTTAGGTAAAATCTTTTTTCGTCATGTATTTTATCCTATTTTAAATTAAAATATATCACGTTTCAGCAAAACCACCATTTATTTCTGAGAATATTCATTCAGGTACAGTTAAGGTAAAATATACATGTGATGAAACAGTTTTTTAACTGAAAACGATTCGAAAAACACGTGTACCGTCTAGCTGATACAGCTGGTGGTGCATGATGCGTCGTTGTAAACAATAGGAGGTTGAAGTAGATTACCGGGTATTATGTTAGTGAGAAATATCGAAAAGGTTTTTATTACCGGTATGTTTTGTAGATCAATGAGAACTGTGATACCGTATATGATAAGTTAGCCTGTGCTAAGAACTTCAACATAGACTACTGAAAGCACGTTGTAAGGTAATTTAGCCTATTGTAAGTTGGCGAGCATCATTTACTGAAGGAACTGCACAACTTTTCATTACTAATTGGTACATATTTTACGTTTCCATTGTTTACTGGCAGTAAATGGTAAATATTTTTCATGTCCGAAGCTAAAAGTTGCTCCTCGCCCTTCCCATCATGCACAGGTTCAACCTAAAAACTATTACGCATGTATAGGACAACCCCCAATTTTTTGCCTAAAAATTTGGTCTTAAAACTCGAACTATACACGGGTACAGTGATTTCTGCTATAACGCGTGTTTTGATAACGCGATTTATGAATTAGGAACGATATTTGTATAACGCGAATGCTTGTTTGCTATAACGCGATTTTTGCTTACTATTTCTCCAATTTTGTGGTACAGTGGGGTATGCTATAACGAATCTAATTGGTTCTAGAACCTTGTTCGTTATAGGATTAATCCGTTCCAAGCCCCCAAATACAACCACTTAACACTGAAAAATATAATATAAAATTGTAAAAAATGCATAAAGATGCATCTAAACCCCTGAAATAAAGAATATCATTAATATTTGTAATAAAAAAACAATAAATTAGAAAAATAAATAAAAAATAAATAATGTTCGTTGTAGGAGTTTCGTTCGTTATAGTATTCTCAATTTTATAGGTAAAACTGTTCGTTATAGGAATATTTGTAGTAGAATCCGTTCGTTATAGCATACCCCACTGTATTAACTGTGAATATAGTAAAGAAGAATATCAACAAGAAGCGTTCTGGTGATAGAATTCCTGGTGATGATCGTAAAAGAAAGGATATAACACTTGAAGAGAAGCTCGATTTTATCAACCTCAAAATCACCCTTCTCCCCCATCAAGTAAAGTGTTACATTTACTGTATGATTTCATTATTAGATATGAATGTAACATTTATTTAGACTGTGCTATCCTTTGTGTTAGGCTAACTACTAAATTTTCTCGATTTTGAGTAATCTGCACCTAACCCTATTTTCTCCATAAGCCCTGTTATTTCTATTACGCGATTTTCTATAACACGATATTTTACAAGAACACAATTATCGCGTTATAGCAGAACTACCTGTATATACGATTGTGTGTGTGTGTGTATATATATATATATATATATATATATATATATATATATATATATATATATATATATATATATATATATATATATATATATATATATATATATATATATATATATATATATATATATAAATATATATATATATATGCTGATAGTTACGTGTAATCTGTACTCACCCCTGAAGATGTGAATTACAAGCGCAGTGATTTACTTGCATATATATATATATATATATATATATATATATATATATATATATATACACACAGAACTGTCACCAGCTCAGACATTTGCCAAACACATTATGGATTATAATGGGAGAAGTACACAGAACGTTTAGTTTGAGCGTATCATGTTAATAAATCAAGAAATACCAAACAATCGTTCATATTACCATTTATCAAAGCCTCCAAATCAGGGTGCCATTTCCAAAAGGCTTTCAACAAAGCATTAAAAACAAAAACTATCCTATACAAATTTCCCTTCATTTATTCTTAAAGTTGTGAAAGATTGTTCTGCTTAAGGACTGCCTCTCCAGAAAGCCCCACATCTGGTTTCTGTTTTCATACAAGCCAGTGAAGCATCAACAGCATGACCATTAATGTATACAAAGAAAAGGAGGAGAAAAAAAAATTCCCAACCCCCTGAACTTAAGTGTTTCCAAGCCATTCTATCCCCTTACCTCTTCCCAATAATTCAAACAAAATTGTGATAGTATTGATAATCATTAACAAAATGTATGAACCTTTACCTCAAATGAAAACATCACAATCTGTCAGCTATGGTCCTACCACTTGTTCGCACACCTATATTCAAGGTTCGATTCCTGGGTAGGGTGAAACTATGGGCAAGTGTCTTTACGCCATGCCTTTTTACCCAGTAGTAATTGGTCACCTTGATATTAACCAATTTGTTGAGTGTTCTGGGGTAATGGTTAGCCAGTGCAGTTGACGAGTTGTCCAGTCTTCTCGGATTATTCCTTGACACAAGGTCATGCAACTCAATAACTTAAGGCGTGGTGTTGGCAACAGCTTCTAGACCTTAAAAAAATTCACGCCTAGGTGGCCCATGGGCCAGCCATCCTTGAACACAAGGGGCAACCATTATTATTTTTATAGACTGTATTTAGAAAAAATGCATTCATAGAGAAAAATAATAGTTACAAATTTTTTTTTATTTTTTTTCAACATTACATCTGTAACCCAGCACTGCCCGTTTTGATGAAATTGTTATACACGGTATTCCTAGTCCACTGAGAAGTGGCATTCATAGTCTATTGTACGTCTCTAGAGGCTATTACTCAAATAACCAAGGTTTTAAGACACCAACATGGTTTTGTAACAGTTGCAACAAACATTAAATTCACCGGGATATCAAATATGTAACCAGATAATGTACTTGATCAAATTCACTTAAAACCTCCACTTTAGATACACTACATAATGTTTATGGTTTTCATAGTACAGGTATTTCTTCTTTGCAATGGTTTCAATGCCTAATTTGTCCAATATGGAAGGCAAAGAAACGTTGATTGAAAGGTACGGAAATAACTATCACCACCCTCCCATAGGTTTCAGGACAGTAATAAATTTCCCATTCATCTTTATAGCTTCCCTATATTCAAGAACATTTAAAAACACAGAGCAACCTGCTCTAGACTTTCATATGAGTCTTTTCTTGATCTCTCCTTTCGCCTCCTCAGCATAAAGTTATCAACCCTTTATTCATGCACAGAATAATGGTCAACACATTTTTACTTACCAAAAGAATAAATTTCCCTTAGTCCTACATAGTCACTTCTGGTATTTGAATATAGGGTATTAACCCCCCCCCCCAGGTTAGCCATGATTTTGTATTTGAATTGCATTGAAATTAATCCAATTGAACTAGACAAAAATACAATAGAATTTAATTACTGTAATTTGAATATTATAAGAGGTTTTATACTTTAATACTCGCAAAACTATGAGATGCATTTCATAAAGCTGTAAAATAAAAGTTGGATCTGAATATACAAAACCTTAATTTTCTATCAGCTAAAGTCCCCCCCCCCTAATATTTATTAAAAATATTGACGGGTTGTTAGCATGACCCATCACAGACTATCCCCAACTATTCTCAAGTTTATAAATTGGACAAACACCAACAACCTATTCAATGCTGACTTTCCAAACATGATTACCCTAAGTCACACCACTGTACTGTCTGTTATTAGGCATACAGAATGGCAAATGTAGATTGGTATTCATATCTGAAGTCACCACCTGTACTTGAATCTGGGATGGACAGGGCAAGAACAATCAATAGTTGGCCACAATACTGCTAACTTTGACACCTTTGCATCTTAAACCCTATTTCAGCTATATAAAACCATAGTGAATGCACACCCCACCAAACCTGTTAATACAGCAGTAATTTTATTGTAAAACATTCACATTACAAAGAACAATTATCCTACTCTGTAACCTCATTATGATGCTTATACTGTATGTTTCTTCTGGCCATAATGTAATTGGAGAGAAAAAATAAAATATATAAATGTATAAATAAATAAAAGCGTTCCTCTAATTTATCATTTTCTAGTTCTTAAACTCAAATTTGTTCAACCTGAAAAAGCACAGAAGCTCGGAAAGCAATAACAGCACGATCTATACACATTAAAATCATGCATAGGAGCTGTATGACCAGAAACAGAGCCAAGGTTGGGGCACAGAGTTTCTAAGTTTGCTAGCGGATCTTGTTCACAGCAAATGGGTTTGGTGACTGAGTACAGTACTGTATACCCAAACCAGCACAACCTGCCAGGGTTCATGGTTTACTTGACCAGACAAACTAACAACAGCAAGGGATAATAAATGAAGCATTTATTGACAAATAAAATGAAAGGCCATGAGTGTTAAACACTCAATCTGGAAACCTCAGATGTTGAAAATTATAGCTACAAGTATAAACCCTTAATCCTCTTGGTACGATTCAGAACTGAAGCCATGGAGCATGTAGAATAATCATGGTTCCACCTATACTGCACCATAGTGGTTAGTGATCAAATAAATTCAAAGTTCTAAATGACACACCCAGCCACTGAAAACAATATTATTCATCAACAGACTTTCCACCCTTGACTGGGTTAACCAGGATTACCTGATGGCAGTTCTCGTGTTGTGGTCTCTTGCAGCTTTCATCAGGTTTTTAACTCATTTCATTTCTTACAACCTCCATGTCATATATATACTGTACTAGCTCCCCTTACCTCCACATTTACTCATGCACCTCTATGTAATTGGTCTCCATTATTTATGCGAGCCTAAAAAGCTTTTATCTACCTCTATGCAAAACAGTTCTTCAATTTGTGTAAAGCATAAATGATCAGTAGAGGCCAAAGATCAATCCTTTGTCAAACCTCAAGAAAACAAAGACTTCATCCGTGACTGAAGTAAGGTACTTACGAACAACTATGACCACAGAAAAGCATGTTAAAAACCCTCTTCCTAAATCATATGGATAAGGGGTGACTATGGCCTCAACCTGCCTTATGTGATTTAGATGGGGTAGAAGTGAACCACCCTAGCACACAAACATATCCTTTGATGCCAAATTGCAATGTGCAATGAAGGTGCCTTGTGTACTTGTCTTGTTACACACTGTTATTCAGTAACAGTATTTGGACAGACCATAAACCCCCTAGAATTTGGGAAAATAGGAGCTAAAGCTGTCTGACCCAGAATTAGGTGAACACCCAACACTTGTTGAACTAGTTACTCCCATCTGAAAAATCACTATTAATTCAGTGAAAATATAGTGGTCTGCATTTCACACTTGCAGATAATTCAATGTCAGTGCACTAAATAAAACTATCACATGTATCTCAAAGTATGATGGAGCGTTTGAAGACAAGTGTTTGCACAGTAATATCAGAAGAGCAATGCTGGTTGGGGATCAAACTACTGTAGGTTTAAGTGGGAGTCGCATGCAGGCACATACACAAACAAGAATTCATAGCAAACAAGGAACTAAATTTTTAAATCTAACTACCATATTAAAGCCATTGACAATAGTACAAATGGACAATTATGTGCACAATAGTGTTGATTGTAGTTTTTCTTTTGACTACCATAAAAGTTTGAAGTTCAATTACAAATAGCATGATCAACATTCAAAATGATTATGAATTCAGTTGAAAAAGGCAGTTTATAAATATTTCTTCAAATTCAGAATACTGTACTGTATTACGATTCAAGCAAGTTTTCATTACTAGATATCGGATCTACCATAATTTTCCAAATCAGTGAGAATGGTGAATTTCAGACATCACTACACAAGAAAGTACTATATAGCAATGGTGCTACATGTGGAGTGTTTTTACTATAAAGCACTTCCATTGCTAGAAAGTTTATAGCAATGGTAGTTTGTTATTCCAATGTCCTGTGTGTTGTATTCTTGTAACTCGAAATGCCTCTTGTTTAAGATGACCAAAATCAAGGCTGTGGAAAGCTTTTGCTAAATCACGCCTGAAAGCAATGCTTCTGGCTAGGGACAAGTTTAGAAATGGTACCCAGCTTATGCCTTGTGGGAGGCTCAAGTATTTTTTTTCCTTTGGGTTGATAACTTCTAATACAAGGAGGGTTTAAACTAGCACAACTTGCAGCACAACTTGCACACTACTCAAGGACTCGGTTATGAAGCCAGGAAAGCCTAAGCTTACCACCACTTCAGTCTGAGCCTCATGCTGCTCTTCCTCAACCTCAGCAATTTCGTTTGTTGGTTCTGCTGACGCTTCAGGCTGAAAAGCACATGCAAAAGCATCTTTCTAATAAGCAATATTACCCCAAACAGCAAAGCATTACAAACTTGCAAGCAAAGATTTTGAAAGATTTGAAGTCCAGTGTTCCAGCTCTTGACAAAAAAAGTTGGCTAATACAGTATTTATCTGGAAGATTTGCAGATTAAAGCAACCTATAGGTACACCTTTGAAAAATTAAGCATAAAAATTGGTGTTGCATTAAATTTTTTTTTTTACATTTTGTCATGGCATATGTCAAGTCTTGCAAAATACTTTAAACACTGAAATAAGATGCTTCATGGAATAATCAACTGGGTCAAGGCATCAAGATCATGTTATTAATCGACTTGTTGGGATTATTGGCATTTCAAGGTGGTCATAAAGATTGAACTAGAACTTGAATTTTCTTTTGCCAAGGGCTTCAGTTGTTAGAATTAAAAGCATGCCAAAAAAAAACAAAAACATTTCAACATCTTAATACAAGCACTGATATTTGAGTGATGAATATGCTGCATCATCTTCAGGGTAACCACTCTTGAAAATACCAAATGCATTGGTGTACATTATATATTTGTGCTTGGAATAAACATGTATGTCCATGTTTAATTACGACAGTAGCTCGACAATAAAATGGCTCTGGTGCAACAATAATTGGTCAAACAAGATTAATTTTGCGAGCAACAAAATCACACAAGCTTGTGTACCAAGTTCGTTTAGCTTACATTAAAGAAGCACATTCTTCACACTGCATCCACACAAGCAATAAATAATAAATTACATTTTTACCATATAAACTACATTGTCAATAGAAATGTGTAAGATTAAAGTTTTACCAGATTTCACATTATTCAAGGTCAATGATACACATTTCTCAACATGACTGAAAAGTTTTAAAATAGTAAACTAGCAAAGAAAACAGGCAATGTACAAAAAAAATTGTGTGCATTGAAGAACTGTAGCCTCCACCCAGGTTATATTACAATAGACATTTTCTTGAATGATTCTGGAAGTCCTGTACCAAATCAAAATAGAACCATTCTGGAAACCAATTCATATACTGATATATAAATTTTTCAAAAGCTGGAACACCAAACACAGGTTACATAATTCAAAGGCACATAAGGTATAATAAATAAATAAAATAAAACAGTAAGGTGTTTAGGGGGCACCAATAACTCTGCACTGGCTAGCCATGCAACCTGGCAGCCCAGCTGTAAGGGAAAGGTTGAAGGATAAACTTGCCTTCTGTCCCTCAGCTGCTACCTGTGTCTGCGTTTCCGATGTCTGTAAGGCAAACATGCAGTATGAGGACATGCTTTAGTCTAAGGGATGGACTCCAGATATAACATGCTAGTGTTAATATCTACATAATCTACACAGTGAGTGTGGGAAGTGCAGCTACATCTGCCTGAAGAAAGGAGAGATCTTCCATCCACATTCTAAATATGTACCTATCCTACAACTCCACGTGTAATGCAAAAGATATAGCGTACCGAAACTTATTACAAGTGGAGGAATATTTCTTCTTTCTAACTCTCATCCCAGATATTGCTCCAAATTCAGAAGGTCACTTACCCTCGTTTCAGGGGTTCCGTTGTATCGGCCGCCACGCCCACGTCCACGGCCTCCACGGCGGAATCTACGACGAGGCACCTCCTCTGGATTGGCCATCATTTCTCCATACTGGGGACGAGGACCACCATAGTAGCGACGGAAGTAACCGCGTGGGCCACGTCCGCCCCTACCCCTGCCACGTCCACGGCCTCTTCCACGTCCCCTAATTTGCATGCCCTCACCTTCATTCACGTCCCCTCCCTCATACTCATTATAACCTTGATAATAGCCACCACGTCCTGCCCCGCGCCCGCGTCCACGCCCGAAGAAGCGGCCACGGTAGAACCTACGGGGTCCACGGCCACGGAATCCTCCACGGCCACGACCCCTCATTGGTGGTGCAAAATCTCCTCCCTCCTCCTCCATCTCTCCCTCATCGCCTGGTAGAGCACGACGGTAGTATCTGCGGCGGTAGCCACGACGACGATCTGCTGCATAGGGCGACCCCTGCAGGGGAACATCACGGTCATGAGCAAAAGGCGACCCCTGCGGAAGTACATTACGCTATAGCTCCAGGTAATTGGAATTTGAGAGAAATTTTGCTTTATTTCAAGACAATTTATTGATAGATTGAGTAAATCTCAAAAGGAAATTTCCATTTCAAACTTAAGTGATTATTTGCATTAATTTCTCCCACAGGATCACCATTAATAGGTTTTCAAAATGACAAACGTCAAGCTCATTCTAAAATAAAATACCTGATGTAGAAGTTGGTGCCATACCTTCAGCAGATGATAACCAACTGGGACATGCATTGAGCAAACAGCCAATACCACCTAAAAAGCTAATGAAATGTCTAACATGTAGATCTCTGAGAAAACAAGTCAGCTTAAGCATGCATGAACTGAATTTAACAATTCTCCAGCAATATAAAATCCACATCAACTGCATTTTTTGGAGTTACTCTTCCAGAGGGACTGCATAATACTACAAAAGCTGGGAAATTCAGAAATGTATTGCAAAAAGAATTCATACTGAACTATCTAACAAAATGGCTTGCACTTTAAATCACTCCACTTAGCTCAAACTAAGATATTCTGGTGTAAGCCCCAAGTTGAAGTTCATTATGTTCCATAAAGCTCTACTTCACAAAACTGTGCATTGTATGGGAAATACACATTAAAAGCATCATGCAAAATCCAGCACTGGAAAATCTGTTAGCCCCAGGAGTATTAAATTCCTTATCATGCACAACTACAAGTGTTGAGAATTTATTCATGTAGAATTAACGTACACTTAGCTGGAATTATTGTCAACTCGAAATTTAGGCATTTAAAAAGTATCTCGGGGTTAAGGAAAAATAAGAAAATACTTTAAAATTGTTTTGAGAGTTTTTTCATGTACAATGAAATGATAATTTTGAGGTGAACCTTGCAACAGGGTCCTAGTTTTTGCTTTGCAGTTTTTATATATTTGAAAGGGGCTGAACAAGAATCTTGCTACCCTGGCACCCTTGAGCAATTTGCGTAGGATTTACAAATAAATGAGACCCAAATTTTTTAATATTCAAAATATGCAAATTAAGTGATAGATATATATATATATATATATATATATATATATATATATATATATATATATATATATATATATATATATATATATATATATATATATATATATATACACACACACACACACACACACACATACAGCACTGTATATAAAATAGCACATCTCGGCTGAGGTTCTACGATTAAGCTATCTCCCCTTCAAAGCTAGCAATCAGACGGGTTGATACATTCATCATCCTCCTCAAGGGCTTGTTCAACCTGTTATGGTATATTCATTGTTAGTCACTTTCTTTGCGAAAGGCGCAAAAGTGCAAGGCAAATGGGCTGCATAGCAGTGTGGTATGGTCTACAGTCAACCCTCGCTTTACGCGGTACCCTGCCGAAACCGGAATGCTCACTTTCTGCGGTGCGTGTACCCCTTTACACGGAGAGCAGCTGACGAGCCGCGCCATTTTTGGATCCAAACCTCCCGCCATGTTGTGTAAGCGGTGCGAGTAGGTTGCGCAGTGTGTGTCTTTATTGCGTTATCAGTGACGTCATATGACGTATAGGACTGTAATTGGGCCATGCATCCTTACCTCCCTCCGCTGCTAGCTGTGATTGGTTTAAAGCAATATGACGTGTCCACCCGCGGGAGGGAGGGAGGAAAGACAACGCTTGACCTAGCCGCGGCAGTTTTATCCCTCCAGGCCACACCGTGTATACGTGAATCCATTGTTCTGTAAAATGGCTTCCGCCGGACCACCACCCCCAGAGAGAAACCTTTCCTTACCTGGACCCAGCCGCCCTAAGCCAAAGAAGACACGACGTTCCTTAAGCTACGAAATTAAGTATAAGATCATACAAGAGTTGGAGAAAGGAACAAGACAGGTTGATCTCGCGCGCCAGCATGGTGTTAACGAGTCTACGATCAGGACAATTAAGAAGGATGCAGCCAAGATAAAGGAGCACATGAACATCAAAGTCTACAGGTGCTTCTATGATCAACTACATACTGTAGTTGTACAAAGCATTTTCATCATAACTCTTCCAAAGGAATCATTAGTTTGCATAACCCACCACTATTCACACAATTTTCTGATACATTACTGTACTGTGTGTTTACTGTAACACCTACACTATCTTTGGTAGATTTGTACAAATTGACATAATTTCAGTCATCTTACAATGCAGTCACTACCGGGTACAGTTCACAACTGCCTGTAATCAACCATGTGCACACACACATACCATGAAAATTATCAATGTGGGCAAATATGCATATGCAAAAAAAAAAATATTTTTATGCAACAGGTGAGCCTCACATTTGAGCTTCAATAATCCACTATCCAACATATAACCAACATTTTGTCTTTAAGGGGAGGACCAAAAAAATTCTCCAGCAAGCCATTTAATTACTGTACAATAAATTGCAGCTTATGTCAACCTCAAGATTTTTAGTTAAAAATTCAGGTTTATGCCTATATTCGCCATACAAGTCGACCACCCCAAGGCCCAAGCATAGGCTAGGCTAGAACTTTCATCAAGACACTTACTGTAATACCTTTCAATATTTGATATACTGGTATATATTATAGTTCATACAAAAAGGGAAGTGGGCAACAGGAAGCAACCGCTAAAAATCTTCAATAAGTTATCTTACTAAGAACTCTGGTAAAACACCAAGCCAAAATCAGTACCACCAATAAAATATTTATTGTTTACACAGCATACCAGTATAGCATCTTGATAGTACCGCTATATACGGTGTGATAGAAGAACATTACGGTAAACCTGGCTTACGATCCGCCATTTGCATCAGCTGGTGTAAACAAACTGCCAGTGGTGCCACCAACACCAAGTGGCCAGCTGCAAAACTATGGGACCTTGCATCAGCTGTTGTAAATGGCGTGTGGTGTTGTGTTCGTTTAATTATACTGGAATTTACTATTTTATTATAATCTCTTAAATAAGTTTACCAAACATGAATTTCAGTAGGAAATATTTGCAGCAGGCCACGGGAGTTACGCTAAGTGATGCACAGCGAGTGTTAGGCAGGCTGTTCCACTTGTTTACCGCTCTGTGGTAAAGCTTCGCATTTTATACCCGACGTATAAGTCGACCTCTGGTTTTAGGGAGATTTTTCCAAGCTTAAAATGTCAACTAATATGCCGCAATTTACGGTAAGTATTTTGCGTGCCACTGAGCATGCATACAAAATACTAAAATTAACATCTAACAATTACCTTTCCTTGTACAGTATAAAAAATTAATATGTAGATTGCCTGGTAGTGATTAAACACACCATATAACAACTGAACATATGTAGTATTTCTTCATGTACTGAAGATTGGGTTCAGGAGAAATCCTACTGAGGTATGTTTACATAGTGTATGTTCCCTCACTAAGATACCTTAAAACACTCAGGGTATCAACTCTTGGAAACTAGCATCAGAAGCTCTAACTGTATGAATGTCAATGACAATCAGCAATGAATAAATATCAGATGTCTGACCACCTTTGGTAACTTGTGTGCAATTACAGTACATGTAAACAGCTGACCAAAAGTACAAGTAAAGTAAGGAAAGGAAATCATACTAGAGACCTTAATTGACTTTTGAAATTATCAAACCAAAGGTATGATTTTCACCAGTGACATGAACCCAAGTGAAATTCTGTAAAACGGTATTCGGGTTGCAAGTACCAGTACACTTTTGCATAATCATTTAAGCCACATTCATGTGAAAATTGGGTTTAACCTATCATCTAAGCTTGTAAGGTTGTGCCTATGAAAGAGCCATGGCAAGTTTCACTGAGGCAGTTCTTCTCTAGTGGTCAAGTAACCATTCAAGAGTTACTGTACAGTAATCATTCCATATAATGGAATAAATGATATTGCCTGTTAGATTTAAATAGGAATAGGTTCCAGTCCTTCATTAATTCCCATTAAAAATTAACACCAAGTAATTCCCAGGCTAAATGGGGATATTTTCAACCATACCCCACCTGTGAATGTTATGCAAGTTTTTTGACACAAATTTGTGTACACCCACCTCTCGTTTTACGCGGGGGTTACGTTCTTGAAAACCACTGCTTAATTTAAAAAATGCATAAATTACACAATTTTCCCACAAAAATACATGTAAATGGTACACGTTAGGGGAACCATCATATACAGCACAGGGAATGAACAGTGCTCTCACTTAAACCAAGTATGCAGCCAACCTCCGACACACGCTTTCCTCTGTGAAGGTGGGTGATCACATTTAATTTCAAATCCATTGCGATTGTTTTTTGTGCCCTTTTAGCTTAAGGCGCCCCAGAGGAGGCAGATGGACGTTTTCCAGACATACTCAAAGGGGAAAACAGCATTTAACACTAAAAAGGTACGTGATAAACACACACTGCAAATGAGCACAGAAAAAGTAGTGCTGGTGTGAACCGAGAAAGCAATACACTGGAAGCTTGCTGGACGTCGTCACAGTTGTTGACAGAATACTTCATTATCATTATCTTCCATCATTATTAGTAATCTTCATTATTACATTATTATTATATTAATAATTTTAAAATCTTTGATGTTGATATGACTGCGACTTTATAGTAATAACTTACACGCCTCTCACCAGGTATCACATGCGACTCCACTGCCAGACAAATACGCACAGCAAATTTAAACTGTCTTGAGCGCATTATTTCAAAAATAGGTGCGCATAAATTAGCCTTTGGTATTAATTGAACAATTGCGCCATTCCAAAAAAATGCTTCAATCAAACGCGAATTACCTGTATATAAATAAAAACCAATGATTATCTTAAGTTACAAAGTTTTAAGAATCTATGTACTTCTGCAATAAAACTGAGGAGGGAGTGTCCGTGGCAGTACCATTGCTCAGGCAAGCACCAGGGACAACTGACAATTTGTACACTTGTATAATCTTTCCTCTCCGTGCTATCATTAGTGCTATCTATATTTATATTAATGATGTTTATATGCCTAAAATTTTAAGCTCTATTGTTGAAGTGTACAGTTAAAGCTACTTTTAGGGGTGAATCTAGTGACCCGTACAGTCTTTACAGGCAGTTAAGAGGGTTTACTGTACATATTAGGCGTGGCAAAAAAAAAAGGCAACCCCAGGTCCTAAACATGCCAGACAAATAATCCCATACCTATACAGTAAAGTAATTGTAGATACAGTATGTGTAGTGTGTGTTCAGTGATTACCTATGGAAAGGTCACTTCTGGTCTATGGATAGCCTCCATAAACCAAGTTTGGGGGTTAATAGCTTTTGTATTATACTTACAAAGGCCTTGTCACCTCTCCTGCTGCTCCACAAATGCCATGATTCAGACTTGTGAACCTGAAGCATCCCAGACAGAACATTGCATCATTGTCTGTTTTGTGTTCACTTGACAATCTTGGGGGTTTGGGGTGCAGCAGGAGAGGCAACAGGACTTTTGATTGTAGCTATATAATTTAGTGACAGTAAAAATTTAATTATATTTTCATTAGTATTGTTTCATATTTTATGGGTGAAACTGGGCAGTGCAGTGGACTTAAAATAGATGTTCCCCATTTATATAGGGCAGAAAACACCAATGTGTCGTGTTGTAGAAATATCACTTGAGTAAAAGCTATTGAGTAAACTGCTTTCACATATTACTGCCTGAAATAACTGTACAGAACTCAAAATGACATAACATAGTGCAAACCTAATAATGTGCAGAATGCAATTTCCATAATCTGTGCAGTTAAATTTTCTTTCAATTACATCTTGACCGTGAAACTTGTAGTCTCTCCTTGACTTACAACGGGGTTCCGTCTCAACAACCAGGCCGTAAGTCGAAAATAATACACAAATTCTAAAATGGGTGTCTTTTTCTACTCAGCACCACGAGAACTCTCACTTTTATGCTTGCCAGCCATTTTAAAGGGAATTACAAAGAAATTTTGTCAGTACACAGCACGATCACTAACGTCGGGTCTCGAAAATACATGTGAAAAATATTTTATACGACCATGGGCGTCGTATGTCCGAGTTGTCATAAGTCAAGGAGAGACTGAATATCAGGATTGCACCATATGTCATCGAGTACTGTACAGTATAGTTATTTCAGGCAATAATAAGGAGTGCTTTTCAAACATGTTCCTTCATGCCAACACTATCCACACCCTGTTTTGAACCCAGTTCTTTCCAATACAATAAAACTTTGATAACTTCACACACCCTCTTTATAGTATATTTAATAACCTTATTACTCCAATTTTGCATTCATTCTTATTGCCTTTCCCTTCATACAAGGAACTAAACATGCCCACTGCCATCCCTTTCAACCTTTACCCTTTTATCTAACACAGTCACCTGTTTCAACATTAAACCATTCCCAACTGTAACACTTTCAATAATTTCACCCACTCCACGTGCAATACCGAACTTAGGGTTTCTTACAGCCCGATTCACCATTTCTTGCACCCGGAACATATTCTCCCCATCTGTTACTAAATTCAACTTGTAAAGTACTTACAACCAATTTCCCCCATTAGCTGGTAACTTTAATCAATAGGTATGCTCAGAATCCCAATGTGGACGTTTTTGCCTACAAGATTCTATCACATGCTGCTGATAATTACAATATAGGGCACAAAAAACACTGAAGACTCTGAGCAGCACTAAAATACTCCAACTGCTTCATTGAGTTAAACCAATATATTTATGAAATTTAGGAAGTTATTCGAACCATATGAAAGGTTAAATTTTTAATCCAATGTATTATATCAAATCCTTTCAGGCTGAGATGTTCAGTAGAATGATTTAAAATTTTGAATTATACACCTTTTTATTCCAAAGGTTTGCATACGGGTATTCCCCTTGAATATTTACAATTCAGTTATGGGCATGGGAAGTTGTAAGAAGTTTCACCCAAACCAATTCCAGCTGTAACAAAAAATACTTGGGTTCATACTACAGAGCTAAGGTCAAAGCTTAGGGCAATCCAAGAACAAGAAAAGCAATGAAGGGTTATAAAAAAAAAAAAAAAAATGTCGCCCATTAAATTCACATCTAACCTTAACTGCGTCTCCACCAGGACCAGTCACATTGGCTGCCTCATTGCCTTTCTCGCCAACCACGACGTCAAACTCCACTTCTTCGCCGTCGCCTACCGACCGCACATATTTGCGTGGATTGTTTTTGATAATGGCCGACTGGTGGACAAACACGTCCTCCTTGGTGTCATGCCGGTTGATGAAGCCATAGCCACTCTTCACGTTGAACCATTTCACAGTGCCGGTTACCTTGGTGGCTGCAAATAACATATACATTAAATTTTAAGGAAATTTGGTAAGGAAGTACCCCTTCAAAATTATATTGGTACAGTATACAGTAAATATATCTAAATTAAACCACTAAACCTCACATACCCAACTACAGTAATGTATGAGCATATTAGACTGTAGAGCAGTGGTTCTTAACCTTTTTTGAGTCACGGACCCCTTTGAGAATCTAGTGAAAGCTATGGACCCCCTCCCTAGAAAAATGCACATAAGCACAAACTCGACTTTGCATGCAAAGAATATACTTTATTTTATTGAAAATTCATTGCCTCAGTGTATGACATGCACAAAGTATAGTGAAAATAAATGCTAAATTTTTATCTGACCTTCACAGACCCCCTGAAGCCCATCCATGGACCCCAGGTTAAGAACCCCTGCTGTAGAGTATCATATAGATGGATAAAACATTAAAAACTTTACATTCTGTAAACAAAGGAAATCTTGTGTATGAAATTTACCAGGGTACAGTAGACCATTGATATTCATATGGGAAGAGGTTCTTGAAAAACACCGCAAATGCCGAAAACTTAGTTCAATAAAGAAGAGGGGTTAAAGTTCTTGTGCAATTGAAACAAGGAGGAAAATACACATTTAACCCATTCCACAATCTTGGCATGAAATGATGCCATGGATGACTAATAACCCAGCACACTCATGGCATCAAACGATGACGAGGATGGCTAATGACCCAGCACCCATGGCAACAAATGATGCCATGGATGACTATTGACCCAGCACACTCATGGCATAAATGATGACATGTATGGCTAATGACCCAGCACTCATGGCATCAAATGATTCATCAATTATTGCGCCATCAGTTTGAACAATATTGGCAGGATATGATATAACGTTGTGTGACTTTCTGCCTGATCACATCCCATAATAGCTGCCAGGAGGCCACAAGGGCCAACCAGGAGCAAGTCTAATCTTTGTGCTTGATGGATGGGGTAATGAAGGGCGAGGCTCGACTGTTGACCACATTGTATAAGTAGCTCATGATGTATGGAAGCAGTGTGACTTATTTGAACCCAAAAGATGCTTTGATGCTCCCAAGAACCAATGGGAGTTCATTCATAGCAATTGAGAGATGGGCCCACAACCTTCCACTAGCAGCGCCCATTTCTTCCAAGTGCTTGAAATCCCTCAACCCACAAAAGGCTTAGGAAACTCTTGCAGCAATCGATGCTGCCAAGGGCAGTCATTGACTATACACGATAGCGACAGGCCCAGACAGTGAGTGACCCAAAAGTCAGTGACATGGGTGAAGCTTTACCTTCCATTCTCCCAACCACACCATGAACATATTACGGTAGGTGTGGTGTTGTGATAAGCGAGTGACATCGATAACGATGGTATTGATGAATTCACTGCAAGTGATGCCAAACAAGAGATTATAGTGATAGAAGCAGTGAGGTTGACACCCTTTAACACCCCCCCCCCCCAGCCAACAGGCATAGGTGGGTGGGAGGCCTGGGGTATGCCAAGCCAAAGCACTTCACTCACTACCTGAACCTTTTGTGTGGACTGACATGATTTTAACCCTAATGACAACAATTTTGATATGAACTGTGGTGGTTGTGTTGGCATCAGAAGAAATTAGTAAATTATATTTTTTCATAGAATACATGAGATATGTGACAAAGCTGTCAGTCCCCATGCCAAGTCTCACAAGTGGCATGGCAACTGTTAAGATGTGTTTTTAGACTGCCAATACATGAAAAATTCTCTGAAAGATTGTTACAAAATCCAATTGTTAACTTCTTTTCTCCAGGTACTGTATATGCCTTGCGACACATTCCTCAGATTTTACACTTTGCAGACATTGAACAATCCCCTCCGCCAGGCACTGGTAGACTGTACAAGATCAGGGAAGTCGTGAATGAATTTTGAATTTTGTGCAAACCAAGCCAGAAGCTTGTGGAGTCCCTTATGCCCTTTTGTGGCCATTAAGTGTTCAAGCAATACATACCTTGCAAGAAGCATAGATTTGGCATCAAGTTTATTTTGGGATTGCAAAAGCAGCATGGTCATGGACACAAATGTGTACTGTACACGAGAACTAACATTGACATTCCTGCCAATGACCCTCTTGGCATTTCCAGCTCTGTAGTGGAGAAAATGACCTGTTGCCAGTATCAAATTAAGGGCCACCTGCTTTACACTGACAGGTGGTACACTTCACCTTCACTGTATTTACCTCCAAAATCACAACACTGGATCATAAGGAACAGTCATGGCTAACCAGAAGCACACCCAAATTTGGTACCCCAACAAAAAAACTTGGCATTATCATAAAGAAGCATCCCCAAGTGTTGGCCCTCAGGTAGACTAATAAACGTGAAGTGCACCTATTGACATTTCACACAAGGAGAGCCGAGACTCAGGAAAAGTAAACCATTGCACAAACCAAAGTATCATGAAGTTAGACGCACAGATAGGCACAACCGGTTCTAGGCGTCTGATATGGATAAAAAAAAAAATTTTCCATCTACTCTATATGGTTCAACTCAATTCCTGTGTTGTACAAAGAATACTTAGAAAAAGATTGCCCAAAGTACATGTACCTGTAGTGTGAACTTGGCCAGCCAAATATTAGGGAAATACAGCACTGACAGTTTTACAGGATGTCTTATTGCCAATGCAACCGAATGTTTACATGAAGCAGACTACATCGAGACATTATCCAAGGCAAATCCCAAATGCTCCTGGACATCCTCATGCCCAGATTACCTGCCATGTGTGCTACAAAACAAAAAGACCAAGACAGTTTAGCTGCATAGTGCTTTGTGGAGTATACTACACAAAAATTTTAATGTGCTGAGGCAATAACCATCTTGCCCCTGGGTGTTATGCCCAGAGGACATTCTAATTTGATATAGTGAAGACTGAATGAAGATGGGGCATGCTTAAAAAAACACTGGCAACAATGAATTTTTTTTGGTGTGGGTGTGTGGACAATACCCAGTTATATATTTTATGTACATTTTGATTAGTATCCTTCCTTCCCCAAAAAGGGAAGGAAGGAGGGGACCAGAAGCCATGTTAGTAACAACTAGATCAAGACCGAAGTCACAAGCGACCGAGACCAGTAGTAAGCTCACATATCTGTCACAATGAACTTGTCACATTCTCCATATTTCTAAGGTCAAATTGAAAGTTGGTAAATACATTAAATCATAAATCCAGAATACATGAATATCAGGTGTCCACTGTTAATGTCTCGTGAACAACTGTGTCGTAACTTTTGGTAATACTGTACTGTCCCCGACTTACGAACGTCCGACTTACAAACTACCACCGATACACATGGGATTAAACTTGAGATTTACAATACTTTATTTACCTGATGACTTATTTTACTTTCATTTACCACATTGTCATTCTTATTTTGTCTTAAATTAGGTGATTTTTAGATGTATATATGGACTCAAGCTATGACATAGTGGGATTTTAAACACTGTTCTGTAAGTACAGTATGCACATAGCATGGCTCCGACTTAAGAACATCCTCGGGAACGGAACTTGTTTGTAAACCGGGGACCCCCTACAGTTATAATTTTGTATGTTTCCTCACTAAGACACCATAAAACACTTAAGGCATCAACTCTTGGAAACCTGCAACATAAGCTCTTTTCTGCAAGACCGTCAGAACGACAATCAGCACAGGAAGCTCCTGAAGCATTTATCTACCATATCATTAACACAAGAGGAGCAAAAGACTCACTTGCTGACTTTGATATGGCATAGAAAACTTAAAGAAAATTCATATGCAAACCCAGATTAATACCCTGCTTTCTCCTTAGAGCAAAAAGAATTTACACTCCATCAAATAGTGGACAACAAATGGCCCACATACACACATTATATATATATATATATATAAATATATATATATATGGTTATCAGCATATACCTAGATCACGCGCACTACTACATATATATATATATATATATATATACATATATATATATACATAAATATATATATATATACATATATATATACATATATATATATATACATATATATATACATATATATATATACATATATATATATATATACATACATATATATACATACATATATATATTTCATTAGCCCAATAAACACGAGGACTTCTACATACAATCAACACCTCAACCCACCAGGATTCGAACCCACGGCCCACACATATATATATATATATATATATATATATATATATATATATATATACAGTATATATACATATATAAACAGGCATGCCGATTTATCATTAGTGCAATTGCATAAATTCAAGCTTGCAGCCCATTGATGTGAAAGAGGGTTGCTTAATTGTTATACTGTACACCACAAGCTACCAGATCCCTTAGATGTGTCACCCTTTCCAATTTATTATGCCTTAAACAATCGGGTAACGTACCTATAATTGTCCCCAATGAACTTAATTTTCTAAACTATATCATCGAATGTTTTTCACTTCATTCACTTGTTTAAATGCATACACTTTGATAAAAAAATATCTATCAGGAGGGGTTCAAAGAAATTCTTCTTGCTAGGGTTGGCGAGATATTTCCTACACATTATGGAAAGCCAAATTTAGTTATTGCATTTAAAACAAAATTAGTTCATTGCAATAGGATTGGTAAATAACAGTATGCCTCATGGGCCTTTGTCAAAAACTTTAAATGTTGCCAATTTGTTAGCAAGATTTTTTTTTTTACCCAGTGTACACTGCCTTTATATCTGTACTCTTTCCATACCTAAAAAAACAGTGCCTCATCATATGAACAAATCTCGTTACATCTCAGACTGAGAAATTGCATTTATTACTCTCACCTTGTTAGGTTAAGAGATTCATATAATTCTTGGCCATCAAGACAAGTGATGAGACTTGTCTGTACAATTTCTTTTTATTAATTTAGTAGCATGTGTAATTCCTAAACCGTCCTTTAAAAAATAAATCCAATTTGCCATTGTAAATTCTTTCCCGATTTTGCAACTCTGTACAAATTCATAATGCAAGAGCATTTTAATTTTACCTCAACTCATTTTTATTTGTCGAACAGGAAACAAACCTATTCTAAGGTAGCATATGAAACTTCTATTACGCTCATTCAGACATCTTTCATAAGATCCTCCACTATCCACAAAACAAGTGCAAGTCTGGTAAAGATCAAGATAATCAAACCCTTTTCTCCTGGATAATTTCTTAGCATTATCTCCCCAGTACTGTATTTAATTAACTAAGTGTAAATGTCCAGTTGGTACCAAGTGTTTAAACTTGTAAAAGTAATGCTTAATGTCTCCATTAGCTTCAAATTTGAAGAACAGTCAAAAGTTGTAAGGCTAATCAATGACCAAATTCCTCATCCTCACTTTACAGCCATTTTCCATGCCTGTGTGGGTCAACCACAACTACAATTAACTAAGTGTAAATGTCCAGTTGGTACCAAGTGTTTAAACTTGTAAAAGTAATGCTTAATGTCTCCATTAGCTTCAAATTTGAAGAACAGTCAAAAGTTGTAAGGCTAATCAATGACCAAATTCCTCATCCTCACTTTACAGCCATTTTCCATGCCTGTGTGGGTCAACCACAACTACCCCCCCCCCCCCGTTATATTAAACAAAGTACAGTACTGAGCCAATCACGGCAAAATAACCATAACGAAAAATTTATCCAGCAGAATTGGACAGGAAACTATGAAACTACTGGGTAAAAATATAGTACTGTAATAAAATACTAAAACTAAAAATTAAATCAAAGGTCTAGATTTACAGTAGTCAATAATAATCGCTGTATTATACACTTTGACCGTGTACCCTGCTATGCAATCTTCTACTGTATTAAATAGCTACAAGGTCAAAGGTGCTCAGTAAGGAATATAGAGGCATATCGCATTGGAAGGAAAATTATCAAGTGTGTGCGTGTAAAATTAATTGGGGTAACACCACAAGTGATGTACCCCCCTGGCTCAGTACCCAGACATTACTATTATACTGTGTACATTAATGAAAGGTAAATCTTCTGACAAAAATAGGGCATTTAACTAAAGCAGATGAAGATTACCAAAAATAATTGCAGGAAAACATAGAAAAACTTTTGGCATTCGTTTTGGTCTTCTGGGGAGTCAATTAGGTTAGTTTGGATATCTAAATACAGGGATGACCAAAACAAAATCTTACCAAACTTTTTAGTGGACCAAAAAAGGCAAATGCAATTTAATGTGGGAAATGTCAAGCTCTAAGGGCGAAGAATGGAAACAACAGGTTATCAACAGAGAATTCCATTTAAGAGAATTTGGAGGTAATAAGAGGGTAGTGGATATTCTGCCTTGACCAGCTAAGTTCCTAATAATGCAATTTTACTGTGCATGTGCTTTGATTTCCAAAGTTTTTATATTTGTGATTTTATCGGATAAAATACTAAAAATAAATAAAAATTCCTACGTAAATATCATAAGTTTGGTAAAGGTGTAGATAACGGCTACCACCAGAAGGAATTGTCCGAATTGGTTGAACATTTTTCCTACACACTAATATATGAAACAAAAATTTTAACGATAATGCATAGAACATGACCTAAAATACCCAAAGGTTGGGTATATTAGGTCAGGTTCTATGCATTATCGTGCTAATTTGTGTTAAACTTATCTTAAACATTGAAGTTGATATGCATCAGCAATGGCAAGGAATTCGTGGGTGCGTTCATCATTTATAGGAAACGTCTCTGGAAGAGGGATTCAGCGAGATAAACAACAAAAATGGTGCCGGAGTAGAATTGTGAAGCAGGATCGAGTAAATAAAAATTATAAACTTAAAATCATAATAGAAAGTTGTCGTTTCTTTTTATACATAAATTCAAAACAATAAAGATTCAACAAAACTTCTGGTGGTAGCCATTATCTGCACCTTTACCAGAAATTTTAAAATAGTCTTAACTACACGAAAGGTATATTTAAAAAAAGATGGGGGCAATTAAAAGCAATGTTACGGACTACACAATGAGTTACCAAGAAGGCCTTTCTGAATAACCTAACCATTAGCAAAGGTGTCAATATAACTACCGTACCTATATCCACTATGATTTGATTAAAGAGTTCAGTTTTAGTGTCCAAACTGCGGATTTTGATTCTCATTAATGCAGTTATGAGTAATATGGGTTGGGTGTAAAGTGTGCTGTCAAGCATGGGTCAACAGACCGGCCGCAATTCCCTTTAAAAGGTCAAAATGATTTGACAGGCAAATGCATCTTCAACACGATTTAAACAATGGTCTAATACTCTTACTAGCATATCAATCATGATTCAAAGTACTGTAACTTGAATCTAGTATATTTCCAAAACCTAAATCATTACAAAACATAAGCAATAAACCTAAGTTAAAATCAATATATCAGGCATGAATGGTAGGCCCTCTATACATCATTCATCAATCTATTAAAAACTTCACTCACTAATGGCATCCAATGTAACAAACTTGTAAATAGGAATAACTGCTCAGTGAAAGAATAAGATGGTTACTGACGTACGTTAGCTCCGACATTTTATAAACCAAAAATCTTAATTTTAAAATGCAAATACAAGTCACAATAAGTTAACTTACATAATCCTTCAGGTTTACACAAATACACTGAACCAATTTTTAAGAGGTTGTTACGACTTTGGGAGAATACACAACACACTGATATTAATGGTCATGGTCACTTGCTCGCCACGTTACCTTACGCCCATTGAGCTGACATCTCACGAAAGTCTTTTTATTTCTATCACTCACATCTACTCGCAAGTTCCACAACAAGATAAAACAGTCCTTCAACATTAGCGGTTCTTCTCAATACAACACCGTAAGAGAAAGATGAAGGATGGTGTCTCAGGTGGGGTCAACACACCACGTGCTCAGCACGCTCGTCATGGCTGCCGGTACGCCAACCCCATCTCGGTTAATACTTATTTACTCATCTCACTTTACTCCTGCGCACTTACCAAGGACTTCTTTTTCCTTAACAGGTGCCTTAGGTTGTTCTTCAGGCTGTGTTTGTGTCTCCGGGTCCGCCATGATGGTATAGATGGAAAATGGGTGGTTAATTGGGTGATACCCCTTCCCTGATGTTTCCTTCACTCGGCTCTTGCTCTTCCAGCCAACATGGCACGAGGGAGCCGCAAATACACCTCGGTCCAGACGCACGCTGATTGGTCGGTATAATCCTAAACGGTACACAACACTCTATACTATTGGTAAATCTAAAACTCTTCCTCTTACAAGAATTTTCATTGGTTAAAAATGTATTGTACTGTGTTCGCTTTCTCATAGACTTTTAGCTTATACGGGTTCACAATTCCATTTTGAAAACCCATCAATATAACAAAAAAGAGATACCCCGAAATATTGTATGTTTACATATTAAGGAAAAAATATTGTTCGCCATTTTAGAATAACTTCTATGAAAACTTAGTATCTTCATTGATTGAATTTAAGTAATCAGTAATACAGTATCATAAAAGTGTTATAATTATTATTTAGATAATAATAAGCAGATATGTAATATTGTTTGAATATAATTACGATTAACTCTTTCTCCCCCCGTCCTCCGTATTAGGAAGATTACTTTAAAAAATAATAAAAATTCATTGCTCATCAAATAATCCAGCTTCTAAGCACTTCCTTCACGGAAAACCTTGTAGCTACATTATTTCACCATTTTTCTTTCATTGTGTATAATGTTTGCAGACAAGCACCGTCTGTACAGGCAAAATATGAGGGGGTTCCCCACCAATATCGATTTTAACCATAGGGAATCCAGATGTACGACAAATGGGCGTGTCTCTGCTTTACCAACTGTATTAGTATTAAAATTACATAGTTATATAATGCAGACAAAAAGTAAGTTTAAACACCCTAACGTAATGACAATAGTGTCACCCATCACATGATTTACCAAATGAGGAAGGTGAAGAGTTCTGGCAGCCTGCCTGCCCAGCAACCTTACAAGTGCTGAGTAGCGAGTTACCTTGCTACATTTATCTGATTTTCGCCATTGTTGTCATATGGCATGAGGGTGAAAGCGGCAGATTCTAAATCAAGTATGATATACCATTCATCCTCTCGTATTGCATTTGGATCCCTTTTGGTTGTGGTAATACGGTTGATGCTTCTCCCTGGAGCTGCATGTACCGTACCCACCTGGACTATCACACATCATCGACTGAAACGCTACCGTTGACTTATTACTTAAACTTCGACTAACATCTTGAAACTAATAACTGAGTTTTAATGAATCGAAAACATATTAATGCAATACATGTTCTCAAATAATTCCTAGACATAATTGAATTGAATTGAAACAGTTTATTTAGCCAGAAAAAACAGATACAGAGTGGATAATAATAACAATATTAACATGGCTCAGCCAGTTGAGAGCCTGAGCTCTCCTGTAGGCATCTGATATATACTATACATTTATCTCAAGGAATTATTCTGTAACATTTAGTAACATTTGGAATAGTACAATATACTTTTATTATCAAAGATGACATGGTGTGGAAGGCTATGGATGAAAGCTGTGTTGGTAATACAAATAATTCTGACCTTTGGAAGATTCCTAATAGGTACTGTAGTAATCGGTCAGAACTTATCGTGGGTATGATAACATGATTCTAAAGAAACAGATATTTCTGGCAGTCTTGATAACAATAGGCCTGAGAGTAGCATGCTGTATTGTCGAAATATATTTTTCATCAGCGTTAATACCTAAAACCTTACTCAGAACACAACATTCCTATTTCTGGAAATATGTGTAACAGTTATACCAACAGTGCCAGAGATGTATACATGTCTGCTTTAACAAGAGCTTAAAAAAAATTTTCAGTAGAGAGAAAACACAATGTTGTTTCCAGCAGCAACTGTATTCTTCATTTATGCTTCTATTGTACACATTCAGTTAATTTTAATTTTCTTTTTATAGGTTTGTCGACGCATGTTATTTCACAACTCCATATAAAAGTCATCATTATAATGTTAGAGGAACATATAATTCACCACTGTGGTTGTAGTGGTGTGAGGAGAGGCCGGGCCGGTGAACCTGAGTGCTTCTCCAAGAATACGTACCCACGTTAAGCGGCCGCTTGTAAACGCTCAAACCCATTGACATTGATCCGCCCACAGCTACACTACCATAACAACTGTCTATGTATCTATCTATTTATATGTATATATGCACGTATATATTGTTTATATGTACTCTACATAACAAACAAATATCTACACACACACACACACACAGTGTGAACTTGATCTCAAATTTCTCCCGACGTTAACATATCCTGTCAAAAATTTATCACACAAACTATCAGTGCACAAATTTAAAACGCAGCGACCACAACCGGTGCCTAAACGCATGGAGCCACAAGGACCGGTGTTGAAGTAGGAAACATCAGGTCACCGCACTAGTCTCTGGCCCCTGTAATCACCTCCCATACACGTCAGATGATCGACATCTGGGGGGGGGGGGGCAAAAGGGCAGATATACTGTAGATATGAGCAGTGTTAGAGGGCAGCAAGTGTTAGTGTTGATTGGTGAGTGTTCGGGATGTTATCAGGACGAGGGGCAGATTTCAGATTAATTTTGCCCGAAAGTGATAATTTACCCCTTTCACCTGGCTCTTACCCCTCACACACCTTGCACTGAACTGTTATGTACTGCGTATGTACGGTACAGCCACAACCACTATGCACACCCTATCCAAAGATGGTATAGCTAAGCTTTGTCGAAGAGTGCGGGAAGATATGATAGAAGTATTTAAGTGGGTGAAAGGAATCAATAAAGGGGATATAGATAAAGTTCTTATAATATCCAAGCAGGATAGGACTCGGAGCAACGGATTCAAGTTGGATAAGTTTAGGTTTAGGAGGGCGATAGGAAGAAACTGGTTCACAAATAGGGTGGTGGAGGGGTGGAACAAGCTTAACAACTTTGTAGTAAGTGCGGGAACTCTGGAAAGTTTCAAAAGGAAGCTAGATAGATTCATGAATGATAGAGAGTGGTAGTAACTCTCGACAGGAGCTGCCATGCACAGGCCAACCGGCCTATTGCAGACTCCTTATTTTCTTATGTTCTTATGTGGATTAACCGCTAAGTTTGACCTATGGACTTCCACAAAGATAGAATAATCCTAAATGCTATAATACATATCTTGGCTGTTTCATTGTATAGGTTAACTGTTAAGTATGCAGTCTACCGCAGCTATCAAATATGGAAGTACTCCCGTCTGGGAAGATATTGGAAGCATAATGTTGTTGTCTATGTTAGACCCTGCTGCCACTTGGCATCACAAAAATTATGACAAAGTCCCAGGTTGCTGATCTGACCTGTGCGCGGGAGGGCTAATCCCCTTAAAAAATTATATATATATATATATATATATATATATATATATATATATATATATATATATATATATATATATATATATATACATATATATATATATAAATACACTGTGGGTGCGCGTAATCCAGGTATATGCTGATAACCACAAGGAAAGAAGAAAACACGAAGTTCCCAAGCGTTTTCGTGTAATTCACATCTTCAGGGGTGAGTACAGACTAAGGAGAAGTACAAAATAAGGTATATATATATATATATATATATATATATATATATATATATATATATATATATATATATCTTGATAAAATCACACGGGAAAAGGAAAACAACGGAGCACCTTAGCTTTCGTCTTTATTCAAGACATCTTCAGAGGAGGGTGAGATCAAGTCCACAATGGTCGGGTATTAGGTAATGACCCTACTAATCTTTAAAAAGCACCGCAGCAGTCGGTAGTCAGGTCAGAGGGTAAGCTGACCCAACCTTCTACATGTCTGCTTTGACCTAGTTTACTGGCCGCCGTCTGGGCTAGTGAGGTCGAAACAGGATCATTGGTGTCAAACAAGGTGTCCCCAGTGTTTCTCTTGTCTTCAGCGCACTAACACCTGAGGTTTATGGATTGACGATAATAACTCATTAATTGGATCTCATGAAGGTTAGGAGCCTCCGCTTATTTCACCTCATGATTAAACACCCAATGCTAACCTAACCTAACCTAGCCTTTTGTTATCATCATTAACTCACATTTCAGTCTTTGATTAGTGCTATCAGATTTCAGATTTGGATTAGCGCAATGAATAAAAACAAATTAACAGGTCATTGTGGATGGCTAAGGCAAGGCAACCACTCTGTGCCTCGTTCTACCTTTCTTTAACCTTAATAACTTCTCACTCTTCCCAGCCATCAAACACCTGCCTTACAAATCCTTCTGACATTCATATTATTAAACAGTACAGTGGGTAATACACGACACTGTCCCACCTCATTCTCCGTACTGTTTATTCATTTATTTGTCCAGGGAACCTTACACAGACTTTTCTTTTCTATCCCCTCATCACACTGTGGCCCCACTACCCACGGCCATAGCCAGGTGGGGTCGAAAGTTTCGATTGGATCCCAGCTGGCGGATTAAGATCTCCACCACTGGAACAATGTTTATGAAGGTGGTCGTTTGTGTTAATAATGGTTGTTCACTCTATGGGCCAGAGTTACTGGTTAATCTAAATGAGCTTGTGCCTTCTATACATGATACAGCCTACAAATGTATTATAACACGTGTGGTAATTCGGTGCTCCTATAGTATGCAGTCTACCGGGATATTTACACTTCCCAGTGCTCAACATAGTAACGATGGAATTAATAGTTTACAAATATTCCGTGTTGGTTTTGAAGAACTAGACCTAATTATCAATTTGTATTTACAGCGGATGAAAAAATATTTTGTTTCCATTCCAGATTCCAATTTCTCGTTTATTTTCGTTTTGGTCGTTAAAATCGCTCCCCTTATTACAGTGAGTGAATCTGCTAGTCAAATGTTGTTCAGTACTGTCTACCTCTTGTCTACGGAGATGATAAACAGATCAGCTTACAGCTTTCCTAAATTGCGTCGCAGGTTAAATTAGGTTAGGTAAGATTGGGTTAGGTTTTTCTTTGACTTTTTTCCTTGTGACTTTTTCCTGGATTCTTTCATTTGTACTAAAAATGGACACTAAAGGACGCCTTACATGAAAGGGAACAAATTTGACCACATGCTAATGAATTTCCATTAAGTTGTAGCGATAAATACAGTACAAAAAGTTTCCATTATTTGGCAACAAAATAATATGCTTTTCAAAGTTTAATCGGCGATTTTCCTTATTTAACATAATGTATGTATGTATCAGGATAATGCTAAGAAATTTGCATTCCATCTATTGTTTGATTATAGTGTTGATGTTTTGCGTGGTGTCACCTTATAACAATGAACTAAGAAATGAAATATTGTACACTGTTCATTTCATCAGTTTGTACACAATAACTATTTTTTTGCATATATTCAATGTATGTAAGGAGTCACCCTGACGTCATCAACACAGGTCACAGGTGTTTATTTGCATGTTGTCTCAGAAAAAAATATACACATCAACAAATAAGGACAATATTGTTGTTGTAAGGCATTTTATTGCTCTCCACGAAAATCTATAAAGCGGCGTGTAAAATTTTTCTGTAACACCCTGTAGGTGTATTTGAGGTATGCTCCTCACACCTGCAGGATATGACACCCGATTATCTCCATGAATATCACTGCCTCATTATTCTAGAGTCTAGACAATTAGGACATCTAATAAGAGATCATCACAGCGTTGACTGATGCATCAATCCGAATGGTAAGGTTACTGGTAGGTTAAGTTAGGTTGGAACCCATTTGGACGATTATTTGATCAGCCAGACTTCTATATTCTCTGCATTTTGTGGGCCTACAAACCCGCACTGCCTCTACACTGCCCTCCATCGCACACTGGTATGTGAAGTTTATGATATGTGATAATCTTGTGGGCGGACTAGAGTGGGTAGGGGGAAATATGGGAGGTAGTGTAGCGGAAGAGGTGTGTGGGGGGGACGAACATGGATGGGTGTGTGTGTGTGGGTGGGTGGTGGTCTTTGATGGGTGGGGATGGGAGGAAGCAGTGAGAGTCAGCGGTGGGCGGGGCGAACCAGTAGTGGGCGGAGGTTACAAGAGAGGAAGCACGTGGAGGAAGTCGGATGGGAGGGTACAATCCAGGTCCGTTGTGTGTCCTTACTCCTCAGATACACTCTCCTCCGTGTGTGTGTGTGTAGTACGCGAATGAAATCTTATATAACAGTCGTGCGTATGAGCTAGACATTGACAATGGTGTTACACAATCCATTTCCTCGAGTGGATGAGTGTCTACTGTAGTTGAACCCAATATTGACCTTGGTGTACCCTGCGTGGCGGTAGTGATAGCGGCAGCCTGCATCCAGATTCATACATAATAGGACGAATTAATTTCCTTATTGTTTTGTTAGTTTTTGTTTAGTGTAAGGACGTACTTAGAGAACATGTTTAAGGGCCTTGGTTTTTGAAGCAGAGATAAAAATGAAAGAACAGTACAGCACTGTATAGGCCCTACACATTCTCAAATATTCAGGTATGTCGGGGATATTACGTGTCTCTAACACATGGAACATTTTGTCCATGTTTAAGTTTAGGGGTTCAAAGGTTTTCAGACGCATTGATACACACATACACACACACACACACACACACACACACACAAAGAATCCAGAAACAGGATTCATGCCAACTTTGAGCACAAAATGATAAGTACCGTAGAATTTAAAATCCTTTGTTAGCGAAGTTGAAGAGGAAAATAAGCTACGCAAGTGCTAATCCATCATTAATAGGGCTTGTACCTTTGTGTAATATCTCTATCTGAGGCAGGCGTGATAAGAACAAAACAAAAGCAAAAGTTTTCTTTGATAAGCGTTCACAAACAGAATGTACTTCTTGAGAGCAGCGAATACACGACTGCTCACCAGACTACCGATTTACAAGATTTCTATGACGAATAAAGAATAATCATTGCAACTGAAAATATAAGACTGCACCGTCTTGACTAAATCACCAAGATAGCTTTCGAAAATGGCGTACACATTTCAATTAGTGTCAGTTAGGAGACAAAATTTATATAAATTTTTTACCCCTATAATAATACAATCATGTCCCATTAAATTATTCTGGTGTTCAGCGAACGTATCTAGTTAAAGCATTCAGTGCAATTTTTAAGTAATTCTAAACGACATTTTCATGCTTTTGAGTCAAATTGTTAGGTGCATTCTTTTATCTTCAGTTACAAGGGATCTCCGTCATGAGAACCTTTGCGTATCTGCTGTACACGTAGGAACTGTTTCTCAGTGTGAAATAAGCTGAGCTAATAATGGGACTCGAGGCTCGTTAAACAGCACAAATTACACTGGTTTTGGTAGATCCTGGCAGCGTGAACAACTACTGTATGGTGCGTCCTGAGACACAGATATGGGAGGGTGAGAGTAACAGCAGCCTAATACAGGAGGCTGCGAGGAAAAAAGCTTAGTGTGAGAGGTGGCGAGTAACGACAGCTTAGCGTATCATGTGGCAGAGACAAAGAAAAGCTTGAGACATACATTGTGATTAAGTTTCCTTGAATATTTATATTTTTTTACGGGATTAGCCACCAGGGCACAGGTCAATGACCCACATCAGGGCCTGGGGGCGAAAATATAATAATAATAATAATAATAATAATAATAATAATAATAATAATAATAATAATAATAATAATAATAATAATAATAATAATAATAATAAAGGAAGATAAATAAAAAAATTAAGAAAAAGATCAATAGTAAGAAATGATATACAGTATGTAAGTTGTGTTGTCAAAGCAAGAGAACCAATTGAGACCTGCAATTTGTGTGTAAATGAGGCAGAAAGTCAGATCAGCAACCTGGGATTCGTCACAATTTTTGTGATGCCATATGGCAGCAGTGTCTACACATTATGCTTCCAATATCTTCCCTGTTTGATAGCTGCCTACTCTCTGCAAGTGAGGCCTTCAGATAGCGTCCCACCACATTTTTAAGAAAAAATAGAACGTCATAACGAGAGGACAAAACGTACAGATCAATACTAAATATTTTGTTACACTGTAAGATGTATATATATATTCATACAAGTTCACATGTACAACACATAGATAGTAAAAGTATATTGCAACGCTGGTAAACAGAAAGTTGATTGTGTGTGTGTGTGTAAAGTTAATGCTACACAGAAAATAAAAAAATTGCATAGAATTTTTCAAATTAACTTTACTTACCGGGTGATGGGAACTCTCAGCCTAGGTGTCACTGTTGGTAGCTCCTTAGCTAAGACAAAATACTCCCCAGTGCTGTGAGGCGTTTTTCTTACGCCGTTTAAATATACCTCCGATGTTGAATATTTTCGGCTCTACATAATCAAAACACAATATCATGTTCCATCTTTACAACAGACTGACTTTAGACGATATTTTTTGTTGTTGTTTTGTGGTAAATCCAGTTCCGACGATGATGAAAATAGAAGAGATCGTGTTCACGGACCGTGTCGTAAGGAATATTTGAGTGACTTCAGGATTGTCACATCCACAGTTAACTGGAACTGGTGGGGCAGCACTACTGGCTATCTGGCACTACAACAGTGGGTGGCATTGTAACCAACTACTAACCACCTGCACCAGAGAGGCAGAGATATGTTGGAAAACAACCCCAGTCTCAGCTGCCCATTCATTCTTCTCCTTGTTTCTTGATGGTTCCTCCCCGATCTGAGACTCACAGGATTATCAACAGAGACATTGAAAAGGATTTTACAAAGATTAGATGAGTAGTTTCCTTAAGGGTATTCATTGCATAGCTGGATAATTATGTGAGAATAAGGGGTAGCTGGTGACACAGGGTGAGTCCAGGCAAGGCGTAGCTCTGCAGATTCCTCCTCCGTCAGCAGTTTCTTGTTGATGGTTGTCGCTGTCTCGCCGCCACCTACACTTTAGTCCCCACTACTCCTCACCAATCCACCACCTCCAACATTCATCCACCACCACCCACACTCTCACCTGCTCCTAACCCCACACACTCTCACAGTCTCACACGCCATTATGTCACGGTTGTGATTTAGCTCAAGTCGAACTATCATATGCATGTTTGCATCTATAGATACTAGAATTATTCTCATCGTACGAGCTTATGTGAATCAAAGTCCCGAACCTCCGTGGCCATAATAAATCGGGAATGAAATTGATTAAGTTAGTACAGGGTGTGTACAAAGTCCGTAGGTGCTTGTATTACTGACTAAGGAAGTTGTAATACGTACATCCAGAACATGTGTGTGTGTGTGTGTGGTTGGATAATTACTTTACTCTTACAAATTCAAAGGTTGAGTAACAGCGAGCATGGGGAAGAAAGAATACAGTTGAGCATAAGATAATGGAGTACAAGAGTGTGGTCCCTCGCCTGGGGACTCTGATGGCACAAATATTATAGTTTACCAGGAACACATAGTGGTTGTCGTGAGTGAAAAAATATTAAAATTCAAACGCATCCGGTTAATGTTGTCACTCTTTCAGAAGATGAGCAACTAACGAGAATTAACGGTAAATTTTACACCCTTTCTTCTGTGTCCTTGAATATACTCTTCATACAGTAGATAAAAACTTTCGTTTGTTTTACACTTTTATAGTAAGCCCCGTTTCTAAAATGAGCACTCGAAAATAAAAATGTCTTAAATGGGCCTCGCCGAGCTCATGCTTGACGCCAATAAGAGACCCAAAGTCCTAACGTATACATGCACCTGGGATGAAAAACGCTGGTGTCGGACACAACTACCTGTATATGAAAGGTAAATAAATATATATCACTCTTAAGACTCTAAGGTTTGTGAGCACAGTGACCCTCATACTCGCTACCGCGATTCAATGGTTACATCCTTCACGCCTCTCTACCTCCAACTTGCGTCTCATTAACATAAATATTAAAATTACAGTTTAATTCCTCTCTTTAGAAAAATATAAGTTTAATGGGTTATGCGAATATTACAGCGTATGTCCTATGTACGTTACAAATGTCAAATTTGCTGTGATTTGTGGATAAATTTTGATTTTGAAAATGAAAGTGTTCGAATGTTACCAGAAATATGTATACTCTCATTGTACATCTTATTAAAATACATAACAAACGTATATAGCTGAATATTTTGTAATTGTTGTCTAGTATATGAATTTATTTAGTGAACATGTCTAAAGACCTTAATTGTATTATAAAAGAAAAGGAAAAGTAACAGAGACGTGACCGATCGCCCAAGCGGCTAACGAGCCGATCAGTGGTGAAGAGGATAGAAAGAAAGAAAAAATAAATAAAAAGCGTTTTAATTCGATATGGTTCAGCATTCACGTTATACATATCCCAAAACTTCATAAACTTCATCAAATATTATAATAGCTATTGATAGGGGATGATGTGTGACTAGTGGTAATTAGTTGTATGTTGAAGGACTCCAAGCTGTGGCCATGATGATCAACACCGTTAAGTGATGTGCTCTCACGTTTGTTTATGGCTACAGGACGCCACCGTGTCTCTAAAAAGATGTGATCCTCATAGGATCGCACGATGACTATTCCTCACAACTAAATATGTAAGAAGTAGTTGTTTACAAAAATAATGTTCATAGACAATATTAGAATCACACCAAGAATATTTTCCAAAGAGGGTCAGAGAAGGAAAACCAAAGGGCCCAGAAAAGTCCTTTTGGTACTATATGATCTACTGTAATGGACTAATAGAATAATGGGACCATAATCTTTTGGGCCCCTGTCCCTCTGCTTCCTCCCTGAGGGCTCCGAAGCTATGGGTCCGTCCTTTCTCTTTTTGCCCCTTTCCTTCCTCCCTTTTCTCTTTCTTCTTCATTAGTGGGTCCACTAAAGCAACACTAAGAATGGGGGAGGCAACTGGACATTTGTCAATGTAAACTAATACCTCTGTCTTCAAAATTTCAGTTCACTCTTTCCAAGGATTCTAATGCTTGCTATCTCTTAATTGGTGCCAAGTGAACACTTATCTAGTTAAGACAAAGTCTTGGTGTAGTTCTAATGCTAATTTTTAACGTAAGCTAGGTACATTCTTGTATACTCAGTTACGAGGAATAGTCATCGCACGAATCATTGAAACTCGGGACCCCAAGGCAGGGATTTTCAAATTAAGAGTAATTTTTTTTACGTAATTTGGGAGAGATAACATCAGTCAGTAAATGTTTGCGTACATGTAATTTCAACACATGTCTGGCGGCATTTTTTTTCCTGTTGTTTAAAGTGAAGCATTGTTTACGGGGAAAATATATTTTAACGTGGAAAATTTTGAGAAATCAGAATTCGAATTATCAAAAGATTTCTTTGATGCATTTTACCCCTAATGTGAGACGTTAGGCCAATTATAGTAACTGGATGACTTTGTAAGTTACAAAACACTGATGACCAAAATGAGTTCGAAATTACGCCGAGACTCGTCCGACTACTTTCATGTTAAGTAGGCAAATAATTTTTTTTCTACAAAATAGTTAATGTGTTGCTTTGAGAAATTATTTCTAGATATCTATAGTTGGATGCCAATATCCTACTGAAGCTAGGATTCCATTCACGCGTTAGCGTTAGCGCCAAAAATAGAACGCATTGAAATGTACATAGTTGTTTCCATAGGCACGGTTGCGTTAGCAGTAGCGTTGGCGTTATGCGTTTGCAGAACATGCCAGGTAGCGATTGAAAACGCAACCGCTTGGAAACGGACGCGGGAATCCCACACTGTGACGTCCATGTTTGTCCACCTCACCCAGCAAAATTCCTCGAGGAAAAAAAAAAATCTGTCGAGGAGACTGAGAAGTTGATTTCACTCAGAATATATCCCAACCTAGTTTTGTAATGCATTTATATAATACTTAAAACCTTTATATATCATTTTACGATATCTATACATTTTTGACACAACTGTTCTAAAGTGAAGGTTCGTGGTCTCAATAAAAGGTTCACTGGAATACTAATTTTTGTGTAAATATCTATCTACGGTTCCTACTATTTCCTATTTATAAGCATGACTCCCCTTGGGCAAATGACTTCTCTGTTCCTGCAGTGTTTCACCAAATCCTCCTCAACCAGGGAAAGAACATGTGAGAACTGTTGCCTGCTGAGACGAAAATATTCTTTGAATTTTTCTTCATCCAAGGTTAGGTCTTTTATCAGAGTACTGTAGGCTCCATATTTGGTCCGATTCAGCAGCAATCTATGAACCCACAATCTATGTTTCCTTGTCCGTTTTTCCTTTGATTTACGCATGATCTTATACAAACCCAGGATGTTTATTAGAAAATCATCGTGTTCATATTGTTTCGATGCATGAGGCGCCATCTTTCCTGTACTGTTCCCGCTAGAAAGACAGCTGCATTCATATGGAAACAGGGGTGTGCGTTTTTCAGGGAAATTTAACGCAAACGCATACTGCAAACGTTTACATGGTATCCTAGCTTAACTATATATAAATTGTTCTTATTGAATAATCTGGTGTTATCGCACAATATCAAATAAGGCGCAATGGGCTTAGTGTTATATACTCATCAGTAGCTTGGCGACGCTACCGTCACGAAAGTAAAAAAAAAAAATATCTGAGTGAGCCATCTTCCTAGACCTAGACACGAATCCTTGGAGTAGGTCAGTCTATATTGCGGAGCGTATTGTTGGCCAAAAACTGATGGTCACTGATGTAAGGCTCTTGTTTATATTTTTTGTTTTACGTGTAGTATATTAGGTTAGGATTACTGTAGGTTGCGGTAAATGGTGTACGAGAATGGTTTGGATAAATATACAAGGATATAGATAAACATATATGCGAGAGTATGGTGATGGTGTAATTTGATGGCACAGCGGAGAGAAAAAAAGTTTGACATTTAACAAGTGAAGCGCATATCACAGCCACCGTCAGCCAGCACACATCTTGACCTTCACTTAAATAAAGTTGTTTTTATTCTTTCTCCAAAAAAAAAAACTCTCTTATAGAAGTTATTGAAAGGACTAGTTTACGTACAGCAAATATGACGTCTCTCGTGGCCAACATTTAACATACGCAACAAATTTCCTTACAATCGGTGGAACTGTTTTAGTTCATGCTGTTATTTGATGCAGCAGCTGTGACCTTGTGTGTATGACGTCACTGTTAGATACATTCTTCAACAAAATATAGTGAGTGCTGTGAGTCATGTCTTGCCGTCAGCGAATACTTCTGCCATTTTCTCAATATGGAAATTTTTGGTATACTGTACATGCACACGCATAAACACACACGAATAAACATACACGCATAAATATTAATACACTACCACTGTGTACACTACTACTACTCAGTCCACCGCTACTATACTCCCAGTCAGTGACGCTAGTTCTGCTCTTCTCACGTTACGTGACAATCCCTATCCCTCATCAAGCACACTAATAGCCAATTATGCAGTAATCATGTTTTCCTTACTCTGGTATTAATGAGCCAAGTAAACTCTATCTCGTGAGCGCGCGTGCACGCACACACGCACACACAGGTGGTGATGTTTACACCAGGTGAGGCGGCGCGCCCGCCATGTATGGCATCACCTTTTTTTAAACTCAACGCTAATTACAGGCTTCGTTATAAGATAGGGAGTATAATTCTCAAAAATATTGAAATAACATTTATTTACAGAGATGAGAAATGGGTGAAAAAGAAAAGAAAATATAAGGAAATATTACTGATGGCGGCCGTGTTCACTATCATGTAAATAATGACAACAAAGTGGAAGTACAGCAACATCACACGACTCTGACGTCATCACTAATCCGGCCAATCAGGGTCGAACAGATGCGGGTTGCAAGGATTAGATGTACGTAACATTTTTCTCCAGTACAAGCTACACAAAGGCATTTAAAGTTACGTAGGATGGATCAAAATCCTAAATTACTTGAGGTTCTGTTGAAAATAGTTTTATGGTACTGTATTTGTAAAATTTGAAGTTCATTCATTAGGTTGAAAACCAATATTGATCAGTTTGAACTATAAACTTCGACCCGCTTAAAATGTGGGTTTTGTTTGGTGGTGTTGACAGTTTCCCTCGTATATAATGACAACCTTTAATGTGAGAGTGAGAAACAGGATCGTCCACATACCACAGCGAAGTACTTCTAGTTCATCCTGGGATTCGTCACACAACTGCTTAACAGGAGGACGTCCGGACTCCGGAGGCGGATTGATAGCGGGGGAGGCGGGCAGTATGTGTGCGTGTGTGTATGATGGTGATGGTAGGTGTGTGATGGTGATGGTAGGTGTGTGATGGTGATGGTAGGTGTGTGATGGTAGGTGTGTGATGGTGATGGTAGGTGTGTGATGGTGATGATAAATGTGGTAGTGATGGTAGGAATGTGGTGGTGATGGTAGGTGTGTGGTGATGATGGTAGGTGTGAGGTAATGATGGTAGATGTGTGATGGTGATGGTAGGTGTGTGGTAGTGATGATAAATATGTGGTGGTGATGGTAGGTGTGTGGTGATGATGGTAGGTGTGAGGTAATGATGGTAGATGTGTGATGGTGATGGTAGGTGTGTGGTGATGATGGTAGGTGTGTGGTAGTGATGATAAATATGTGGTGGTGATGGTAGGTGTGTGATGGTGATGGTAGGTGTGTGGTAGTGATTATAAATATGTGGTGGTGATAGTAGGTGTGTGGTGATGATGGTAGGTGTGAGGTAATGATGGTAGGTGTACATAAGAACATAAGAAAATAAGGAGTCTGCAATAGGCCGGTTGGCCTGTGCATGGCAGCTCCTGTCGAGAGTTACTACCACTCTCTATCATCCATGAATCTATCTAGCCTCCTTTTAAAACTTTCCAGAGTTCCCGCACTTACTACAAAGTTGCTAAGCTTGTTCCACCCCTCCACCACCCTATTTGTGAACCAGTTTCTTCCTATCTCCCTCCTAAACCTAAACTTATCCAACTTGAATCCGTTGCTCCGAGTCCTATCCTGCTTGGATATTATAAGAACTTTATCTATATCCCCTTTATTGATTCTTTTCACCCAGTAGGTGTGAGGTGGTGATGGTAGGTGTGTGATGGTGATGATAGGTGGGGTGGTGATGATAGGTGTGTGGTGGTGATGGTAGGTGTGTGGTGGTGGTGATGGTAGGTGTGGGGTAGTGATAGTGAGGTGATGATGGTAGGTGTGCGATGGTGATGATAGGTGTGTGGTGATGATGGTAGGTGTGTGGTAGTGATGGTAGGTGTGTGGTGATGGTAGGTGTGTGGTGGTGATGGTAGGTGTGCGATGGTGATGATAGGTGTGTGGTGATGATGGTAGGTGTGTGGTAGTGATGGTAGGTGTGTGGTGATGGTAGGTGTGCGATGGTGATGATGGGTGTGTGGTGATGATGGTAGGTGTGTGGTGGTGATGGTAGGTGTGTGGTGGTGATGGTGGGTGTGTGGTAGTGATGATAGGGTGTGGTGATGGTAGGTGTGTGGTGGTGATGGTTGGTGTGTGGTGGTGATGATAGGTGTGTGGTGGCGGTAATGTAGGTGTGTGTTGGTGGTAATGTGGGTGTGTGGTGAGGGGTGATGGTAGGTGTGTGTTGGTGGTAATGTTATGTGTGTGATGGGGGTGATGGTAGGGTAAGGGTGGGTAGGTGTGCAAGGTGTGTGTTGGTGGTAATGTGTGTGTGGTGAGGGTGATGGTAGGTGTGTGTTGTTGGGGTAATGTAGGTGTGTGTTGGTGGTAATGTGGGTGTGTGGTGAGGGGTGATGGTAGGTGTGTGTTGGTGGTAATGTATGTGGTGAGTGGTTGATGGTATGTGTGTGGTGAGGGTGATGGTAGGTGGTGTGTGTTGGTGGTAATGTAAGGTGTGTGTTGGTGGTAATGTAAGTGTGTGTGTGGTGAGGGTGATGGTAGGTGTGTTGGTGGTAATGTAAAGGTGTGTGGTGAGGGTGATGGTAGGTGTGTGTTGGTGGTAATGTTATGTGTGTGGTGAGGGTGATGGTAGGTGTGTGGTGAGGGTGATGGTAGGTGTGTGTTGGTGGTAATGTAAGGTGTGTGTTGGTGGTAATGTTATGTGTGTGGTGAGGGTGATGGTAGGTGTGTGGAAGTGATGATGACTGCAAATTTTCCACAACTCAATTTTTTGGCAGTGAAATTAATTTAATACTGTTCTGTATTCTATTTTACAAGGCTGTTGCCAACGTCTTGTATGTTTCTTAATACATACACTACCTCTGAAGCCTTTCACAGGGTAGAGTTATCAATATTATATAAAAAGTTACTTCACTAAAATGCAAACTCTATCCTGCTATTGCTAGATAGTGTATTAATTTCTTGGATATTAAATCAGATTGACTGTTCACTTGTTTATTGATGTATAATAAAAATTTTACTTGTTAAGTTATTTGGTGCAATAGAGCAGTAGTACATTACTGTGTTGAATCTTTTAAAATTTGGTCGGTTTTACTTGGAGGATTCCTGGTTTGTGAGACCTCATAAAGCTACAGGTAACACAGGTACCAGCAGATTTAAGTATGCAAGTTATATACTACTGCTCGCGGATAGAGATGTTCGAGTTATGCACAACTTTTCAGAAACGTAACCCTTTTGTAACTCAAGGGATGCCTGAACCCTCTGGAGGTTTAAGAAAAGTCCTGGATATACAAAAAGAATGTGAAGTGTTTACTATGACCAATAATTAGGATAAAAAAAAAAAAAATTGTAACAGAATTTAAGTGCAGTACAGTACTGTGTTGTATCTGCTAGAGGACATACAAACATTTTGTTGCTTATTTGACAACCCAATTTTAGTCTTTTCAAAATACCACCATATTAAGCATTATCTACTGTTTATCTCTTTCTAGAAATTTTCATTCTTTAAAAAAAAGAGAGCCATAATTACACTTGATAATTCTGGGGCCAATTAGTAAAGAGCTTTATTATAAATAAAACTGTATTCAGTAAGTACTGTATTTTACTTTTTAACTTTGCCATTCTGAATATCCTTACTGTTAACAGATTAATGGAAAAAGGTGAAAAATATGGTTTAAGAGTTAATGCTGTAAAGACTAAAGTAATGGTTGTTTCCAAATTGAAAATAAATTAAAAAAATAAAAATTATGGTAGGCAACGGGGAACTTAAACAAGTGGAAAATTTTGTGTACAGTATTTGGGAAATAACATTAGCGGTGATGGTTGATGTACGGAAGAAATAAAAACAAGAATAAGGCAATCAAATACAGCATTTCATAAACTAAATGACCTTATGAAAAGGGACAATAACTTCAAACTGAGAAAAAGGCTGCTGAAAGGCTTTATATGGCATGGACTATGGGTCAGTAGCATGGACACTTTCAGCAGACGGCAAAAAGAAGTTGGAGACCTTTGAAATGTGGTGTTATAGGTGAATGCTATGAATAAGATACACTGACATGAAAACAAATGAATAAGTACCAAGATTAGCAAAAACTTCAAGACAAATACTTGAAATGCACAGAAAAAAACCAATGAGATACTGTATAGCACTTTGGTCATATAATTAGGGATGAGGGGATAAGAACAAATATTAATGGGTAAAGTTGAGGGTAGGAGGACCAGGGGAAAGCAGAGACTGGGAAGGATGAATGAAATAAAAAAATGTATCCCCAGAGAGATACAAAACCTTCGAGGATTGGTAAAATCAGCTCAGGAACGTTTAAAGTGGATGAAGGTGGAAGCCAACCCTCGGATGTGAGGATGGAACAGGTACCCTGAGTGATTGATATATATCCTGCATGTACTGAAGCTACGGTATTTCTCTTTTCCATCTAGCTATCTCCAGCCATATTCTACTGGCCATCTGTTACACATGTTAAACCTTTCAAAAAAATGTAACATTCTAAACAGTGCAGCTCTACATGATCAGTGTAACCAGGGGATAACAACAACAATTCATTTTAGTCATCTTTCATGTGTTCTCCATTACACTCATACTGTATTCTTAATGTCAGTCGCTGGCAACAATTTCATTTAATGACAGCCACACCAACATTTAGAATAATGATGTTTGGTGCCTCTCTTTCACTCTGACACCACAAGTTGTACAGACAGCTGCACATTACTATGAATGAAGTAAGGTACCAGTATATTAAATAGACAGATGCTTCAATACCTCTAATAAGTTCACATAGTATATTACTTTGAACCTGTATAGAGGAACTAACACTTACGAAAATAATTATTTCATACAGCAGTGTTCAATTTTATTTTTCCCACAACCTCATGTAACACACAACCCCATTGCTGTGTCTATTCTAATGAAAAAAATATGACAGGGAATTTCCAGCAAAATAACAGGTTTGCTATTTTAAGGCTTTGGACTCATTAAACATATGCATTAATTTGAGGAGAATCATTCCATAATTCAATCATGCAACACATAAATTTGAGAAATCAATTTGAAATTTACCTGCTTAGTGTGATAGGTGGGCTTGCCCCTTGCTTGTTATTCTGGTCCAATCAGGTTTACACGATAATAGTGCTACATGCATATTGGCTGCACTGTTGAGTCGGTTTCCCTCTTTTGGTTTTAAACTAGTCAGGGTAGAAAATCCAGCTTCACACATGTAAGCTGTTGTAAAATGAAGCAACAGTGAAACACCCATCTTACTAATGAATGGATATTTTTTTGAAACACTAATCCAAAATGATGACAAAGTTGATGATTTATGCTTGATTCTTAATGAACTGTCACGTGTGAGGAGCAGCTCATTTTCCTATTCAGGTGTCAACTTCAACCCTACAATAAATTTGGGCATCTCAAAAGCAAAATGATCTATTACCAAGTGCTTTTCTTGCAAAACTTAAAACTTCTCTTCTGGAAAACAATGAAAAAATTTGTCAGACAAATCAGATTGATATACAGTGTTGGGCAATCATCCTGAAGTCTGGCTTGCCACAGTACCAGGTAGTAATTATTTTTGAAATATTTTGATTTCTTCACAGTGTCAGAACATATCATTCTCTTTTCAATGTAGCTTCAAATTAAGATCATTTAGAATTGAAAAAATTATCTGCTGAATATGACAGTTTCATCATCCGATTGTCATTACAAAACAAATCTTTCACATCAGATTTTTTTCCAGAAGAAAAGAATGAATCTCTATCCTGAGTTCATAAACCTCCCTGATTGTGTTTCTTTTTAAGATGCATATGAAATTGATGTCTGACTATCTGTTTATCTTTTTTCTCTTAATAAAACAATCCATTCTTTTCTTGGGGTAGGGTAAAAATTTTCTGACTCAAGTAGTAACCATATACGCCCTCCTCTTACAACATATAAACACAACTGGGAGACTTCTGCTGTACCCCGATGAGTCTCTGGGCCTGGACACGTTCGAGTCATGTGAGTGACACATAAGAACTCACCCAGTCTCTCTCGCTCTCTGAGATGCATTTTGTGTTGCCTGTTTTTGCTCTTTTTAACTGAAAACACCCATTTTTCTCTAAATTTCTAAATACACAAATGGCACCAAGTAATGCATACAATACATCATGATAACCATATTGTAAATAATATAATGCTTACTAAGTAACTAATACTGTACATGTATATACATATTCTGCTCAGACCTTGCATCCCACTGAATAGCATTTTGCAACCTGTACTTTAAAAAATATGTAATACAACACAGTACAGTACAGTATAGTAACTACCATATACTGTACAGTATTTTACTTTTACTCTGCTGCTTCTCTCATGTAAAAAAGATACCAAACATAGAATCTTCTTTTCACTTGGTCAGTCATTCTGGTGTTGGGGGAAACAATATACAGGTATTTATAGAGAAATCTTAATGTTGTCTGGTGATAACACAAGAAATATTTTCTTCTCGCACATTGATAAACACAGTATGGGAACAGTACTGTATATGACTTGTGGTGAAACATGACTTGGTCTCAGTCAGTTATGGGAGTGATATGAGAGAAGTAGCATTTGCCTTTCTTCCAACAGTAGTTGTTTTGTGACAACTCCCATTATAAATCTCAATTTATCAAACACAGTCAGACACTAATGTGAAGAATGTTATTACTTACTTAATTATATAATGGAATTGTGGGACAAATGGATTTATCCCAACAGGCCCTAGCCTTACTTAACCACCAGGATTAAGGCCCATTAAGACTAGGTCATTATAATGACTGGTTAGGTTAGGCTAGTCATGTCATGAACCATTAAATCCTTTACCTCCAGCAGTTGTCTACTGTTCATATGTGATATGTAAAATCCTTGATTTTTCAGGACAATAAATATTTTCAATGTTTATCCCTGAAGGAATAAAACTGTCCAGTACTGTATCTGGTAAGTCACAAGAAAGTTTCTCAGTTGACACCTTGTTCTGAAGTTTTAAACTATAATAATCACTATCATCATTTTACAACCATTTTCTATGCCTGTGTGTGTGTTACCGATGATTGCTTGATGGCATGGTGCCCTGGTTACTATCACACAAATTTGAAGCAAGTCTTATGGCTGTATGTCCTTGCTATCACCAACCCAATTTGACAGAGTGGGAATTGGGCATTATATGACTGAAGGACTCCCAAGTACTCTCTTTGCAGGCAAAGGCAAGGTCACTACTCCTTGAGGTAATTAAAGATTTTGCACCTTCCAAGAAATAAAATGACTGTTTGTATTGTCACAAAATGTAAATACTACAAACTCACACAGTCGGTGACATACAATATACATAATATTCTGTACTGTATATTAAATTTTAAGGATAATTTCAAACACAACAAAATGGTACATGTATAATTTCTATAAAATATGAATGTCAATTTGCTAAGGCAACAAGTAACACATACTACAACCAATTTCTTTATCTTCGAAGATACTGATTAGCTAAGTAATTTCAATATAGTACAAGAGAGAAAATCAGTACCTGTACAGTATAGGGAAATAGTGCTGCCAGTGGTGTAAAGGTTCCATCAGTCTTCATACTTCACAATACTTTGATGTCTGTTCAGTTTAAGAAGAGATAAAGTTTTGTTGAAAAATGCTGGAAGTTTAGCCTTAATAAATATATTCCTCCCATCTACAATTTCAGGAATGAGAACAGATCGGCAGTGGAGGAACAGCGGCAAGTTTCTTACTTTGCTCTGATTTATCTTCAGGCGGTGCAAAGCATCGCCTGGAAGTCGCTGTTGAGAACAAGAGGAAAATGTTTAAAGAAAAATAACCATTTGTGAGAGCTGAGAAGGATTGTCTTACAAATTAAAAATATATATATTGGAAAGCACTGTACAGGTAGTTCTGCTATAACGCGATAATTGTGTTCTTGTAACATATCGTGTTATAGAAAATTGCGTAATAGAAATAACAGGGCTTATGGAGAAAATAGGGTTAGGTGCACATTACTCGAAATCGAAAAAATTTAGTAGTTAGCCTAACACAAAGGATAGCACAGTCTAAATAAATGTTACATTCATATCTAATAATGAAATCATACAGTAAATGTAACACTTTACCTTGAAAAAATATGAATGTAACTTGATGGGGGAGAAGGGTGATTTTGAGGTTGATAACATCGAGCTTCTCTTCAAGTGTTATATCCTTTCTTTTACGATCATCACCGGGAATTCTATCACCAGAACGCTTCTTGGAGGTATTCTTCTTTACCATATTCACAGTTAATACCACAAAATTGGAGAAATAGTAAGCAAAAATCGCGTTATAGCAATCAAGCGTTCGCGTTATACAAATATCGTTCCTAATTCATAAATCGCGTTAGAGCAAATTCGCGTTATAGCAGAACTCACTGTATGTATAATATTATTTGTAAGAATTACCCTGCGTGTTGCCAAAATTTTATGAGGCAAGGGAAGATGGTTGGTTTAGTGACTCGAAACATGTATGATAAACTTTGAAAGCCAAGATAATCAGGAGGTGAGTGGCTGAGGAATATAGGAAATAATATCAAAGTAATATGAACAAATGACAACAGAGGATATTTGAAGAATGATGAATGAACTTTATGATTTATGTAAAGCAACATGGGGATACTACAGGTTTGATGAAGGACTGAATGAAGGATTAGAGAGAGACAGTAATCAAATAAGACATGCAAGTTTATATTCCTATTGGTCGAAATGTTTCACTTAATATGCTTGGTTTGGGGTTTACTATCCTGTCCTGTTTTAAGTGTTGGGACCTACAGATACAGTGAATAACACAAATGCAAACATATTGTTCTGCACAGGAAAAGTTACCTCACTGAAGGTGATGCACAGTAATCGACACCACCAAATTTTTAAGTAAAATAAAAATGGGGCCTTAAGTCTAGTAAATAAATATGAAAAACACTATTTATCCTTATCAAACTAAATACCATTATCATTCTGGTTTATCTATTTCATTTATCATTTCATCACTTATCAGCTTACGAGCTGTTTGGGGTGATTGTTCTTTTGTTGTGACTTTTATTGTCCAATGTAAGTGCAAGAAGAAATTTGAGTACCCAGAGACCTGCAATGATTGGTAGAGTCACATTGGATAGCACCCTTTTCATATCTGCCCCATGCTGAGGATTGAACCCAGGACACTGACAGAGAAATACTCATGTTACTGCTGTAACACCAGTTATTCAATGGAATCAACATTTTCTACAGATAGAGAGACAAGACTAACACCATCTGCTACCCTTTACAGTATGAGCATAAAAATGTTTACAAAAGGGAGTACAATATAATGAAATGTAACAAACTGTTAAATGCATCTTGTGTAATGGTGACTAAAATGTGAGGGATCTTGAAATCTGAGATGAAGAACTGGTATCTTTCTATATAAAATAATATCCCATCTATGTTAAAATTACACACAACTCTAAACTGGTAATTTGGAATGATTTTCTACTTTAACACATAAATCATGAAGACTGAGACAAAGACAGTGCAAAATCATAGCCCCTTCTGACATCTATTACTCCACACAAATGACTACAACTTGAGTAAGAGTCTCACCTGAGGAGCCATCTTTCGGAGATGTGAGTATTTGTGATCTCCAAGAACTGGACAACCCATTCCAAAGCCAAGGTGAACACGGAGTTGGTGCTTTACTCCAGTTGTTGGTGACAATTCAACAAGTGCTGTACTGTTACATCTTGCCAATACCTGTCAATTTTCAGTCATATGTAAGTATGAAAGTGGGAGGAAGTATTTCATTTGAAATCTTATGACATGAGTTTGATCCCAAGCTTCATATTTCTTTTAACAAAATTTACATTTCCTTTTCCTTTTCACTTATGATCTTATCTCTTAGCATTTTTCCAAAGCAGTTCTTTAAAATTTCTAATGTCACCCTTCTTTACTTTCAATGCCAACTATAATCTATGATTTTAACATCATATGCCATATCAAGGTCTCCCAGGACACAGGCAAACATCAAACTATCAGAAGATCCATTTGTACCAGCATTCATTCAGGCACATTCCAGAAATCAGTGTGGCAGACTAGATTTTTTCACAAGTAACCAGAAATAAGGGATAATTTTAGAGAGGAATGGCTCCCAAATCCAGATATACTGTACAGTACTGTACTGAACTGTGCAATACTGTATACAGTATAGTACTATGATTTTATTTTATATTTTATTAATTTACTTTTGACATGGCGCAGTGCAGTGTAGTATTATCTATACAGTACTCTTAAAGTGTGGATAGTGATTGATTAGCAAAAATATCTTAATTTTACTTCAAATACTCTGAATGATGACTGTTAGGGACAGATTCAGCTGCCTTCTCTTACTTTAAAAGAAGTTATAGCCTCATGGCTGGTGGTGGTGGGCCCCTTGACTCCTTTTATAACTGGTGCGAGAACCATGCGGCGCCGCTCCTCAATCAGACCTTCTGCTACTGGTATGTCAACAACACCTACAATGATATTAAAAGTTTTCTCTGCTATATGAATGGCCTCACAAAGGAGAAGACAGTAACAGCATACAGCTCACACCAACACCATTCCTTGAACTTAAGACCTACTGTGAAGCAGAATAAACACGAGAAAGGGAGACTGCAGAAAAAAGATAAATGAAAGGAAAAGGAAGAACAATCATTAATACTGGACCTATATATATATATACAGTGGGGTATGCTATAACGAATCTAATTGGTTCTAGAACCTTGTTCGTTATAGCATTCGTTTGTTATAGGATTAATCCGTTCCAGGCCCCCAAATACAACCACTTAACACTGAAAAATATAATATAAAATTGTAAAAAAGTGCATAAATATGCATCTAAACCCCTGAAATAAAGAATATCATTAATATTTGTAATAATAAAACAATAAATTAGAAAAAAAAAAAAAATTAAATTATGTTCGTTGTAGGAGTTTCGTTCGTTATAGCATTCTCAATTTTATAGGTAAAACCGTTCGTTATAGGAATATTCGTAGTATCCACCATATATATATATATATATATATATATATATATATATATATATATATATATATATATATATATATATATATATATATATATATATATATATATATATATATATATATATATATATATATATATATATATATATATATATATATATATATATATATATATATATATATATATATATATATATATATATATATATATATATATTGTACAGTACTTAAAATTATTATATTCTACACAAAAATTTTATCATGACAAGTTTTTAATGAGGCAGAAAGTCTTCAGAAAAAAGGAGCAGTACAAAATACAGGTGAAGCAGTTTTAATCAAATATCCCAGGTCTACAACACAGATTTAAGAAGTTACTACAGCTCCTCCCTGACTTACGACCTACTCGACTTACGACTACCCGCACTTACGACCTGCCTCAGTCGTACCAAAATTTTGTCAAATTACGTATTTTCGAGTCCCAACGTCAGTGATTGCGCTGTGTACTGACAAAATTTTCGTTTGCAATTCACTTTAAAATGGCTGGCAAGCTTAAAAGTGAGAGTTTTGTGGTGCTGAGAAGAAAAAGAAACACCCATTTGATATTTTCTATGTATTATTTAAGCATTTTCGACTTACGACCTGGATTTGGGTCCCTAACCCTGCTGTAAGTCGGGGAGGAGCTGTACTGTGCTCTCTACTGTGTACAGTAGTGATGGATGTTAAGTCTACATCTAGATGCAAATGTTGGATTTTTTGTTTTTTTTGTTTTATAAACCGGGATTAGTCCACTAGGGCACAGGTTAACAACCTACATCAGGGCCTGGGGGCAAAAATATAATAATTATTATTATTATTATTATTATTATTATTATTATTAATATTATAATAATAATAATAATAATAATAACAATAATAATAATAATAATAATAATAAGAACAATACTAATAATAATAATAATAATAATAATAATAATACTGGTAATAATAATAATAATAACAATAATAATAATAATAATTTCGGTAATAAAAATTAAAAAAAAAATAAAACATTAAATAAAAATATAATGTAATATGGTAAAAATATTAATAAATACAAAACTTAAAAAAACAGATCAATACTCTGTACAGTAGTGAGAAACGATATATGTATGTTTAGATGTTAAAGTAAGATAAACAATTGAAACCCTGCAATTGTGTGTAAATGAGGTAGAAAGTCAGATCAGCAACCTGGGACTTGGTCAAAATTTTTGTGGTGTCATATGACAGCAGGGTCTACCATTAGACAACACATTATGCTTCCAATATCTTCCCAAAAGGTAGTACCTGGCTAACAATACCCCTGGCTCTCAAAGCCACTGGGGCCAGAGTTCAGCATCAATAATCTATTTATATCTTCCTGTTCTGTCTATATGACCTATTCTTCCACCCAGGATGGGCTAGGGGAAGGTAGTGCAGAGGGGAAAGAGGGTGCTACGGGTAAGGGATCAACAGGATGAAAGTAGAAATATGCTCATCTTCCTATCACTTGTACAGTTATCTCATTCTCTCTCTCTCATGTCTGATGGTTCTTCTTTCTCTCTGAAAGAAATGGACTTTTACTTTTCACAAGAAGAGGTTACATCCAGGGTGTGCTGGGGCTGGTTTGATTGAGTTTGCCCAAACCATTTGTTAAATCTTGATTGGATCACCAAACCATTTGTTGATTTTTTAACAAATATTTAGTAATCAAAACAAATTTATCTTGAAACGGTGCAAAAAAAAAAAAACCTTATTTTTCTTACTATGAACTACTATAATTTACGTTACACAAATTAGTGCAAGCTTATCCTGATGTATCACTGAATCACTAGGACACATAAAGCTAAGACAGTATATTTTTGTTCCACAGGAACCTTACATTTTGTATAAAACCACTGAAACACTGTACTGTAATATATAAATCAGAACCTGTAACCTACACAGGTAAACCAAACTAAAAAATTTTCCCTTCTGGGTCCAGGTTTGAAACTCGGTACCTAGAGGTGGGGGAATTTATAATATATTGTATACGTATTTATATTAAAGATGGATGTCACATCCGCGCCAGAAACCTAACATCTGATCTATAACTAGTATAATGTATATGAATTTTTATGAATCATTTAACCAAGTACTGTGCACATTTCCTTGATTTTCAAACCGAAAAAGATAATTAGTTTTTATGTTAAATAAATATAATATTTTTTTTTATTAATACAACAGTACTTTATAATTACAGTACCTTGAAGTGGATTTGGGATTCCTTTAGTGATAGCCCAGTACGTTTTTTTTAGCTGACGCTCCTTGAACATTCGCTTTAGGGTGTCTGCCATTGCTGGGGTGCGGGACAGTAGTAACACTCCTACAATAGTTTGAAGTTGGTTAAAAAACAGGTGATAATCATTTTCATAATACTGCATAGATGTGGCCATCTTAATGAAAATGCTGTCGAAGAATATGTACAAAACAGTGTTGCTCTACAAATAAAAAGCAGTGTGGATGTAACTAAGATAAAAAGAGAGACCCATTTTATTTAGTAAGCATCTTCCCTTACAGATAATTTATGTTTTTTTTTATGATTTACAAAATGTTTTTTAAAGATGCTGAAGCTGTTGAACTACAGTAGCTTCTTTTATAGCCTGTTGGCCACCAACAAGTGATCTGTGATAATCTCACTAGAGCACCCCTTGATAAGCTTGCTTTCTTGAGGTGGCTCTGTCCACTGTTAATGCTATGTTATCATCTAATGAAGTGGTTACTTTGAGAGCCAGGAAGGACTAACCATCATTGAGCCGAAACTCTGAGATAGACTCCCTTTTCCTGAACTGCTAAGCTATTGAGCATGAGTTCAATCTCCCACAGTTTCCTGCTATTTCAAGAGGATTTTCACCACCTTCTATTACGTAATTAATTTTCTTGTTGAAGCTTTCTAGAGTGTTAATTGTTATTCTACACTTAGTTTTTTTACTGATGGTTTGTTTATGTGCCATACACTCCTTTTATTTCTTTTAAACTGTACAGGGTCAGTGTATGTGGTGCTTTCAATATTAATTTACAAGTAGTTCATGTGTAATAGGTTGTGTATGACCCTTATAGACAAAAATGAGCTGGTATGTGGGACTCCCTAATCTGCTGAATCTTTCAATTACTTACTGAAAGTCCTTGAATTGACCTACAGGCTTTGCTACCCTGTGTAAATGAAGCAGTTTATTTTAGTTTATCAAATCAATATGTACAGTATTCAAATAAACTAAGTTTGCAGGGACATTAACTTTTATGTATAAAATCAACCATATTTTATTTTTTTGCTCAGTTTATAATGTTTCCTTTGTCTTGATAAACTAAACTTTGGGAATACTGTATTGAAGGAATTTCATCACAAGCATTAACCCATGCAGTGGGCATTGGAACATGCCAGTACACCTGGCACATCAGGGGCTGCTCTGGTGAATGTCCCATGCTACAGGTCACTTGTCTCCTCCCCTTGACTCTTAAATGAGACACCATGCTTCAATCATCCACGTTTGGAAGCTTTCAGTAACGTAATCTAAAAAATGAATGTCATATTTAGTGTAATTTCCTGGATCTATCCTCCCCCAGTCCAGTGAGTCCAGATTCAATAGGAATTTACTAGGTGGCATATGTTTCAATGTTATTTGATGTTTTGTACAGAAATAAACCCATTGCCTTTAATCTTAATATAATTACGTACTGTTTGGAGTATGTCACTATTCAACTTACAATCCACCCAGAATTCCTGCAAAATAACCACATTAATGAGAAAGAAAGAAAGAAATGTAACACAATTAAAACAGCAATAAATTTTGGGCTTTTGTTTCTGAATGTTAAAAAAAAAATCATACAATACCTGAGGTATTAGCATCAAGCCTGTGTATGGGATACAGCTCATTACTCTTTAAGTGAATGGCCAGGTCAGGAAGATACTCTGATAGTACATGGTGATGACTACTTGTTCCTTGGTGCATAACCATTCCGTAAGGTTTGTATAAACCAATAATGTCATCTGAAAATTTTGAAATACGGGTATTAAATAAATTTGAGTGAAATGGTAGTTTCAACCCAAAGGGTTAAATCTAGTGCAGTATTTGACACCAGCAACACTTACCATAAATGGTCAAGTATTTTGGATTATACTTCATTAAAACACAAGGTAAAACAAAAGACTGTTCATTTATATACAAGTACAGTACTGTACAGGTACTATTGTACAGTATTTCAACTGCACACAAAACAAGAAAAAGTTGTTGTTACTTACAGTTATCATATATGATACTATTCTTTAACAAATTAAAAACTTCATATTTAGTAAAACTATCTTTTCTCTTATCATTCAACAAACTTAAAACTTTCTTGTAACTTTTCTTTTTTCCACTTCCTTCTTCTACATTAACCCCATGTTCCTTCAAGTGTTGCTCTTTCCTCTGCTTCACTACATATTCAAAAGCAGATTTTGGTGTTGTTTCTACATCCTGAGGTTTAGGCTTAGCTTTCTTAGTCTGTTTCATTAAATTATTTTGAAGTTCTTCCTTTTCTTTTGAATTGTGTGTTAAATGTGGAAGAGTCACAGGAGCAATATTCATCCTTGATTCTAGACTCGGAGATGACACAAAATTAAAATTTTCATCTTCCTCTTCTTTGACCACCACATCATCACCTTTCTCTTTGGTATTTATTTCACCAAAAAGAGATATTTCCAAATCTTCTTTGATTTTTTTAAATTCAACAGTAGGTTTACGGTTTTCAGAAAGAGTGTCAAATGCACCACCGAAGAAAACATTGTCAATATAATTGAGGTTATGTGGGTTATCATTAACATCACTTGTAATTGCAGGACGTTGAGCCTGTATGCTTGCAGTAGAGTGATCACTTCCGTTGTTTTTCGAAACAGAAGCACCAAATACACAGTCATCTATGTAATTTAAATCAGTGTTACCAGCTTTACTGGTGGTTGATCTAATATGGCCAGCTCCTGTACTTTCACTATCAAGGGATGTTTGGGAACATTTCTCTGTTGCTGCTGCAAAATAAAGATCATCAATATAATTACCAATGTTATTACTACAGTCCACATCCCCTGGTTCACTAGAGCTTGTTGACTGATCTGATTTTTTATCTATATCTGCTGCCTGTTGTGATGATGTTAAAGATGAATGTGGCAAATATAACTCATTTTTCTGAACTGAATAGTTTTCAACTTCATCACCGATATCTTGTGTTTGATTAAACTTAATACCAGCGTTGGATAACCTTTCCTGTATTAATACATCTACGGCGGGGCCATACATATCGTCATACTGTCCATGAACCTTAGGCACATTTTCTTTGTCAAATCGAATACTACCAAAATTCGTGGAGTAAATTTTTTCATTATTATTCTTAACATTACGTAATTCATTGAATATATTCGTGTATTTCAGAATGACAGGATCAATGCTGTCAATTGATCGTGTGTCTTTATGTACCTTACGACTCACTTCGTTTTTTTTCGGTCTCTCAGTCTCGGGTAAAGTTTCTTCCTCTCCCTTTTTTTCCACTAGTTTTCTCTCGTAATTCTGACATCCCCTGGGTAGAAGAGCCACACATTGTGTTCTCAAACATCGACAGTTAACATAAAAATCAATGCCAAATTTTCTATTTCTGAGTAAATGTCTTATTCGATGACTCCTGTGCATCACGGCGGTGTCGCTGACGGCAGACGGTGTTTGTTTACTACCAGGAGGAGCACAGGGATCATGCCTGTAGGAGAGTGACGCGTAAATAGATAGATATACAGTATAGAAATGTATGTAGATAGATATATGAGTGTATAGATAAATGGTTATTCATTAAAATTGGTTACACATAATGATAAACACTAAGTCGATAGATAGATATATAATGAAGAAATTGTAGATGGACGGATAGATATATTAATTGTGTTCACAGACGAGGGCATTATAAATAAACTGTCAAAGCTAAAGGTCCATCCTAGAGTGCTAAGAGAGTTGTGCAACGAGCTTGCCGAGCCCCTAAAGATCCTGGTTTGTAAATGCCTGGATGAACAGAAGGTTCCCAGTGAATGGAAAGTGGCTTATGTGAGTCCTATCTTCAAGAAGGGCGATCGTCACTCCACGAACAACTACAGACCGGTGAGCCTGACCAGCATAATATGTAAAGTACTTGAGAGTATTATCAGAGATGCCGCGATGGAACATCTACTACGAAACAACCTTGTGAAGGATTGCCAACACGGTTTTATGCCGAGGCGCTCCTGCTTAACACAATTGCTCAAGGTATTGGATATTGGACCCATATTCTGGAACGGAGTGGTAATATCGACAGTGTACCCCACGAAAGGCTGAAAATCAAACTGGAAGGGTACGGAATTCGGGGAAATGTCCTAGCGTGGATAGAAATCATCATCCGTATACCTGTCACAAGCAGGGTACCACAGGGCAGTGTATTGGGCCCACTGTTGTTTGTTTGTTTCATAAATGACATGCCTGACGTTGTACACTCCTCCATACAAATGTGTGCCGATGACGCCAAGTTATTTCGGGAAATCGAGAACCAAGCGGACTGTGAAGAGCTGCAGAAGGACCTCTGTGAGCTCCAGGAATGGTCGGAAAAATGGCTGCTGAGATTCAATATCACGAAGTGTAAGAGAATGCACCTGGGGCGTACCAATGGTAAGGAGACGTATCATATGTCCCAACGGGATGAATAAACTGCACTATTTGAGACTGAATGTGAGAAGGACCTAGGTGTGTATGTTGACAGTGAGCTGAAGTTCTCGGGCCATTGCGAGAAGAAAGTAAATCAGGAAAATAAATTATTGGGTCTTATAAGGTCGTTCAGATATCTAGACGGTCCGTCCGTCGTAACGGTCTGGTCCCTGAGATATGCTAGGGACTGTCAGTTGGTTGAAAATGATCAAAGGAGGGCCACCAGACTGGTGCCTGCACTTCGGCACCTCAACTACCCTGAGAGATTGGAGCGCCTGAACTTTCCTAGCTTATACTACAGACGGGCAAGGGGCGACCTAAATGAGGTGTATAAGCATCTGAAGGGGCACTACTCAGTCGAGTGTCCTTACTTGGAGCTGGCGGACGCTTGCCCCACAAGGGGTCACAGCTCAAGATTGAAGAAGCCGCAAGTCCAGAAAACTGTGAGGGTAAACTTTTTCGGAGTGAGAGTTGTGAACTCTTGGAACAATCTACCAGAAAGTGTTGTGACAGCACCGAGTGTGAGCTCTTTCAAGACCAGACTTGACCAACAATGGAGCAGGTTCAGGTACATTCAGGAGCCGGTGCATGCCCAGTACTTGCCAACATTGCGTAACAGAGAGCCAGTACATGACTAGTACTTGCCAACAGTGCGTGACAGAGACGTGACCAATCACTCAAGTGGCTAACGAACCGATCAGTGGTGAAGAGGATAAAAGTAATTCCGTAAAAGCATTATAAGAGTTCACATTCGCTCAACATGCATATACTGTAGAATGTAGGCAGTGTAGGTTCACAAAAAATTAAACATAGTAAGCTGACAGAATCTAGCAGAAAGACAGATAAATATTTATTCAGTAAAATCATGCTACAATGTTACATTGCTTACATACACATACTCTGTGCAGGAATAGAGACAATGGTAAACCATAAGCTCTAAAGATAAGTTATATAAAAGTATGAGTGCTGCTAGTTGTCATCGCCATTATCATTCCTGTACTGTATTAGCTTACGTTGTTATTTATCAGTTATTACCCAATACAACAATTTTTCTCAAGTCGCGATTCTTTCCTCTTGTGTTGTACTGTACGTTAATGTATAACTATAACTAATAGCTCAGTAGAAACAAGAATGACAATTCGTGTTGAACATACGAATGAAGTAAATGTCACTGAAGTATTGATAGACAAATAACACATTATTACACCCGTGGTGGGTGGGTAGCGGGTCGCCCGAGGCTAGTAGTGGTGATGTCATCTAGCAGAATGACTTAACCATGGCCCAACAGTCTCTTTATAAGGCTGTATGTATCAGCACTAACTAATGAATTAGAATAAGGTTCATGAACTAAATCTACACACTTACTTACTTAAAATAGCTCCAGGAATCAGGAAGTAACTTCATTCGATTTAGTGATTTTTTCCTGTTGGATCCGTCGTAAAAGACCAGTCTTTCCTCGTTCGTAGTGGAGAACACGAGTGTAGCTCAAGCGGTAGAAACGAGAATGCTCAAGTGACTTTATGCTATTTTAAGCCTTTACAGTCCTTTTTATAATGCTTAAAACGCCATAATTTATAAATTACTGAACTTAAAGAACCACGACAATTAATGAAAAACAATCGAGAACAGATACTACAACAATGACGTATACTGCAACAATAAGGTAAAAAAAAACACTGCACATGTATATATATATATATATATATATATATATATATATATATATATATATATATATATATATATATATATATATATATATATATACATATATATTTGTATATATATTAGTTCTTGATTTGATAAGTGGCAGGGCTGAGGACATACAGTAGTGTTGTCCTGTGAGAGAACGTAGTGTTAAATCCAGCTACATTGTTGACTCCAACAATTTGCTATACAGGCAGTTGTAAAATTCTGTAGCAACAATAATAATAAAACTCATCTCAGAGAGTCAACGCGAAATATGATCCAAATATTCTCTCTTTCCTTCTACAGGAGAACCAGACCTTTAGAGTGCCTTATCCTGCCCTCACTACTGTTGCTGTTGACGATGGGGTGGTCCAGGGTGGTCATGGGCACGGGCGTAGTGGGCAACTTCATCAAAATCAACATCACTGTAGTTTTACCTGAAGGTGGTAACAGAACTAAGACCATCGATACTGATGAAAATAGCCTGAAGACGTTTGGTATCACAAGGGAAGAACTGTCCAGCGCCCTCATATACACGAATGCCAATGGAGAGGTAAAGGGTGTGGTGCATGAGGGGTGTGTGGTGGGTGATGGGTGTGTGGTGGGTGATGGGTGTGTGGTGGGTGATGGGTGTGTGGTGGATGATGGGTGTGTGGTGGGTGATGGGTGTGTGGTGGATGAGGGGTGTGTGGTGGATGAGGGGTGTGTGGTGGATGGGGGTGGGTGATGGGTGTGTGGTGGGTGATGGGTGTGTGGTGGGTGTGGTGTGGTGATGGGTGTGGTGGGTGATGGGTGTGTGGTGGGTGATGGGTGTGTGGTGGGTGGTGGGTGATGTGGTGGATGTGATGGGTGTGTGGTGGGTGTGGGTGTGTGTGTGTGGTGGGTGAGGGTGTGGTGGTGTGATGGGTGTGTGTGTGGTGTGGTGGGTGTGTGGTGGGTGAGGGGTGTGGTGGGTGATGTGTGTGGTGGGTGTGTGGTGAGGGGGTGTGTGTGTGGGTGATGTGGTGTGATGTGTGGGTGATGGGTGTGGTGGTGAGTGGGTGATGTGGTGGGTGATGGGTGTGTGGTGGATGAGGGGTGTGGTGGGTGATGGGTGTGATGGTGGGTGATGGGTGTGGTGGGTGAGTGGGTGATGGGTGTGGTGGATGAGGGGTGTGTGGTGGGTGATGGGTGTGTGGTGGGTGATGGGTGTGTTGTGGGTGATGGGTGTGTGGTGGATGAGGGGTGTGTGGGTGGGTGTGGGTGTGGGTGTGGGTGTGTGGTGGGTGATGGGTGTGTGGTGGATGAGGGGTGTGTGGTGGGTGTGGTGTGGGTGTGGGTATGGGGGTGTGTGGTGGGTGTGGGTGTGGGTGGGTGGTGTGGTGGTGATGGGTGTGTGGTGGATGAGGGGTGTGTGGTGGGTGATGGGTGTGTTGTGTGATGGGTGTGTGGTGGATGAGGGGTGTGTGGTGGGTGATGGGTGGTGTGGAGTGGTGGGTGTGGTGGGTGATGGGTGTGTGGTGGATGAGGGGTGTGTGTGGTGGGTGATGGGTGTGGTGGGTGATGGGGTGTGGTGGATGATGGGGTGTGTGGTGGGTGATGGTGTGTGGTGGGTGATGGGTGTGTGGTGGATGAGTGGTGGGTGATGGGTGTGTGGTGGATGAGGTGGTGGGTGATGGTGTGTGGTGATGAGGGTGTGTGGTGGGTGATGGGTGTGTGGTGGATGAGGGGTGTGGTGGATGAGAGATGGGTAACGGGTGTGATGGATGAGGGGTGAGAAGTGGGTGAAGGGTGTGGTGTGGATGAGGTGGTGAGAGGTGGGTGAAGAGTGTGTGATGGATGAGGAAAGGAACAGATGAAGAGTGTGGTGGGTAATTATATTGGCTTGTGGCCGGTAAGTGCATCGGTGGCTGGTTGTTGATCAGGATAAGTGTATCACCTTTGGGTAAGTGTAGTGACGGGTAAATACCGTACTGAGTGTCTAGGCTCTGTACTCACCCTATACGATACCAAAGGAAGTTTTCGAATAAATTAAGCTTAAACGTAGCAACAATTAACATGTTACTGATTTTTTAATACATGTATGTTATGTGGGATCATACAAATCAAAGATCCTGTAAGTATGAATGAAAACTGCCCAATAGTTTTCGAGAACAAAATGCATACCCTGTATACATTATTTTAGTGTTCCCATTAACGATTTTTTTATGCCTTTAACCAACCAAGTTATATTAAAATTCGTTCGACCATTTTGTAAGTATGTGTGTCCTCATTACAAGGACCAAGTTTGAAACACATTTGATGAAAACAAAAGAGTAGTATCAAATTATAAAGATTATTTACAATATTATTTTGCATATACAAAAAGAAAATTGCTGTTCCGTAACTAATCGAGATATCAACAATTTCTTCCGACCAGAATGTTCCCCTGTTATTGTCCTATACAGTCGTGTATTATTATTTTTTTAAATCTGGATGGTAATTAATAGAGCGGTTGAAATTCAAATAACAGTAACTTGAGTTTTAAGTTATGGGAGATTCTTTGCAGAAGTTTTTTTTTTACGGGAATTAGCCCTCCCTGGCAGAGGTCAAACGACCCACAACGGGGCCTGGGGGGCGAAAAAATAGGAACAGAACGAAATTGAAAATAGAGTGTGATATCTGTCATTATACCTCATTTTATTGTAAGTAAAGGTAATCTGTGGAAATAAACATAAGTGATATGGGAATATAAGTTTCATTTTATATAAAAATAACTAGTTTTATGCTGCTGGCACTTGGTCCCCTCCTGTTGAAGACAGGTGTGGGTATCAGAAGGCGTCACCTTCCTCTTTGTCGCCAAGTTTGTAGCAATAGTTAGAAACCACCAAGGCTGTAGTCGTCACTTTTAGGTTTTGCTATTATCTTGGCCTACTTATTTAGTGGCTTGGGAGTGGTTCTGCTGGCTTCTTGCTGATCTAGAACTGTTAATGTGCGGTTAGTAACACGAAGTCCAATGTTAGTCAGCAGGGACGTATCCATGTACCCAAAGTTATGGTCAATTATAGTCACTTGGGACACAAAAAATACTCTTTTGAGGCGCTATAACCTAGAATGCAGACTTTCACTGGGATTTTGTGTTCTCTTGATACACTTCTGTAGCAATTCAGTAGAAGCGAGGTAGCGATATATCTGCCGGATGCTGCCTTGTTTTTCTTCCGGGAATTTGGAGATGTAGGGATTGTTCTCTTTATGTGAAGGACGTGTCTCACCCTTTGCTAGTACCCTGTTGTAAAACACCAGGGACGTCTCCCCCTTCGGACATAGCCCATGGTTTTGAGGTGATTCATCACTGGACATGGCGTGGAAGTATGATGCATATATGCTTTGGCTCACCTCGACAGTTTTGTTCTTATTGTCATGTATGGACTTCCCGTAATAGCTGGTAAGTTTGGTGATGACATGGTCCGTGAGCATGTTTACACCACCAAGATGGTGATCGGACCGAACTTTATCCACAATGGGAAGGCTATGTCTCCCTTAATGTTCAAGCTATATGTGGGCCCCACTTTCAATTCTTCAATGTGGTTGTGCCAAGAGTTTGAGGATAGACTGTACAGGGGGCATTTGGTGGGTGACTCGGGATACCCATGCCGCCAGTATCATTTAACATCACTTTTAAATCCAAGAGGACCCCAGGAAGTAAGATATAATGAGGCTCATGTCAAGATGAGGAATACCTTTGAAGGTGCATTTGGCCTCTTAAAAGGAAAATTCAGTTACTTGGGGAAGAACCTGCAAACTGCTCCAGACAACCCTAAAAATATCATACAGTACATGGAGAATTCCTACACCAGCCAACAAGCAACACCTCCTCCTCCTCCTGCCTGGTGGCCCTCGCTCCCGCCGGCGAGCATGGCGACCCACAAGCTGGTCCTCCTCTCAGCACCCTCACCAACCAGCTCTCCCTACTCACGCTTGTAACCACGCTGCCTTCCCAGCACCAAGCTGCATTGTACATCCAATACAATATGTATACAGAGAGCACATTGTGAGTTTCCTTTCTCCATCCCATCCTGAGTGTGAACCAAACATCTCGTACCCCACAATATTATATTTTTTATACTACATCTGATAGAAAAAAAATGAGGGTGGGGCGCTCAAGATTAGATATATAATTTTTTTCTCAATTCATAGATGTTTTCGTACCTAACTCATATAATTAGAAGAAAACGGATAGTTTTCAAGGCAAACCACAAATTTTTCTCAATTTTTTTTTCAAATATATTTGTATTTTCTTTCGGTCAATTCCCTTAAGTTAATTGACCTTCTTTACAACTTTAAGTGAATTGACAACGATTTGCTATGCAACCTGAAGTGACACGACTTTGTGTACGAGGTGAGTTGACAGTTCTTGTGGATGAAATTGACTGGGTTGAATTGACGGGAATGTTTGGCGAAGTGAATTGACAACCTTCTCTGACAGGTTAGTGAGGTAGTGATGGGCGAACGACACATCCCTCTACATCTGGAGCCGGTCAGGGACTCCAGTTACACCTCCTACAGTTTTGGGACGGTTGATGGTGGGTTCTGGTCCGTTAGCGCCTCCAACTTCACCAACATCACCATCCACGATCTCGAAGGTAAGTCGACTGTGAGACCTTGCAAGTTTTAAAGCATCGTCCTCAAAAGGTCAAACCATCGTTCTCACAGTGCTGAACCATCACCCTTAAAGAGTTAGATCATTATTCTCAAAGAGTTAAACCAAAGTCATCAAAGTGTTAAACTATGGCCCTTAAGTGGTTAAAACACTTATAAATAACGTATGTAGACGAAAAAGAAGGAAGAGATGTCCCGACACAAGGGATGAAATTTTTTTTATCTCTTCCACTGTTTGTTAGCCGATACCCGTTCACTAGACATTTTCTTTCACTCCTAGACATTATGGTGCCAGGTCTCGAATACACATACCCACATACATACAACCTTACCGGTATATAGTCTAGTAGGTCTTTATATTATATAAACTGCTTTATTTTGGAGTGTCGAATGGTTATTTTTTTTTACGGAAATAGGTTTACTGTAGTTGAAGTCTGTTTGGTAGTCAGGTATAATTGAGGTATACAAATATGTCGTGCTGTACCAATATTTGTGAGATAAATACAGAACGTAAAATAATTCAAGACTATCCTGCAGACGACGAGACACTGGAGGCTGTGGAGGTGTCACTAGACTGGTCGTTGCCGCCCCTTGCCCAGCCAAACCCCGCCGACGTCACCCTCACGTCTGCCCTTTTGGAGGCCGCCATCTACCTCGACAATACCACCGTAAGTGTCTCCCCTCCCTCGCTACACCGTATACTGAAAACAAAGTGACTTTGTGCAGGAGTTATTGTTTACACCTTCTGATGTATATATTTCTCACCTTTGTATAATATTTCATCAACGTTAAAGAATTCCAAGCTGAAATCACCTCCTCAGTGTTCATAATTATTAATAAAAATCAACGATATACACAATTTTTTTCATTATTTAATGAATACATGCATATTATAACTCACTAAAATTAGGAATTTAGTGTGGTTAGTAAAGTAACTTTGTATTGAAATTTCTTTCTTATCATGTTTGTTGTCGCAGCTGGTGCGACAGAAAGTCAGTGGTCGCGTGGCGATAGGGAAGTGGGTACAGATGGTGCCATACGCCGGGGTGTACCTGCAGGTGTTGAACCCTCACACCCACCTCACCACCCTGGCCGCCTACTTCAACACTCAAGACTACTTCATAGACAGAGAGCTGGTCCACACCCTCACCAACCTCATGCCCGGCAGGCTGGCTTTTCTCACCTCCTACGTGAGAGTGGCAGTGTTTCTTTCCGGTAGTGTTGTGTATTGGTAATTTAAGTGCCACACGTGAGGGGGTCTTCTCAGAAATTTCGATGATATCTTCCTGCAGACGATAAATGATCAAATGTCTGGATATATCAGCTGGAAATGTAAATAAACAGCTCATAAACAAAACTGCAGCGCCTAATGTATTAGTTTTTGATGTAAACAGTACCATTACGTTGTTTCTTGTTTACTAATATAGATATATATCTAATATCCCAAACCTCACAACCTGCCCATTTTAACTCACTTGTTCGGTCAATGGTATATGTTGTGAGGCTGGCGGCGCAGCGACTGTCTGCATCAGAACTTTTCAACTGAGCAATGCTTTGAGTCAAACTATACTTTGAATGTAATTCCTGTTTTAGGGATACTCTGTAATTTTTAGACATACCCGGTATATTTGTTTAACTTTTTCACATGTCAAATGAATTGGTATTTTTTTTTGTATAGATGAACTGCCACTGTCGATCTCAGGCCCTTCATAGCTTTGGTAATTACTGGTCATGTGCGGATTCTTGAGTGTATCTTAATCTTAACACGTGATGGTGTTGCTTGATCAGGACTTGTCTTAAAGGAGTCCACACTACCTAGGAGCTGTCACAAGAGTCTCTAGCAGGTTATTCCAAGGTATAATCACAACGGTGTTTGAGTTGCCATGGTAGTATTGTGGCTTAAACAGGTCAAATTGGCGTGGTCTATTTCTTCAGTTAAAGGAAGACTTACGTAGAAACCTTTTATAACCCGAGGCGTTTTTCCCCCAGTATGACACTTCAGGTCGGTTGGGAGCATCGTCTAGGGACACTCTCACCTCACTAGGGTCCTTCGCCGCCCGTTACCTCACCTTCGGGGACTGCTGGTCGTGGGCGTGGCGTGTGGGCGGGGCTACACTCGCCGAGGGACTGGTCACCAACCCTCACGGCGTCATGAGCCACCCGCCTCCTCTCAACTTAGAGGTCCCTGTCTCTCCATCACCACCTTCAGGTATAATTCCTCGTGTGTGTGCGTGTGTTTGTAAATAATAAGCTAGACTATGTCCTCTATGTCGCTTTAATGATTTAGTAATTTGGACAAAGCTCTCGGTCCATAACATCAGGTTCTGGTGTAGTAACGGAAAGACAATTAATGATGTTGCGTGTGACGTTGCAGAGCGCCTGTGTGAGTCGTGGCCCTTGTCTTGGAATAAACGACAACACTTTTGTGACATGTACGACGGCTATGGCGACCTGTGCTCCTGCTCAGCACCCTTCACCCTGCCCGCCAACGCTACGGTCAGCCCATGCTTAACAGAAGTATTTTTTTCTATTTGTGCAATTATCAATCCTTTCACAAGATAAAGGACAGTAATTTTTGGGGTTGATCTTTTGGTTTGTATAATATAAAGGCTCAAACTTACATTATGTACCCAAAAGGGCTCACCTTGAAAATAGGCACCCCAGCTTATTTCACCTGATTATACTAAACACTCTAGCATTACCTAAAGATGGGGTTAGGTTAGGCTAGTATAGGTTAGATTAGCGTTAGGGTGAAATAAGCTGATGGGGTATCAGGTGATCACCCAAAAATATATGTAGTGTGGGGAGATGTGTTTACTTTCAAAGGATCGGGAACAAATTTAAACGGATATAGAGAATAAATGTGAAGAAAACGGCTCGAGTCCCTGAAGAAATACACAATAAAATGAATAAAAGATAAATGGGGAAAACTATTAACGTAAATAGGAGAAGTAAAACATGAAAGAATATTTTGGTGATTAAATAATACTGAAATGTTGAGTTTATGTGTGTGTGTGTGTGTTTGTTTGCAGGGGACAGGGGAGGAGCTGGGCGTGGTGGTGGTGGCGGGCAGCCGAGCGAGATATCTCTTCAGGTGGGTCCTCTTTACCTCAGGTTGATATCTGTGGTGGTGGTGGAGGCGATACAGTATTGGTGACGTGAGGGGTGGTGCAGGGGCGGATCCAGGGGGTCCTGGGAGTCCGGGCCCCCCTTTTCATCAGAAAATTCTAATACTTTTTCTTAAATGTAGTAGTGTGCTCAGGCGTTTTTGTATAGTAAAAAGTAATTTCTATTGACTTCAGAATATCTAATATAAAGTGCTCATAGCTTCAAAATGGTCTCAAAAAGCTCAAGATATTGGTCAGATTAAAAAAAAATCTGGGGCTTACAGCGACCCCCCCCCCCCAAGACCCCCAGCTGGGTGGGATGTCTTTGCTTCCATGTTCCCACATCCACAACTTCTTGGACCCCCTTCCCCCTTTTGATATTCCTGTATCTGCCCCTGTGGTGATGGTGACGATGGTGGTGATGGTCACACTTCTGCACTAACTCATGTTACATTATGTTGAATCATCTTTATACGCAGTAGAAAAAAATACTCACGAGGACCTAACCTAACCTAATAAAACGGTGTCAACGTGGGAAAAATCTTCAACTAACACTCTGAAGTCAACACTATCCCACCATGTTATGTTACTTTAAGTTTTAGTCTCCATATCTCTGAAGACTAATGAGAGTTTGTCCTGCATCTCTCCCTCATATTTGCCGACACACCTCCCATTCTCCCTTATGTTTGCCGACACACCTCCCATTCTCCCTCATGTTTGCCGACACACCCTCCCTCACTCTCCCTCAAATTGTACTCCACTCGCTTTCTGATACCCCTGCCACCCCGCCAGACTACTGAGGCAGCTGCTGACTCAGCCGGGCGTGGCACTGCATCAGGTGTTGGTATCAATAGATGGCGGCTATGAGGAGACCATCAAGCTGGTGGATCTGCTGGGGCTCAGGTGGCGCGTCCATAACCCTGAAGGCAAAGGCTCACCGCGTATATCCAGGTAAGAGGCTGATGGTCACTGTTACACGCCCAGGTAAGATAAATGGATCATCTGAAGATTAGTACCCCTAGAATATTTCATTTTAATCTTAAGATTAACCACCCAAACTTAACCTAACGTAACCTAATACTCACGTAACGGAGCCTAACCTAAGATAGTCCAACGCTAACCTAACATAACATAACACTTACCTACCCTAACCTAACCTACAACCTAACTAACGCTATCCTAACCTAAAATCTAACCTAACCTAAGCTGGGGCTAATCTTCAGGTGATCCAGATAAATTAAACTCAAGATAGATATAGTTTCTCACATAATCATTCCTATTTTACTATATTTAAATTGATATATAAAGAATAGTCATTACATTGTTTTATATAAGATATTTACAAGTTTTATATTTATATGTTTATATCTTAGCATCCTTATTTATAGCTGGAGAAGTTGTTTTAGAGATTATCAATTCACGCCTAAAACAATTTATACAGGGCTAACGCAGAAAAACAAATGAGGAACAATTATCTCTCTCTGGTATTACGAAAATAATTTATATACAGCTAAGTAATTTATGTACAACTAAGATAATTTGCATACAGACAATATATATCTGAGAGAGACGAGTGAGGATTAAAGTCTCATCCTGCTGGCGGTTACAGACACATGAGGTTCGCGCTCTACCACGGGGTTCAGCTGCTGGCCACCAACAAGTTCATCATCTTGGAGGACGACCTCATCCTCGCTCCTGACTTTTACTCGTTAGTTGTTTCTTCCAGTCATCTCCTAACCAAACCTAACCAAATCCTACCTAGACCAACGTTGACAATTATTATTGATGATTCAATGTTCAGTAGCGTCCATCGGTGTTCACGATTCACCAGCAGTTTTATCCAGTGGTCATGATTCAATGTTCAGCAGTGTTCATGTTTCACCCACAGTTCTCACTTAATGTTTACGATTCAATGATCAGCAGTTTTCATGATTTAGTGTTCATTAGTATTCACGATTCGCCAGCCATGTTCAGTAGTGTTCAAGATTCATCAGCATGATTAACCAGTGTTTATGATTCAACAGAAGTGTCCATCCAACTTCAGGTACATGCAGCAGACAGCTGTGCTCTTAGATAAAGACCCTTCACTGTTCGCTGTGTCTGCCTACGCCCACTTCTCCTTCAGACACACTGCTCACGACCCCACCCGCCTATATCGCGTCCACTCCTTGCCTGCATACGGCTGGATGGTTAAGAGGAGCTTCCTGGAGGAGACGCTGCCCAAGTGGCCTCCTGTCTTTGTGGTAAGGAGTTCCCAGGGGCTGTGTGAGAACCTCTTCTGATTTTATTAATTTATTTATTTTTCTTTATGATATACAGTATGTAGAAGTTCTTGTGGCTGGTCCAATCTACTGCATGTATGCATGTATGTATGTATGTATGTATGTATGTATGTATGTATGTATGCCAACATTTAAAAATCTAAAGGAGCCATTTTACATAAATTCATAAATTTATTCTCTCTCAGTGATACAGTGGTCAAATATTGGTTATAATTAGATTACAGACGAGATTAAAGGTATAGTCTCAAAGTTACGCTATAGGAGCTCGGACCATTACTGCTACTATTACTACAATGACTACAACACCACCTACTTCTACAATGACTACATCACCAATTACTACTTCTATTATTATTATTATTCTAATGATTACAACACTTTCTACAACTACTACTACCAACCCTCTTACAGGCTACAGACTGGGACTACTGGATGGGGTGCGGACTGGTGCGTCGTGGGAGGGAGTTGGTCATCCCTGAGGTGTCAAGGACCTCCCATGCTGGGCTCTCTGGCACACACTTCTCCGGCTTCGTCACCCAGAAACGCTTCTCCAACAAGCCTCTCTCAGATGACCCTAACACCCGGGTCAACCTCACCACGTAGGTCTTGCCAGTACTCTTTCATCTGACCCTGAACTTATGATATCACATTACACACGAGTTTTTCTCTCTTTTTATCTCTCTTACAGCCAACACACACACACACACACACAGAGTAAACCAGTAGAAAATTATTGAAATATACTAAAACAATGATAACTTAAAAAAGAAGAACAAAGTATTGACCAGAAACGACTCGGTGAACTGCATGTATATAATAACAGTTGAACAACTGTACTGAAGTATGTTGTATATGACCAAGGGATATTGTACTGTATTGCAGAGTGAACAGAGAGGTGTACGAAATTGAACTGAAAGAATTATTGTCAAGGGCTAAACCACTCAACATCAGCGACCCTTACAACTTCACATTTCCTAGCGAACCTGTGAGTACCGCCTCTTTCTCTCAGTCTCACTTTCCCCAACACCTGTCGATTTCTTATATATTTACAAATTGGTGTAGATTTTAGTTTCTATTGTGGTATATATATGTATATATATATATATTATATTTATTTATCATTTACGTCGTTAATGAGTTATCTTCACCATGAGGGCGAGGTGTATGCCGTCTGTGTCAAGATGCACTTCCAAGGTGACGACAAAACCTTCAAGGTACTCGCAGACGTAAGTATAAGTCGTAGCTTATTGCTATTCTGTATGATTAGCCTAATCTTTCCATTTTTCCATCTCTTCTGTTTGCCTTTCTGTCTCCTTTCTGCCCGTTCTCCAGTATTTCTTCGTTTGGATCCCGATTATGTTTTTACCTTGTCCTCCAATTCTTTGTATGTGTCCTTTTTCATTCCATTTATTTCTTCTTCTACTTCTCCACATCCTTACCTTATGCTTCTACTACTCCTCCTTCTTCATCTTCTCACACCTCCGTATTTATATTCTCCCACTCTTAGCTTTCTATCATACTCTTCTTCCTCTCTGTCATCCTCATATCACTTCTCTCTATACATTCCCATAATACGTCCACGTCCCACCATCGCCGTGTGACACCAGATGAGATGTTCAATTTAGCGACAATTGTGTTATATATCATGAGAGGCGAACGTTTCCCAATACAGATTATCCATTACACAAGGATCTCACCTCCAGCGTCACCTGCAGATAGTCACCTGAGAGCCTGACTGACTATAAGGTACAACACCAGATCTCGAAGTCCACATCGAAAACTAAACATGTCTGCATGATTTCGAAAAATACATCAATCACACCTACTATCACAGGATAACTAACTATATCTCGATGTATGATCGTTGTCTCGATGCTCGTGTTTGATTACGAGTATATTGTACAGGGTCACCCCAGCCTCGCCTGAGCAACTACCCTTCGACCTTTAAGTTCAGTTGTGTGCGTTACCTCCGCTTGGTGATAACTTCTGTAGGGGCTATTATAAGGTGTTCATTACATCATAACTGCCGGTAACATTAACCTTGCCTACTCGACCTACCGGCAGTGGCAGCTGTTGTGCGATCGTGTCAGTAGCGTCGGCGTCGCGGTCTTACTTGCTGAGCGACTCCCAACGAGAGTACAGTAATTATAGTGTTAACAGTTGAGGTAGGACGCTGCCTAACCTTCAGCTGCAACTGATACTCGCCGCTACCGTGGACGAATTAACCACTTGGTGATTAACATGGCAAGCGGAGAAGGTCGGAGATGTCCCACATGGGTGACCTTACCTCTAGCCCTCGGGGTAGTGGCTGGGATAGCGGCCGTCATGGTCGCCTCCTTGCACCAAGGACCCTTCACCGACGCTTCCACACTAGAAGTCAAGGCCGAAATTCCCGTAGACACCGAGAAGCTTCCCACGGAAGACGTTGCTGAACCAGCTGATGGCGTGCGAGAGGATCCTATAGTTGAAGCGGTAGAAGATCCTGCACCTGAGGAGACACCTGAGGTGCCGGAAGACTCAACAGTGGAGAGTAAGACACGAGGCAGGATAAACCTTATATCCACACTTAACTTAATGACCTCATCTCTTCTCAAATAAAGTCTTCAGTGACGCTCCTGCTTTAGTTGCAGGACAAAGATACCACAATAATGCTTTATTCAGTGGGTCAGTTAGAGGCTGTAACTTGAATACCACCAGCAGTGTCAGCGAACTTTCAGAAACCAGAAGCTGACTTTTGTCTTCTGTAATAGCCGTTTTTTTTTCACTTTATCCAAAAAGTAAAACTTACAGTCTATACAATGAAATGTTAAAGGGTGGACAGGTCATAGAGATAACGTCCCAAGGTTGGCATAAATTTAAACCACTGCAAGAAATTATCAGTACAGGTATATACTAACTAAAAATGTTACTTATGGCATTGCTCTCCCACAGGCATTGAAGATTTGGAGTCAGGATCCGAGGGATCACCACTACGGCCTGTGGAGACTCCCCTACCACCGAGCGACCCTCCTCATCATAGCGACCCCTTACTCTAAGTACAGGTAAACTCTCTCTCTACAGGTAACCTCTCCATTTCAGGGTAATGTCTTAGTCTTGGTAGATGGGTCATTTTCAATGTTATTATTCTTATTATCTCTAATTCGTCTAAGTACCAGCTGTAAATCCAGATACTTATTGTGTGGTGGTTTTTAGGATAGGTTTCACGACGTGCTGCCATAGTAACAAGTGGGTCATGCAACCATATTAACAGATGTCACTCTAACACATACCCTAGTTGACGTCATTTTGAACATGCTGCCTTGAAGTACTTTGATGGCAGTATAATGTAAAGCAATTTGATGTTCATTGGTTATATACAGTATATAGTTATTATTAGGTATTTAATTTTTAATTTTGATTGTTTGTTTAGGAATTAAGAGGAAAAATGCAAACTGAGAACCCTTTATCTGAAATTCCTGGGACATAATGTATCACGACTCCAGCTTTTTTACGTGCAGCTATCATCACAATATTGTAGTAACATTAAATATGGTTTAACGTTTCATCTCTTAGAGAAGTATTAAATATTTTTAATACTGTATATTTCATTATACATCGTCTGCTTGCAGATATTTCAAATGACAATACTGCACAGTGTACAGTATTAATATTTAGAATTTTATTGCCTTCCACAAATTCTCGAAGGCACGAATACGAAATACAGTATGCGAATAATCAGGGATTACTGTACTCTTTAATGGTGCTCAGTATATAAATTCTCAGCAGATGGTCATTATATAAGATCTTATGTAAACAGCGTATCGTATATAAACAGCTAGTAAACGTCCAGATTTAACGGACAGATATGTGTTTAAAAATACAGTATATCTCCATTTATAAGTGTATTTTCATTACTTCTGTTGACCGAAAAAAAATGTGTATGAATGCATCTCCACTTTCTTTGCTATTGATAACAACGGTGCTTCCTTCCTTTTTCTCACGGTTACCCATTGGGGTAAATGATGCTCTTCTCTTTTTTTTACACTTTCGCAATAAAATAACAGGCCAAAAGCATGAAACAATCACAAATATCATAATAAGGTTTTGACAACCAACCTAGTTTCCTGGGTAAACCTGAATGGTCGGATGCGTTCGACTCAGATTTCAGATTTGCCCCCGAGGGGGCTAGTTTATTGGGCACCCCCTTACAACGCGTTCGACTCAGCTTCAGGTCAGCTGGGCGACCAACGTTACCAGCGCTTTCTAGAAATTTCTTCGGTTTTCGTTTTTTTTCGGTTTTAAGAATTTCGGATAAAGGATTCTCAACCAGAGGATTCCATTTCGTTTTTCTCTATCTGTGTTGCCCCTTTTCTGATATTATTTCCATTTTCCATTGAAATAAATAGAAATACAATTACTATATGCTATGGTCTTATCTATTTTATTGTATTTGCAGTAAGAACTACCTGAAGCAGCAGTGTCCCGTGTTAAGTGTGAACGGTGCTCTGTACGCTCATATGCTGGACAATTACAATGACGAAAACTACAACTTCTTGAGACATTCCCCCCTCGACTTCCTCACTATCATGAACCTCAACCTCGACTCCCGGGCCCAGTTCGAGCATCACCTGATGGAACACTCAGTCTCCCATGACGTCACTTCCGGCGAAGCTAATAATGAGACTTCTTCGCATATCAGTACACTATTAGGAGATAAGACGGTAATTACCAGTACACTAGATGAAGATAAGACCGTATATACCAGTACACCAGGTGAAGATAAGACCGTATATACCAGTACACCAGCTGAAGATAAGACCATATATACCAGTACAGCTGAAGATAGGACTGTATATCCCAGTACACCACCTGAGGAAAAGACCGTATATACCAGTACATTAGCTGAAGATAAGACCGAATATACCAGATGAAGATAAGACCGTATATACCAGTACACTAGCTAGATAAGACCTGAAGATACGAATATATATACCAGTACACCACTGAAAATAAGACTGTACATAAGAACTTAAGAATGAAAGAAACTGCAGCGGGGCTATTGGCCTATACTGGGCAGTTCCGTTTACACCCAACCAGCTGAAAATAAGACCGTATCTGAAGACCAGTCGTTTACTAGTGCTCCAATACAGATTGTGCAAGATATAAAAACAGTAAAACTCCGGATGATTTCGCAGAGTACTTGGTCTTTGGTACCAATATATACCACAGTAAAAAATGTAACAGAAGGTTTTTAATACGAATGAGTCAGCCTACTCGTGGTGAAGTACAGTATATGTCAATATTGCCCACGATAACTTAAAGCTACTGAAAAGCGACACGATGATTTTTTAAAAGATCAAAACAACCCCTTTTCGGCAACGCATCAGTGATAAGGAACGACTTTTAATTCTTCCGTCAGCGTAGGTGGTGTTTTTCAAAATCGTGAGAGCAAACAAATAGGGAGAGAACAGAAACCTGCCGTTAGTTACTCTGCCTTGTGATAAGGATTTGTACATTAAAATGAACCTATTTACTGTGTCAATTGAGACTTGTGATGTAGAAAAGTAGACAAGTATCAGGAAACTGCAACATATAATGAACCTTTAACGAAGAAGAAATTTTGGATGATGGTGAGAAACACGGAGATAATGATATTGGGTACAGCTGGGTCTTCATTTACACGGGCAATTGAACCCGTGGAGACCCGCGTAAAACGAGAAACGCGTAAATGAAATAACAGAACATATGGGATTAATTAAAATAGAGACTGGGCCGACCCCCAAACTCCACTTTTTCCGACACAATACCTACGTTGTAGTAAAAATAACATCTTAATTTTATGATGGTATGCACACATAATTAATAATTAAGAGAAACATCAATAATATTAGGTTTTTTAACACTTACGTTAGTGGAAAAGCTGGGTCGGCACACGTGGATGGCGGCTGGTTCCGAGGCAGAGGCAGATTAGTTGCCCTCTGGTGAATCACTTTCACTACTCGCAGAGGTTTCCAGGGCCTCCCAGACAAACCCCTCAAAGTCCATATCCTCACTGTCAATATCACTATCACTGACTTGGGCTGGCTGTGGTTGTGGTGGGTTGCGGGCGAGGAAGTCCTCAATACTACGTTGGTGACTAGCATTGATGTTGTCGAGATAGATCTGGATATACTGCTCCATAAATTTCGTCAGATGGTTATTAGACACTTCATACCGATGCTTGTCTGGGTCGTTGTCAAGGATGAGCTTAAGTTTCTCCTCCAACTCGATGATTTCCTTCACATTATCATGGCTTGGTCCAGGTAATTCAAGGTTTTTCTCTGGTGGTGGGGATCCCGCGGCAGCCGTTGTGAGGGGAATAGCGGGCACAAGAAAGAACTGTATACACGGACTGAGAACAATGAGACAGGCCCTCCTAGGTCAGCGACTTCTTCCCTCCCGTGGCAGGGCACGTCATATTACATTAAACCAATCACAGCTAGCGGGGGAGAGAGGTAAGGATGCGTGGCCCAATCACAGTCGGATACATCATATGACGTCACCGATTACGCAACAGCAACACACTGCGCAGTGCGCACCCCTCCCCGTGCCGCTTCCCCTGCTTGTGGTCAGGCATGGCGGGAGGTTTGAATCCAAAATGGCGCGCGGCTGGACCGCCAGCTGCTCTCTGCGTATTTTACCAAATTTACCGCGTAATTTAAGCATTTCAATTCTGGCAAGGCACCGCGTAAATGACAAAACGCGTAAACAAAAACCGCGTAAATCCAGACTCAACTGTATATGAAAATTGTTATAAGTATGAGAGGAAATGGCAGAACCTTGTCTGCTGAATATTTGGGTTATAATAAAATATATTAAGAGTAACGAGTGTGAATGAATTAGATAAAAATCATTAGGTTTAGATACGACACAAATTACGAAAGGAATTACGATTCAAGATTTAGGGAAATAAAACAGATTTATTCCCCCTTGCCGTCATACTCGTAGACTGTGGTGTCAACGATTCAACATATTGAACTCAAAACAGCAAATTTCCTTGTAATGATGCATTATTTATCTTGCAACATTTTCTTATCCTCCTACAGTATGATTCATCAAATAATGTTTTTTAAAGTGATACCAGTATAATGAAACATGGATGTTTAATGAGTTAAAAAGCAAAAATATATAATTCTTAAAATAAATATTTGGTTTACAATTTTCTTGACAGCATGCGAGAAAGTGCATCATGACTTCTAAAAGCTTTATTGAGCTGTTCTTGCTGAAATCAACGTACTGTATACTACTGTATTGTTTGTATACCTGCACTGTCTATGTACTTGTTGAACTAATGTGAACTTGAATGGTGATTTATTTAATAAATATATATCCACTTATGTCTCCTGTATACTTTATCCTTTTCACCACTGATCGGCTCGTTAGCAGCTTGGGTGGTCGGTCACGTCTCTATTTCACATTGTTGACAAGTACTGAAGGCATGTACTGGCTCAAGAATGTGTCTGTAACTGTGCCAGTGTTGGTCAAGTCTGGTTTTGAATGAGCTCACACTCGGTGTCGTCACAACTTTCTCTGTAGGATCGCACTATGGCGTTTTCTATATATTATATTATATGTACAATGCAGTGCGAGGGAGTTGCTGTGTAGTGAGAAGCTTGTTGAGAGGAGGTCTTGTTGGTTTGAGTGCGCTCCGTAGAATCCCCTTCACGACTGACTGACTGAAAGACTAGTGACAGGGGGGAAGGTGGTTCAGGAGAAGGATAAAGGGAGGATTGAAGTGAATTTTAGAAGGAGAGGAAAGGTGCAGTGGCTTATCGCCACTTGCGTGATGTAGGGTTGTAAGTTTGAGGCGGCAGCAACTTGCCTGGATGCGGCGAGGAGGGGGCAGGACCACGAGTCAGGTGAGCGTCAGGTCAAACGTCAGGTGCATGCCAGGTTGGGCAATGGTTTCTCTGTACTTGGTCGGCTTGATTGGGTAAGGTGTTTTCTTGTTTGGTGGATATATCTTGGTCTTTTTGTTAACTTGAAGTTGATGATCTTTTCCTCCGCTTTTTGCTCTCTTGGATCGTCCATTCCCTAGTGTTTGGATCCTGTTCTTCGTCGTGCCCTAGGTGCTCGTAGTATACTGCCAGACTGGGGTCACTAATTCTAAGGGGGAATACTTAACTCTAATCTTAATTTCTAAGGGTCGCTGCCACCAGACCCCCTCTGGACAGTATGTAACTCGTTAGGTAGCGTGCAGAGTGGACTAGGCATTGGGTTAGGTTTTTCATTGACCAGATCGATAAGGGGAAAGAAGGGTGAAACCATAACATGCCTTAATTAATTTATTCCTTATAAAGCATACTGGTAAAAAACATACAAATGAATTGGCCTTCCTCAGAAGAACAACGAAAATGTTGGTTACCCCGCTCGGCACCAGACGTCTTACATTAATGGCGTGTCATCCACATACATATTGCATAACAATCTGTGACCTCCTTACCTCGGTCATTCCTTCTTACACTACCCCTTAACTCATCAGACTGCTCCACCTGTATGGAATATAGCACCGTCGGTTATCATACATAGTAGCACCATCTCAACACACCTGTTACACTCCACACCTGCAGGTATGGGACTCCTTGTAATTTTTAGGTACTGTATACATAACAGGCACCTCGTTCGCGCACCGTCCTCGGTGGGTAAAGACGAGGGCTGCACCAAGAGACATACCAGTACTATTTCTACGCCTGGTATTATAGGTCGCTCCAAGTGACGACCGCGGAGTTTCTCACGGTCTCCTTATTTGTTACTACTCATTTGGGGTGGTGTGCTGGGAATCCACAGGTTCACAGTGGATTGGCATAGCTGGGAGTAGTAACCACCTGGTGGGACGCTCACAGGGATAATGGCTGCCGCGCAGCAAGGCACTCCGACCGCATCAGGCAAAGCTTTAAACTGTAATAACTTCTACATAAGCCTTTTTTGCAGGGCGGGATATAGCCCGATAGGACACTGACCTGAGGTGACGGTAGAACGGAGGGTACTGAGGGCAGTGCCCCGCCGCTCGTCACCGCATAGGCCTTCAGTTTCCAATATTTAATTTTTACTTTTATTTCTTACGGTTCTCACCTGAACACTTTCTGGTATATTGTCACTCAAGTCTTATAAACACATATTTTAATCCTAAATTACACACTAAGGTAAGGTTCTGGTTTGCTAGTTCTTGGGTAAATTCATTGGGTTATAATATCAACGCGGTACACTCGAGGCGGGTACACAGGACGCTCCCCTTAAAACAAAAGCCGAATGTTCATGGCGTGGGTATATCCACTTCACTTAAAACTGTAATTAGGGATCCTCCTCTCACACATTGCACTATTTGAACACAGTCATAAGACTCTCTGATCACTGTACCTGTTGTGGGTATATGTCACGTGAGGATACGAGGTGTATTAAGTTCACACCAATACACAAAAGATATTTCCTTTCAAGTATAGTTTCTGGGTCACTTCCAACACCTCACATAGTTCTGACACATTTATCACTTTTCCAGATCATTGTTCTCATGTATTTTCTTATGATATCTGTGGAAGGTATGTCCGCTACACGTTCACAGACGTAAATAGTATGACCTTCAAACCATGATCCACACTTAGTCCTACAGTACACTAGTCCGGCTCAACTGGACTTTCCCAATCATCTTATGGATACCCTGAGTTCTTCTTAATGCTATGAATACATACAATTAACATTAGATAACTGTACCTGGGTACAATACAACACATGGTCTAGTAACATTGAGTAGGTGAGTTATCCTTTATCAATGTTTCCCGTTTTCTGAGATTCTACAAGCGCGGTGGATTTGAATGTTATGTAGCGTAATATGGATTAAAATGGGTTTTTAGGAATGACAATGATGTGCGCAGTACAGTAGATGTGGATGAAGTCGGAGGGGGTAATCTTGATGAGGGTTTCTGCCCCTGTGGACTCGTGTTGTTCTTGTTTCTTGGTAACGTGTGTCTTTTCTCGGGTCTTCTTTTGTTGGTTTTTCTTTTCTTCTGGTTTTTCTTGTCTTGGGCGTGTACAGCAAGGAGGGCCTCTTTGTAACTCAGTTTCTTGTCGAGTCGAACCTTGGTTATCCTGCATTCCTCCTCCCATTTGGGGCAGGTCCGGTCGGCAGAGGAGTGTGGGCCGCCACAGGCAGCGAATTTTTTCACTGTATTGGGGCAGTCGGTGTAGCGGTGTCCGGGGGTACCGCACAGGGAGCATATGTCCTCCTGCGCCTCACACTTGTTGACAGTGTGACCGTAGTGCTGGCATTTATAGCAGCGTTTGGGTCTGCAGTAGGGCTTGACTGGCACAGTTACCCACGCCAGTTGAGCCTCTTTGGGTAGGGTTTCGTGGTGTCCGACGAGGGCAGTGGTATCAGACAGCTTCTTGACACAGCTGAGTTGTCCCTCAAGTAGTTGGACCAGCTCTTCTGTTTACATGTGGGCAATTTCGGTGTGGGAGATTACTCCCAGCTTCAAGTGGTCCCACATGTAGGCAATCATATGTATTTTGATGCCGTTGATGTCGATCTCCGCGAGTTGTCCGGGCTGACCATATTCGGCGAAGGTGATCTTGATGTCTCCATGTAGCTTCAGTCGTTCCACCTTGGTAATCCCCACGATCCCTTTAGTTTCAAAGAACTTTTTGAGGACGAGGAGGTTTAATTTCTTGAGGCAGATCTGTACGACTGGGCGTATCCGAGACACCTTGGAGTCTTCGTAACCGGACATGGTGAGAGGAGGAGAGTGAGTGTGTGACCCCCTTCACGCCGAGGCTGTTAGCTTATATACAGTATACGTCCGCTGGAAGTGAGCTTCGCTGGTGGCCGACCCGCGCAGTCAGAAACTAGGCTTGTCAAAGAAACTTGATGCGGGATCGGCTGATCAGCGACTAACGGCAGTAGCAGTTGTAGGGGAGAGTATCCACTACAAGTTTTCAACTCTCAATCCCCCAAAAAAAAAGAAGAAAAAAAATGCCCTGGCAGTTTTCTCAACTTGTTGCTTCTTCAACCTTAAGCTGTGACCCCTAGTGGGGCGGGGATCCGCCAGCTCGACTTAGTAATGTCCCCTGAGGTGTTTATAAACTTCTGTTAGGTCACCCCGTGTCCTCCTAGAGTATAAGCTAGGCAACTGCAGGCATTCTAATCTCTGTGGATAATTGCCAATGTTCCGGAGTTTGGTGGCCCTGTTATATATACATACAGTATATGTAGGTATATCTTTTTACTTTGTTTTGGTGTTGTTGTACCTGTTTTGTTTAATTTTAATGATGTCTATATATCTGCTTATGTTAATATTTGTTACATTTGTTTTTGTTGCAGGATGCTTGAATTCTTGTAGAACAAAGCCTAAATTGAATTTTATTTCTCTTATGGGCCTACTACAATAAACAATTGCCGACTACAATTAATTCTACAAGAATTCAAGCAACCTCTTCTTCTCTTTTAAGAGGTAATGAAACCTCAGGTCTTTATTGTTGCTTTTATATGTGAAGGTGTGCGTCATAATCTGGATTCTCATAATGGTGATACTACAGCTGAGGCGTGCCCAGATACTAGGATAAGTCAAAGCGATGATCCGGCTGTTGATAATTCAGCAAATAATCTCTACGTAGATCAGGACGTGCTAGAAAGCCACCAAGTCGCTTAGACCTCTAAATATCGTAAAGTACTAGTAATATTTCGGAACGGGGTGAATGTAATGTGTATACATAGCATAATCATGTTGTTGCATAAAATCCTGACCTAATATAACATCACTACACAAATCAAGCAAAACAGATAGATTGACATCTTTGTAAATATTACCTTACAATTCTAGGTTTACAATACAATACCCTTCCATCTTTAGTCGAGAGAGATGAGGTGGCCATTGACACTCGGCTATTTCTAGGATACAGTGGTATATCAAAATGCTTCGCCAGCTTTTCACACTAAAAACTCTCAGAACTTCCTTTTACTTACTTTTATCCTCTTCACCACTGATCGGCTCGTTAGCTGCTTGGGTGATCGGTCACATCTCTGTTAATTTTCTATTTCTTTTATCCTCTTCAATTGATTGGCTTGTTAGCCGCTTGGGCGATCGGTCACGTCTCTGTTACGCATGTTGGCAAGTACTGGGCATGCACCGGCTCCTGAATGTACCTGAACCTGCTCGTGTTACTCAAGTCTGGTCTTGAAAGAGCTCACACTCGGTGTCGTCACAACACTTTCTGGTAGATTGTTCCAAGAGTTCACAACTCTCACTCCGAAAAAGTTTGCCTTCACAGTTTTCTGGACCTGCGGCTTCTTCAATCTTGAGCTGTGACCCCTTGTGGGGCGAGCGTCGGCCAGCTCCAAGTAAGGACACTCGACTAAGTAGTGCTCCTTGAGATGCTTATACACCTCAATTTGCCCGTCTGTAGTATAAGCTAGGCAAGTTCAAGCGCTCCAATCTCTCAGGGTAGTTGAGGTGCCGAAGTGCAGGCACCAGTCTGGTGGCCCTCCTTTGAACATTTTCAACCAACTGACAGTCCCTAGCATATCTCGGGGACCAGACGGGGTGACAGTACATCAGATGGGGAAGCACGTCAACCTTGGAGATCGTTACGAGGGATATCTGAACGACCTTCTTATAAGACCCAATAATTTATTTGCCTGATTTACCTTCTTCTCGCAATGGCCCGAGAACTTCAGCTCATTGTCAACATACACACCTAGGTCCTTCTCACATCCAGTCTCAAACAGTGCAGTTTCTTCATCCCGTTGGGACATATGATTCGCTTCCTTACCGTTGGTACGCCCCAGGTGTATCCTCTTACACTTCGTGACATTGAATCTCAGCAGCCATTTCTTCGACCATTCTTGGAGCTCACAGCCAGTATCCAAAAGAGCATCTACCTTATTACCATTCATTAACATATGCACTGAAGCTCTGGATATACTCGCCGGTACTGCTGCTAGAATAGGGGAATATGAAGCACTTATTGTAGATGATGACCTGCACACTTTAGCAAAATGCCCCTTTTTACCACATTTGTTACAGGTCACTTCACCTGGACACTTGTGACGAGGTGCCTACGATTTCCACAAAAATAACACTTTTGTAGGTTTGCCGCAACTTGAGAATCTCTATCCGACCGTTCTACATTACCACTATCATACCCATCCACTCCAGAAGTAGAGGCAGAATGCATAGTCACAGGAGGTGCCAAATACAATTCAAAACTCCTCTGAGAAAGGTCCAGAGCCATAGATTGGTCAAACGCAGATTGTATGTCCAATGTCTTATTCTCGAGGAGACGTTGCCAAATGATATTAGATTGGAGTCCACATTTGAATGCATCCCGTACATATTCTTTTTTGTACTTCTCAGCTGACACTGCTTTGTAGTTACAGTCGGCACTAAGCAGCTTCAAAGACTAGAGGAACTCATCCAGTGTCTCACTTGGATGTTGACGACGGCTTGCCAAAAGATGCCTTGCAAACACCCCGTTTTTAGGTTTCACATATATATTGGTTAATGTACTTATGGCATCCTCATATTTATCATAGATGTTAATGAACTCATATACACTGGGAGCCACATAGTTAATAAGAATTGTTAGCTTATCAGGATCATGCTCCGCAATAGCAGTAAGGAGATTATTGATTATAGCCACGACCGTCTTGGATTAAGACAATCGTAAGTTTGTTTACAGCATGCGAACTTAAGTCTTCATTTTGCCCTCACTTAAGATTTTGAGCTATGTGAGTTATCGCGGCAGGCTTAAGTCAGACGTTAGTGGCTAGTGCAGGAAAGACCAAATGCAAGAACTGTCGTCGTGTACACGATGCTGTGGTATCCCTATGGGTGCTTTGCAAGAAGGGGAATCCCTTACAACGGGTTACTTCTAAGTTATCTGACAAATGGATTATTCAAACTTGAACGGCAGCTTTGTCAAATACATTTATTGGGTTACCCGATGTTCAAGATTCCTCTTCGGAGAAAGATCTTGGCGTTGTGATAAATCATTCACTGAAAGCGACGCAACAAGTGAGGAAAGCAAATCGAGATTTGGGAATTATAAAGCGATTATTTAAGTACAAAGATAGGAAAAGCTTCTTCAACTGTACAAATTTCAAGTACGTCTCAATCTGGATTACTGTATACATGCATGGAAATTGGAAAGTTGGAAATCCCACCCCCAGAAAGATCTAACATCCCTAGAAAAGGTGCAACAAAGAACTGTTAAGTAGACTGGGGGCCTCAGGGCTAAAAAAAACAATAACTTCAGACAAGTTACAATAGGGCAGATCTCACTGAAACATTCAAAATCCTGAAAGGAATGAAAAACGTTAACCCAAACCATTTCTTTGTGGTGTCAAGCACCACCAACACAAGAGGACATAACTACAAACTCGCCAAGTTATCGTGCAGAATCAACGTACACCAGGAACCTACACACAGTGGCGTTTCTAGCCTTCGGAAAGTGGGGGGGGCACTTTGGGGCCAAGGTAAATGTTGGGGGGCAAAACCAAACCTGTGTACATCTTGCAAGATGCAGTTTTTGGCATTATTACACCAACTACAGCCACTTGAACTGAATGATTGAGATTGACTGATTGTAATATTACTCCTATAGTTAAAAAATTACTCACATGTTCTCTCTAAACATACCTCACTTAGCGGAAATACAGAGTGATAATGTTCATCACCGACAAGGCAGTTTGTTTATATACACCGTGATGTGACCCCACCCCGCATATCTGCACCCTCCCAGTTCCTGCCCTCCGGGCCTCACCTCACCTCACCTCAGTGATTTCACCTCACCTCACCCATGCCTGCAACTGGTGTGCGGCGCGCCCATTGCCTGAGTTACTTGACTCACTTCCTGGTTTTGGGAACGTTTTTGGAATTACAATTTTGAGAATAAAAAGTGGGGGGGGGGCACCCCCGGGGCCAGCCCAAAATCTGGGAGGGCCATGGCCCCCCCGTAGAATCACCCCTGCCTACACAGACCACTGGCCTTCTTCCCTCGGCATGGCCACCTCTAGTAAGTGGCCATTAGTCAATTAGATAAATAAAATGATTAAAATAAGAGGTAGGCTGGTAGATCAAATAAGAGGTAGGCTGGTAGATCAAATAAGAGTACTATACAGTACAGTGTATGACATACCCGCCCTGGCGCCATCTGTTTTGTGTGAGGACAAGCTATCAGCCATACGGGTTATGGCTGGCCAGTCTTTCTACACCGCTCCGTAATCTTCAGAACCATTACTGCTACAGTAACTAGACCAGCGAGAAATTACTAAACTGTATTGACAGCAAGTTCATCTAAATATTAATTGTTAATATTAACTGGATTATTGCTGCCTCAGTTCATGAATGATGTTAACATGACCTGGGAGGTTTAATAGGAAGTACAGTAAGTAGTGGGAGGCTACATTGATAACTGGGGGACGTATTGGTGTGTAGTGAGGAAAGTTTTATCTAATATTTACATTTTGCTGAATTATATCGTCTTGGATATACTACGTTTCCCATTTATTGGTTTTTATTACATATTCTGTGTGAGTTTTCCTTGGTGAATTTTTGTTTATGTACGAGTTTTTACCTCCAAAGTCATAATAAGTCCTGTGTTAAGAGTCAGATGATGTTACAGTTTACAAACATTATCTTGTACGACTTGGTGGGAATTTTTAATGTCCTAAATACTTTATTTGAGTAAAATTTGAACGTAAATATAAACAAATTTGGGTTATTTTTCGTTATCCTCCCATCACCTTTTTTCACATAAAAAATATTTTTTTTTGGTAGTTTTCTTGCTGTTTTAGATGATTGACATTTATCTTTGGGGCAAATCACTTGTTTTTTTCTTTATTATTATTATTATTATTATTTTTTTTTTTTTCTAGTTAGGTTAGGTTTGGTTGGTTGGTTCCTTTGGGATGAGAATAGGTTAGGTTAGATTGGTTGGTTCCTAGGGTATGAAAATAGGTTATTTTTGGTGTATTACTCAAATCTGACCTTCACTTTTTGTGCAAATAAAATTTTTTTGCTCAAAATAAACATTTTAATTTTAACAGAAGCTGCTAATTTGCACAAAAATGGAGGCCAGATTTGAGTAATACACCAAAAATAACCTATTCTCATACCAAAGGAACCAACCAATCTAACCTAAAAAAAAGTGATTTGCCCCAAAGATAAATGTCAATCATCTAAAACAGCAAGAAAACTAGCAAAAAAAATATAACCCAAATCTGCATCAGCTAGATTAGCTCCAGGTAAAAGTGTAGGAAGAGTCACTCTTAAAGTTACTAGTTATGATTTCCATAAAGGTGTATTTTCAGGCAGGGTTTATTTATTTTTCTTAACCCCTTGTGTATGGGCTCCCCCATTGAACGGTTTATATTATATTGGTGTTTATTTTCATCAATGAGTACTGATATGACAATAATTTCTTGTGCAAATACTTCATTTGGTAGATATTTAGGCATCTAGGTTGCTAACTAATTTGTCTTCTTGGCAGAAATGTGGCAATTTTATGTTAAGGATAGGTTAAGGTTGGGTTGGGCTGGGCTGGGCTGGGCTGGGCTGGGTTAAAAAAAAAAAAAAAATGCACAAACTACAAAAGTGTTCACTATAAAATGCATTGAAAATGCAGCGCTTTTATAATCGTTTACTATGTTATTAAAAGTGGCGTCCCCGTAGTGAATAGGTTGAAAAAATTTCATTAACGTGGGTAATACTCAGGAGCAGGGGTCCAACTTAAGAACCAGCAATCTTCGAACATTTTTGTTATAAGATAAATTGAGGTGCCCTGCATTGTCTGGGATATTCGTGCCAAAATTTTAAACCAAGAAAATCTCGTTTAAAGTTTTTCCATATTCAGTCATGCATAACTTTGTTGTTTTTTGAGATACAGCATTCATTTTTGATGCATTTTGAAGCTAAAGGACTGTACTTGCATATAGTAGGTAGTGCATCATGAAGTAATGTACTGAGTTGTTGCAGTGTTGACAAAGCAACAAAACTCCCACCCACTTACAGCTTTTTTTCCTTTAATCGATATCAGACTGTAAATCCCGCCCGCTGGAGGGGCCGTGATGTAGATAGCAGACGCTCACTGTCATTGGCCGAGACGGGAAGGAGGCTGTAGGCTGGCCGCTGTGATTGGCCGTCCGCTCTTCTCACTCACTGACGGGATGAGAGCACCTTATGACGCGAAAATCAAGCCCATAATTTGCTGCTTTCAACCTTATTTACAGTGTAGTAAGATCTTATCAACTACTGTCGTATAGAGCTAGGTCGAAAATAATGCTTTCCAACAAAAAACGGGTTTTGCCCGGATGGTCTGAAGGCAACTTAGGATGCCTCAATTCTTACCTCAAAAAGTGGAGGATTTTTAATTTAAAGAATATTTTAAACTAACCTAAAAGTTAGTTTAATTAGGTTAGGTAGGTCAGTAATACTTGAGTGTTCTGGCCTTAACACCAATTACTAGGAAATTTTCCGTGTAAGGTAAAATTTGTCATAACTCAAAAATCTGACAAATACCTTGTATGTAAAAGGAATGTATTTTGCTTATAATATTAGTTGAATATTTTTGTTTTTTGTTTTGGAAGGAGCTGCAGTTAATAATCGTTTTTATATCAATGGGTTTTTACGGATTTTTTACTATTATCACTTGGGTTCTTTTTGGTATTATTGTTTTGGTCATCCTGCAAATTTTAGGATTTTAAGTTACCACTCCAAGAGAGCTCATGTGTGCTCGTTTGTTGGTTATTATTCTGCATGATGCATGTGCTGGTTTAGGTTGGGTTAGGTTAAGTTGAATATATATATATATATATATATATATATATATATATATATATATATATATATATATATATATATATATATATATATATATATATATATATATATATATATATATATATATATATATATAATAACAAGTTGAAATTATTATTATATTAAATTTTCATAACTAAGACCAGGGCCAGATTAAGACCCTTAGAGGCCACTTAAAAGATTTTGGTGCCTAATATATGTAATTCAAAATATAAACAATAATAAACCATAAAATGAAATGTTATTTTTCGAAATTAAACAAAATTTACAGTAAGATGGAAAATAATGTTTATTTTTGTATACGTCCATTTTATTTATACTGTAGTTGAAAAGTTTTCTCCTACTTTTTTTAATTGCAAAGTCTTTGATCAGATCCTCAAAACTAGTCTTATGTAACACATCTGCTTCTATACTTAGTAGAGATAAGGCAGCCAGCCTGCCTTGTTGCATAGTTGTTCTGATGGGATTTTTAATATACAGTACTTCAACTTAGAAAATGAATGCTCAGCTGAGCAATTTGTGACCATTAATGTTAAAAATATACAAAAGCCAATATCAACATTTGGAAAGGCACACTCAATATTGTCTTCTACAATCATTTTATAAAGTTCAGCATGACTGAATCTTGTTTTTACATTTTGTGTTGCACTGAACTTATGGTGCACATATAAGTGAAACTGCTGAAGCTCAGCTGAGAAATTAGTGTTGAAATCCTCTGGGTAAGCATCAATCAGCTTTTGACAGCACTGAGAATACCTTTCAATTTCAGTAGATGATGAAGTGGCATTATGTGGCACATCACTTAGAAAAGAAAACCTCTGCTATTTCTTTATATATCTCTCCTCTTCTTCTCATCTCAGTTTCAAGTTTGTCAATAATTGTGTAAAAGGTGGTGATACGAAATTTATCTCTGGCATTCAGATATACTTCTGGTGCATCTCCGTCATTGGGTACCTTCTTTCTGATACGTTTGCGAGTTTGAGCTGCCTTGTGATCAACATCTGGTAGCATATCCCTTGTAGCTGCTTCATATCTTTCAAATTTATCTCGTGAAGTGCACAGTTGATCAGTTAATGATCCATACAGATCTGCACATGTTTTTAAGTTCACATCCTCATTTTGTAGAACTTGGCTTACTCTATGAAAATTTTGCAAAATCTCATTCCAAAAATTCAACATAAAAACGAATTCTAGCTCTTGCATCTTATTTGCAATATTATTTGCTTCTCTTCTAGTGTCTCCCTTTTGTGACTGGTCTTCGGCTATACATTCTAACGCTTCTAAAATTTTAAGGAAAGATTTCAAAATTGCTGCTGTTGCCATAGCATGCGCCTCCCATCTGGTATCAGAGAGGGATTTTAAGATGCTTTCATTTCCAATACAACCTTTAAGAATTTTCCACCGGCTGGTTGAGGCTGAAAAAAAGTATAGAGCAACTGCACTGTAGAGAAGAAATTAACAGCCCCTTGACAGCAGTCAACAGCACGTCGGCCTACCAGATTTAGTGAATGAGCCGCACAGGGCACATATATAGCAAACTTGTTTGTTTCTAGAATTTTTTGCTGCATCCCCTTATAACGCCCAGACATGTTTGCAGCGTTGTCATAAGATTGACCCCTACATTTTGAAAGGTTTAGCTTACAAACTTCATGTAAGTACTGCAACACCTGATTTTGTTGTGCTGTATCCCCAAGATTAATGTATATCATTATCTTCTATAATTACTATTTATTATTATTATATATATATATATATATATATATATATATATATATATATATATATATATATATATATATATATATATATATATATATATATATAATTTTTTTTTTTTTTTTTTTTTTTTTCATTTAATGTGTGGGCCTCTTTTCGTGAACCCTGGTTCAGCTGCACCATTTGCAGTTTTGCACCATATGGTCCATGGTAAATCCGGCTATGGAAAATTTCTGTGGTGCCCCCCTTCCCTTGATGCCCTAAGCACGTGCTTATTTTGCTTAATGGCTAATCCAGCCCTGACTAAGACTTACTTTTTTGTTTCACATTTTTTACAGCTTGAGTCGTTTCCTGACAGCAGAGCATTCAAATGTTGTACATGGTGTGACTTCAAGCACGTGATATGTGTCACTGATGATACGTTCTGATTTTGACAGTCATGGAGAAGACATAAGTGTTACAAAAGTTTAGATAATTTCTTGAAATGAACATATACTTCTTACTAAGTTAAGACAGTGTTAATGTTAAAGGAGCTGGTGAGATTATGGGAAAGTGTTTCAATTGTGGAGAAATAAAGCCTCTTATGGGGCAAAATATTAACAGAAGTGAGTGGAGAAATATGTTTGCCTGAGTAGATGAGACAGTCAGCTGAAATTAGATACCTTGTACAGTACTATACTGTAATTTGGGTTGCCATTGTTGAAAAATATTACAGTACTGTACTGCATATGGATCATTATTAAGAAGAATTCCAATCTCATTTACTAAGAACTTGTGTGGGGAAGTACAGTACAGAAAATTGGCCCCTACAAAGTACAGTGCTTGTTAATAGTTATTTAAAGAAGAAAAAATATACTGTAGTGTGTTGGCTGTATCATGAATGAATATAACTAGATAACAGTGAGTGAATTGTCTCTGGACAGATTAGATTGCGGTTGCATTGTCCATATGAGAAGAATTGTATCTACATATGTACAGTACCGTTAAGTCAATCTTGCACATGTGTTGGAACTTTAATAATTCGCTCAATCACATTTTGAGATAGAGATTCAACACTCTCTGTACAGTACCGTTGTGTTAACTAACTAAAGAAAGAAGTGTTTGTGGATAAAAAGAAAGTGATCACTGGATATTTCTAGATTGATGGTGGTGATTATATTACTACAATTAGACTGCCCTGGTTAGTGAAAGAGCTTTCTTTTAATATTTGGAAAGCTTGAAGCAAATTTAAACAAGAAAAAGAGCTATTTACTGAACCATCAAAAGAAGTTAGTGAATTGAAAGTGTATATACTGCATAGAAGCATTGAATATACAGTACTGTACAGGGTATAAGAAAAATGGAGTCACATGAGAACAGTGAAGGATTAGATTTACACCAGACAAGAGATGGAAAGACTGTTGATAGACTGATTGCAAGTCATGATGAAAATGTTGCCCAGGATAATCCAAAGAACCTTGCCATCACATGTCAAGATAATGTCAAAGAATTAAGTACAGTAGGTGGAGAGAAGGTCAGTGGTCCTCAAAGTAGTGATGGTAGTGTTTTGGTTCAAGTTGAAGAAGGAAGTGGTTTTGATGTTGACCCAAAAAATTATTGTGAAACAAAAAATGCAAATGGTGAAAGAAATACCACTGATGAGATTACTGGGACTAGTGGTGAAATAACTGAAAGTGGTGTTGCAAATACAAAATGTTGTGATACTGTAATTGAAAATGTTAATGAATTAAGTAAGAGTGTCACTGAAATGATGAACAGCACTTGTGCTGGTAAAACAAATAGAAGTCATGTATCACCAAACCCTGTTGCTGTAGAGAGTTCTAGTGATGTGAAATATCCTGCTGGAATAGATAATATTTCTACTATGACAAACAGTAATAGTAATGAATTAACAACAGATGTTAGTGAAGCAACAAATAATATTTGTGAAATAGCAGAAACTCCAGATGAACAACTGGAAAGTAGTGATGTAGTATCAAAAGTTAAAATAAAGAGGAACAATATGCCCCAATTAGAAAAAGACATTAATGAAGCACAAAATATTGGTGAATGCAAGGCAGGAGGAAGTAGTGTAGTGTCTGAAAGATCTACAGATGTTGATCAGTGTAACAGCGTACAAAGTGGTGTTGAAAAGATCAACACTTCAAGTAACAAAGCCTCTGACCCTGAAGGATGTTTTATGAAGTCTTCAGATAAAGTGAAGGTAAGTGATAAAAACTTGTCAGACATAGAACATGCCGATACTTCTGAAATGCATAAAGTTAAAAGTAAAGCCACATCCTTGGATATGGAAAGAGTTGAGGAACATTCTAATGACTTTGATTGCAAAATACAGAAGGAAAGACAAAGAATCAATAATTTTCAGAAGCAGCAGAATGATGAGAAAGGTTTCACGAGAAAAGATGATGAGGAACATGACCCAGCAGGGAAAGGTAAGCACAAAGTAATGCATAAAAGTAAACACAGTTCTTCTGCAAAAAGACACAAGTTACAGTCTTTAAAAGATGTGCATAAGGGAGAGAAAGACCATTCCAAAAACTCTGTAAAGAGAAGAAATTACACTCAGAAAGATAATAAAAGCTCTTACAACGACACGAGGAAATACACTTCAAGGAGTAAGTTTTCCGGTGATTATGATGAGACAGAGAAATATTCTGGAGATTATAGGGAATTTTACCCGGAAGAAATTTATTCCATGACTGAAGAGGAAGACTCTAGTTACCATGGAGAGAGTGAAAGAAATAATGATGAAGAAAATGAAGGTAGGCCAACAGACCTTTGTGCTGTACTCAGCAGAAATGCTGTAAATCCAGAGGTGGCAAAGAAGTTTGCAGAGGCTTGTGTTTCATTCTTGAAGACATCTTTAAATAAAAAACCGAGTAGCAGTCATGAGATAAACTCTCTTATGAGCCAAGATGATAGGTGCTCCCAGGATTCAGATAGAGATGGAAGATCACAATACAGGTGGAAAAGAAAGTGGAGTAACCACCAGTCATCATTCAATTCTGATTCTGACTCGACAGAAAATGAGTTTACAAGATACAGAAGTCCCAAAAAGAGGTAAGCATCTTTTTGCTCTTTTTATATGATTGAGTGTTGTAGAACTTTTAATTTCTCATGCATTTGCAATTAATGTGGACATTCAGCAAGTTTAAATAATCACAAATTCCATTTATTCATAACAATTCAGAGGATGTCAATTGCTTCTAAGGATAAACACAACTAATGTGAAATTCCATTTGTCACTGTTTACCAAGATTGTTCTTGGAGTAAAAGGATAAATCCATAATTTATATAATTTATATTTTTAATTGGTCAGGTTTCTGGAATTGGGAAGAAGTGGAAGATTCCTCCTGAGAGGGTTCATTAAATGGAAATTAAACTTCCAAGTCAGATTAGTTAGGACACTTTAAGTGTAACTACAGTAGTGTCTAAAATGTTAATATGGGCATCATAATAATACAGTACTAATAATAATAATTATTCGGTAAAATTTTCGTACAGGTTTACAGTTGAATAAGCATGCTTATAAACTATACAGTTATACAGTTTAGCATGAATATAGACAATGTAGGTATGCGATGCACGTAGTCCATGAGAGTATACTGTACTGTACAGTTTCCTGTATGCCGAGACAGTGTAGATAAACAAAAATGGTTAACAATAAGGCAACTTAACCATGGATAGTTGACAAAGCTGTCAGGTACTTATTTCCAGGAGGGTCCTTTGCTTAGGCTTATGCTTGGTCTCCAATCAGTAATACCAGTAGTATGTCTACAGGGATATTAGTGAAAGGTTTTGGTAAAATTCAACATACTTTACATTGTGCTTAGATTATCTGAGGATGGCAGATCATAACTTCAGTACTGTACAGTACTGTACAACATTCTGAAATTAATAATACAGTAGACCCTTGCCATTCGTGGGTTTACGATTCGCGATTTCGACGATTCGCGGTAAACAGATGGTGGCTAGCTTGTGAGCCTTTAACCGTAGCACAACGAGTCACCCCATGCACTCTCAGCGTCTCCTCTCCCTCTGTTCATGCTCAACCATTGCCTGTGATGCAGCGTCTCATGTTGTACTCTCAAAACTTTAGTGTTTCTGTGTGAAATGGCCCCTAAAAGACTGCCTAGTGTCAGTGCTTGGGATGCGAGTGGAGTGAAATGTAAAAAGCCGAAGTCAGTGATAACCCTGACAAAGTGAATTATTAGAGAAGTTAAAAGATGGGATGAGTGCTGCTGCAGCTGGTCGGTTGTTTGGTACAGGCGTACAATAGTGCAATAAGGTAGCATAAGTTGCTACTCGTGTCATTCCATGGAACCTAACCCCCCCCTCAAATAACAAGGGTTTACTGTATAGAAACTCACTCTCTTTTGTTTTTGTAGCTTCTGTTATGTATGTCTTTGTTTTAACTGAATTGTTTAATACCATAATTGGTTTTGGTCTTGTAATTTGTACCAGTCTGTTATAGCAGTCCCATAAAATTATGTTCACGTCCTATAGTGCCCTGCTAGTTCATATCCCTAATCCTTGCTAAGTTTGTTGTTAGATACTCTGGGCACACTCCATTGAAAATCCTGTAAGCGTGATTCAGCCTCAGTTGCTTCACTCTATCCTCCACACTTAACATGTTCATGATTGTAAGACATTGTGACCAATGTGATCTCTTGCATTCATGCCAATAATGAACCTCACTACATTGTTTTGAACAACTTGTAATTTGGATTTTAGCTTTTGTGTTAAAAGGAGAGTACCATGATGAACAGGAATAGTCCAAGTGATATTGTATGAGTGCCAAGCAAAGGATCATTCCAGTCATTCCTCTTTCATATAAGACTTAATCCTACTTAAAGATGTAGAGAAATGTGGTTGAGATCTAAAAAGTGTGCCATGGATGATTTAGTCTTATTTGGGAAAAAAAGATTATGAACCAAACAAAAAATTATTAGTATGCTGTACTAAAGTTCAGAGCATCCACATTCAGTACAGTACAGTACTGCATAGTATATTGTATTTTCATTATTTTTTTTGCTCCTTTCTTCTAAAAACATGAGACAGAGGTCAAGTCTTTAGGGTGCATATCTGCATAATCCTGGAAACTTTTCCATTTTTATCTAGCTAGCATTTGATTATGAGAGCCACTTTTCCTTCGAGTATGACTGGTAATGAGGATTGATCCTGAAATCTTGTAATTTAATGGAATCTGTAGCCAGGGGGCTTGGATTCATTTCCTTCTTCCCTGTGTTAGTGGATTAGGCAGTTGTCACATCAAGTCGCCACAGGAAAAAGGAGGGAGGGGTGACTGTTACACCTACAGTATATATATGTGGTTCATAAATTACCTTGGTTTTCATTAATGGACATTGGAAAGTAGGGTACTGGACACCTTACTTCCTCTTTTAACAGCCTGTATAGTATTATGAGAGCCACCTGGCTCTAATGGAAACAGGATTAATGGATTAATGTTTCCTTTGTCAGTATTTTTTTTTTATTAATTATTTTAACTTCTCTTAAACTCATGTAAGGGATAACTCAGAAGGGACAGAAACCTCAAGGATAAGGGGAACATAACAAGGAATATAGATACAATACTCTGGTGAAGAGAGTAGCTGGTAAGAGTTGAAATAACAAGAAGTATCCATACTGTAAATACATGCTCTTATCTTCAGTTGTTTATTTAATCAATAAATTTATTTATTTTTTCAGGCATGAAAGATTGAGCAGGGAAAAGGCCAGTAGCACATCCTGGGGTGACACAAAACATTTCTGTGATGAGTCATATAGTCCCAATGTGAGTTATAGCTCAGATGAACGGTGCAGAGAACGAAATTCGAGACGTAGTTCGTACAATCAAGATGTGGCAAATTCTGAGGTGGACCAAAGTGAGAGACACAAATCTACTAATCCTGAGTCTCGTCCTCAAAGACATAGGTAAATAGTGGAAATGTTGGATTTCTTTTTTTTTTATACCTTTTTGTACAGCCAGTAGAGGAAATAAACAAGTACAAGGATGAATATGGGACTGACATGTTTACATTGGTAGGTTCCAAAACCCCTAGTGATAGTCATTTATACTTGAGCCTTAAAGTAGTGTACAGGCACTCTAAATGGAAAAAAAAGAGTGATTCAAAAGCAATTGTGATTTTGGATGTAATGTAAGTACAGTATTGTAGTCAAACTACAGAATGTACAGTTATCACTTAGGTACTACTTGATGTTTCTGGCTGGTGATGATGTCTCTGGCCAGTTCCAGGAGCATACTGTATATCATGGCACACCTGACAGCATATTTTCTTTATGATAACTAGACAGTTCATACTTAAATCATCTCATATTTGTAAAAGAAATATAGCAAGCAAACAATAGGAAAAAGAAAAACAATTTGAAACAATTGATGTCGTATGCACAATGTGCTGTATGACATGGCAACAGCCTATTACTCCTGCTGTTTGAGGTTTTAATTTCTATGTAAACTTGACATTTTTGGATGTAAAGTACAATAAGTACATGTTCGGTATTATACTGCAGTCAAACTATAAAGAGAGTATTTCCTTTATTGCCCTATATTTATGTAATTATTTCATCCTACTTTGAAAGTACAGCAAATAACAAATGACATACATTAGCACACAAAGTTCAACAACTTATACAGTTGATTCACTCGTTGGTAGTCTTCTGATTTTTTCCAAAATAGTGTCACATCATCAATGACGTAAAGGCAGACATTAACTGGAAGATTTAACCCATTCAATTGGACTTGTTGCTGCAAACATTTGCTAATATGGAAAATGGTTCATGAATAGCAGCTAAATATGAGAAACTCTGGGGATTATCAGTAAGAAATACAGTACAGTACATGTTAATAAAGATAAATTTAAAGGCTATTGACTTGTGATTGGTCATAATTATAAATATCTTAAATTATTTTATTTATAGGACTTAAGGTATTTCAATAACAGTTTTTAAAATAAATGGAAATTAATTTGGGAGAGTTAATGTAGGACTGGTGGAGAAAGTGATTACATGTACTGTACTGTAATTGATTGTATTTTCAGTTGTATGTTTGATTATGTTTTCATTAATTTACTTCAGACGTGAAAGGTTGAGCAGGGAAGAATCCCGGGGTGACACACGTATCCATGATCATTCATACAATCCCAATGTGAGTTACAGCTCAGATGAAAGGTCTCATCCTCAAAGAAGTAGGTAAGTAGAGTACCCTGGTGGAAATGTTAGAATTAATATTTTTTTTTACATATTTTTTTCACAGCCTTAAAACCACTTAAAGTAGTGCAATGATTCATGTTGGCAGGCACCATTTATTTGCAGGCACACATTATAACATGTGACTATCATATACAGTACAGTACATTATATGTATTGCTTGTAGTGTGCCACAAGTTCTAGTGGTTAAACTCCTTGTCTCTTTTCTGTATACCAGAACAAGTCATAAAATGGATTTTTAGACATGCATTTTCACTTTAGGCAGAATCCTCTGGTTTTGAAAAAGGGTATAATAGACCAACTTCTGTACTCTAGGTATTTATTCTCTTATTATTTCTCTATTCATCAAACTCATTTACCATTTCCAGTTTATTTCCATTAAGCCATATATCAAACCCTTCAGTGTGTTGGACCAGTATCATCACTTTAAATTTTCCAGAGTTGAGGTTCAATCTGTTAAAATGAAGTTCAGTATCCTAGATATTAATTGAGTTAAGATGCCAGGACTTGCTCAATATCCTCTGATTCCACCTCATAAAAGCCTGCATGTGTAGTCAAGCTGAGGATATCCCTATTCACTGCTGGGACTAAGTCCATGAATTCCGTAAAACTGTTGACGCACTTGGCCCACAATTTACGCCATACACCATTCAGGCATGAAGAATGTTGAAGCCCTGCCAATAATCTCGGATCATAGGTTTATTTTCTCCGTCAGTAGCCTTTAGCAGTTGATCCATGGTACGCTGTAAATAATATGCCTTGAATGCGGCGATGACGCCTTGGTCCATAGGCTGCATCAGTACTGTCGTGTTGGGAGGTAGGAAGACAACTCAAACATTGTCATGTAAGTCATTGATATTGGGAGGATGAGCTGGAGCATTGTCAACGACAAGAAGAATTTTGAAGTCTAGGTTTTCCTTGGCACAGTATTCCTTCATTGCAGGGACAGCGTACACGGTTAACCACTGGCTAAATATGGCGCTGGTTATCCATGCCTTCTTATTTGCCTTGTAAATGACAGGAAGGTGTTCCTTGGAGTAACCTTTCAGGGCCCATGGGGTTGGTAGTGCGAGAAATTAGCATAGGCTTCAGCTTGAAGTCGCCAGCAGCGTTCGTGCCAAGCAGCAGCGTCAAACGGTCTTTTGCCGCTTTAAAACCTGGTGCTCTTTTCTCTTCCTTGGAGATATATTTTCTTTCTGGCATCCTCTTCCAAAAGAGACTAGTCTCATCCACATTAAAGACTTGTTTCGCTGAGTAGTCTCCTACCTCGATGATGTTTTTGAATTCAGGCGGGAATATCTCGGCAGCAACCATATCTGAACTAGCAGCTTCACCAGTCATCTTAATATTATGGAAGTTATAACGGTGCTTAAAATGTTGAAACCATGCTAGGCTGGCCATAAAGTTCTCTTCCTTTGATCCTTTACCCTCTACTGCCTTTAAGTCATCAAACAAGGATTTTGCTTTATGCTGGATAACCATAAGGTTCATAGTGGCATTGCATTGATTCTGGTCCTCCATCCACATAGCCAGCATCTTTTCCATCTTTTCAATCACGGAACTTCGAGTACGACTTGTCTTTGTTGCACTCAGAACTACCACTTCAAGGGGACTAGTCTTAATCTTGTCCGTGTTGGTCCAGATGGTACGCACTGTTGTGGGGATTAGACCAAGCTCACCAGCAAAGTCCACCGCACGTTCCCCTTTTTCAAATGGGTTAAAACCTCCATTTTCGTAGCAAGACTAATGGTCTTACTTTGCTTCTTCACAACACTGGCGTCAGTAGCACTTGATGGGCTCTTGGAAGCCATTTTGAATGGTTAGAGAACAGGATTACGAGCAAAAACACTTGAACACGTAAGATCACTGTGGAAGCCAAACAAAGACTGGCATCGCTTGGGTATGCTGTGTGATGTTCCATGAGTGAGAGGTAACGCGCGAAGCTGAGAGAGCGTAGTGCGGCAAGACGAGAGAGGGTGATGTGACGTAAAAAGTAGCTCGTGATGATACAAAAACGATGTTATATTGAGTCGTCGGGATGTTATCCGAATTATTTGTATCGAAAGAGTAGCGACGTTAAAACAAAACAACTTTACCGGGGGCAACGTTAAACGAGGACTTACTGTACATTTATAGCATAATCATAGCATTATTTTCCAGTAATACTACACTACAATACAACTACACTACTTTTAGCATGAGAGATTGAGCGACGACTCTCCATGGCGACAGGCTAATGCGTACTAACCGCACTGAGCCCACCCATGCTACCCTGCGTGTGGCGTGACCACCAAATAGTCATACTGGAACGTAATAACCCGTGCTGGGCATTCAAACAATGGCGCGAAAAGGCGCGCGTTCTGGAATGTCAACCAGGTCACCCTAGATGAACGTTCCGGAACGTCAACCGGGGCGTAGGGGTTCATTCCCAAGTGACTCACTGCCACATAGCATCTAAGTTGGCTGCATCTACCTGAACCGTGGGCTACATTAAATAGAATTTCGTAATCACTCAGTGGGCCGCGCAAAGAAATGGTTCGGGCCACAGGTTGCCCATGCCTGGCTTAAGGAAATATATTTCGCTGTTTTAACGATGTCACTGATTTAAAACAAAAAAACATGCCAGTAACCCCTATAAATATTGAGGGTTTACGCTAATGAATGTCCAGGTAAATACGGTAAGTGTCGGTCGTGGTGAGTAGGGATGTTCTTTGGTAGGATATACACCCAGGATAAGCACTAATCTAGTTAATTAACTCCATATGATGGTGAAGTCAGTAGACTGGTGTACCTTCCAATTCCAAGATGTTGCTCTTACATAGGTATGTTATGATAATGATTGAAGGTTAGTGTTTTATAAAGTGGTGCACATTTGTGATCCTTGAAGTGTTATTAAAGCTAAGCTATCTAGTAGTATAGTTTTATCCATATTCACAGTCCACAGTTGGCCAAGGTCCCATGAAAGTCCTGATTACTGAGATTATGTTATTATATACAGTATAGTCAGGATTTACAGGTGTATTGATTTTAGTCCAATACTCACATGGTTCTCTGACTTATGTTTGGAGTAAGTCAAGGGAAATGCAGACTTCATGGAAAGGAGGAAATTGATGCAAGACTTATCATATCCTCAGCTTTATCTTAGATCTATTTTATAAATTTATTTCAGACGTCAAAGTTTGAAAAGAGAAAAATCAACTGAAACCTGTAGCACATCCTGGGGTAACACACAACATTTCCGTGGTCCCAATGTGAGTTACAGTTTGGACGAGCGATACAGAAAACGAAGTTCAAGACAAAGTTCTTACAACAGGCATGAGGCTTGCCATAAGTCTCATCCTCAAAGACATAGGTGAGTAGTGGAAGTAGTAAAATTGTTGTGTGTTTGCATTGCCAGTAAAGTAAAAAAAAAAAAAAAATACAGTACGTACAGTACAATGATAAATGTTGTTAAATAATATTCATTTACAGGAACACGTTGTAAAATTCTAGAAATTTGAATTTCAACTCTGAAACTAGATTTTTTGAAAGGCATGCCAAGAAATGCTTAGCTGAAATTAAATCTGGATATATAAGAAAATTTCAGCGCTGTGAATATCATTTATTTGTTGGGAGTCCGACACCTCGCTCCCGATGCCACTTGTAAATGGAGTGTCGGTCACCATATTTGGACTGTGGCTGAGTTTGCCTATATTTTTGGAAATAATCACTTAAAGTCGCTGAAAAGATGCACAGCATTGCCAGCTGTGTCTACACCTAAAACAGACATGATGTTGGCTTTTAGCAAGAAAAGTGAAATACTTACGTATAGTTAAATGTATTGTATATAACAGGTACTGTAGTAGCCTGTTGTAAGAATGTGGGATTGGTATAACAGACTTCTAGGTCATCAAAGCTTAAGCAGCACTGCTGTTTTTAATTTATTCTGAAGCAAAGCAGCAATAAAAGAAGATACAAACAAAAGAACATGAGCCAACATGATCAGCTGGTTTTGAGAAAATAGGTGGAATTACATCCATGTTTTTGGTAATCCAGTAATGTTAACTAGGCATCTCAGCTGTCAATCACAACATATTAAAGAAATCCACCCAAATAAAACTCTTGGCCCCAAGGTATACTTCAAATTGTTGGGATTTTACTGTACTGTACTTCATTTTGTACTTGATCATCATGAGTTCCTTACATGAGGGAGGTGTGCACTCAGATCAGGTTGAAAGGTGATGTTTTATCCAAAACATTTATGAAGAATAAGAAAGGTCTGAAGTGGCTGTTGAGAGAAAATTCCATGGCTTAGTGAGAAAAAGGAAGTTAAGCAAAATTTCAGTTGCAGGTCAATGCTTCTCTTTTGGCTCCTTCTAATCCCACCTCTTAGGTTGTAGTGATAACAGAGCTGCTGATAGTTCACTTTGATGTGCTCAGATATAAATCCCCAACTAGACTACTTGGTAGATATTGACAAAATAAAAAATTGCATCCACAAATTTTGTTTTACAGTAATTTAATTTATTTTTTAATTTTCAGGCTCTTTTATTCCATGCTTATTAACTTGGCTGTGAGAGTACATTTTATGTTTGCTGATTATTAGCAAATAACTCAGCTATACTGTAGTTCCTTGGCAGATGTCAGGATATTAATAATAATGCTGGACACATGAAGATTAAAAATTTCTTGTGAGAGCAGTAAGCTACTCTTCAGGTATCTCAGAGGCTCACAGTACCTCCAGTCATTTTTTTTTATCATAATATTGGAGTACAATATCTTATAAAGGTAACAGTTGGAAGTACAGTATTTAGTCTAATATCTAATGAAATGCATTATCATTAAACTTCAGGTATTTCAACGATAACTTATGTTTTTCCTCGGTTTAGAGATTGTGTAATGAAATCTAATTTCAGTGCTGGGTAAAATTGCAAACCTATACTGTATTGTAGATAGGCCACACCACGGGCTTTCACACCTGTCAATTACTATGAAGCAGATTCAGAGGTGATGCAAGAATTTGATTGGATTTTTAAATGTACAGTGAACCCTCACTTTACGCGGTTAATTCAACCCACGGCGGCCCGCGTAAAGTGAGAAACACGTAAAGTGAACAACATAACATATGGGATTAATTGAAATAGAGACCGGGCCGACCCCCAAACTCCACTTTTTCAGACACAATACCTTCGTTGTAGTAAAAATAACTTCTTAATTTTATGATGGTATGCACACACAATTAATAATTAAGAGAAATATAAATAATATTAGGTTTTTTAACACTTACATTAGTAGAAAAGATGGCTGGGCACACGGGGATGGGGGGTTGGTTCCGAGGCAGAGGGCAGATTATTGGCCCTCACCTGTATCACTTATATCAATTGTATCACTATCCACCACAGAGGCTTGCAGGGCCTCTTTGTCAAACCCCTCAAAGTCCATATAAGTCCATATCCTCACTATCATTATCACTATCACTGACTTGGGCCGGCTGTGGTAGGTGGCGGGTGAAGAACTCGGTAATGTTTTGATGACTGGGCGACCTTGTGCGCACCCTGCTCGCGCCGCTCTCCGCGTAAAAGGGTACACACACCCCGGAAAGTGAGCATTCTGGTTTCGGCAGGGTACCGCGTAAACGTGGAAACGCGTAAAGTGGGATCGCGTAAAGCAAGGGTTGACTGTACATTAAAATTGAAATTATTTAGTCTAGATAAAAAAAAATTATGTATTGGATGACATAAGGCACAGGTTCTACTCTCACCCAACACCAGACAAATGTAGACCCCAGGATGGTTTGCCTATCTTGTAGTTAACATTGATCTACATTTCAATTTCATATTTGTGATTCCTCCAACTAGTACATTAGGTGTTTTGCTACGTAAAACATCTGGTGACTGGCTCTTCAACTTCAAAGCATCAGCCAACTTTGTGAATACTAATACCGACCTACTGATGGACAGAGATAACATATTAACCAGCATACATTTTCAAAGCTTTTGTCCAGCTCTTGATTACCCTTGTCCCTCTTTTGCTTGACCTCAGTGTGTGTCAGCGTGGTTTAAAGACAGAGATTTACTGCCATTAATGTCATTACCTAGAGACTTAATACTATTTGTCTCATTGACCACCTCATTAGTCACACTGACAGTAAATGAACATTGTACAGGTTTTCATTTCATGCCTTATTTTCTAAAGGCGATCCAATTTTTTCTTATTAAGTATGGACTAAGTATTTCCACTGCTGGAAAGGTAAATTGATATAGAGAATCTTCTCACAACCACCCTTGCTATGTTTGCCAAGCTGATGTCACAAGTGTTTCATAGGTAAAATGTTATGTGATGGTTTCAGTGAAATACAGTAACTCGTAAAGAATTTTGTCGCTACTTAAACACAATTGTATATGCTCGGGAATAGTTATGTGATTTTATAGACAGAGTTACAATACTGTACATATAAAATCGGTTTCTACCAATGAAGATACCATTTGAAGTACAGTACAGTATATACAGTACAGGTATATAACCTCCATATACCATCATTGGATATGCCTTGCTATTCATTTATTATTTCACCTCTGTCACTTTATATTTTTTCATTTGGGATGATTATGCTTGATGATTCTTGAGTTAAACTTGGGAAGTGTGTCAATGAATGTAGGTGAGATAGAATTTTATTATACAAACCTAATTCTTACCTTGTTTTCCATTTTATCCTCAAAATTTGCTTTCATCCTCCATATGTACTGTGTTACTTTCTGCATTGTTTTTTTTCCAAGGAAGCATCTTGATTACAACATTTTTTTTCAAATGCCCAAGGTAAGCTGGAATAATATTTAGATTTAAAACAACAATAAGAAAAATTAGTGCTCAAGTTCTTTATCGGTTTACTCTATTTGTTCCATTTAGTTGAGATTTAGTATGGTTTCATACTAGCTGGATTCGGTAAAATGCTACTGACATCCACATAAGCAGCATGGGCAGTTCCCAATGAGAGGTTCATGGCGCCATCAGCTCGATGAACAGGCTTTGTGTGAAATATCACATAGTCTAGAACTGCTTTTAATGCTCTTGTGGTATGGTCGGTAGCGTTCCCTGGTCCCATGCATTAGGTCCAGGGTTCGAGTCCTGGCTGGTGAGGTCGTTGATTTTATATATATATATATATATATATATATATATATATATATATATATATATATATATATATATATATATATATATATATATATATATATATATATATATATATATATAGTATATATATATATATATATATATATATATATATATATATATAGCATATATATATATATATAGTATATATATATATATATATATCTATATAGTATATATATATATCTATCTATCTATATAGTATATATATATCTATCTATATAGTATATATATATATCTATCTATATAGTATATATATATCTATCTATATAGTATATATATATATCTATCTATATAGTATATATCTATCTATCTATATAGTATATATATATATCTATCTATATAGTATATATCTATCTATCTATCTATCTATCTATCTATCTATCTATCTATATATATATATATATATATATATATATATATATATATATATATATATATATATATATATATATATATATATATATATACATACATACATACATTACATACATACATATTGTTAGTGACCTCCAATCTAACTCAACTGCTCTATCGCTCGTTAACCTAAAAGTTCGTTAACCTAAACCATTGTTTCAATGGGTTTTTGGGTAATTGGTTCCAGCTCACCGAAAATTTCCTAAATTCAACAAAAATGGTAGAAAAGTTCACTTACTTTGAGGTGTGTATGTAGAAGGCTCCTGGATGATGATGATGATGATGGGATTTAGAATGGGGGTGGAGGAGAAGGAAGAAGAGAAGGCATTGGGGTGGAAGAGAAGTCACCCCATGGCACTATTTCACCCATAAAATTTTAGCTCTGGTGTAATTCAAGATTATTTTCTTTAAATCAACACTGCACTGCATTATATATTGTCAATATGTAAAATATATTTCAAAATGACCAATAATTTGTTTGGAAACACAGAAAAAAGCGTTTAGTTGAAGAGAGTCTCAAGCAAGATGTTACCTCCAGTGAAAACAGAGAGAGACTAACTCCTGTTTGCTGTGTTAAGAGGCTGGATGCCGCGCATTAAACTAGTCACTTTACCTTCAATTATGTTCAATAATTGTTAAAATGACTAAAAATTGAATATTAAACTTTTAAAATTATTGAATAGTATAAACTTCTTGATATTTACTAAAATAGTAAGGAATTTAAGCCCTAGAACCGATTAATGTATTGGCGGACTGATACTAAAGCTGGTTGCCCGGTCAGTGCAAGCGAAAACATGTTGAGGTCGGTTCGTAAGAACTTTCAAGTTAACCAATTGAAGATCCTTATGGAAGGCAGTTCGTTAAACGAGGGTCACTGTGTATATATATATATATATATATATATATATATATATATATATATATATATATATATATATATATATATATATATATATATATATATATATATATATATATATATATATATATATATATATATATATATATATATATATATATATATATATATATATATATATATATATATATATATATATATATATATATATATATATATATATATATATATATAATTTTATTTATTTATTTTTTTTTTTTTAATCATCTGTGATCAGTGTAACACCTTTCTACTGCATATTTTGATCATTTGTCTTGTGACTTTAACACCCTACAGGAAACACCATTTATAATACAGTACTGTACACGTTTTGGTTATGATTAGTATGACACCATCTTTAATATATCTCTTTTGCTCTCCTGTCCTGTGATTGGTGTAACACCTTATTTATTACTTCGATTTTGATCATCTGTTCAGTTAATGATTGAGACATGCTGGTGAAATATTTTGATTCTTTGTCATTGTTTTTTTTTTAAGCCATGAATCTCTTTACAGACATGCCAGTAAAGAGACAAGAAAACACACCAGAAGGGATTTTGATCCTATAGGTATATACAGAAATACCTTGGATAAAGTAAAGCAACAATGCAAGATGGAAAGTGATCCTGTCATTCGTCGTGCTCTTTTGACCCTCCTCGATGTACATAAACGTGAATGCTCGCTGTACCTTGAGAAGCCAGATGCCCACCCGGACTACAGTAAAGAATATAAAGTGTTCCTTTGCCGAAAGAGACAGAATATTATTGAATTGACAGGTGATCCAGATACCTTTGACTTTTATGGGGAGTGGAGGAAGTACTGGCCACCTCGTATGAACACTTTACTTGAGGAAAGTTGGGAGGAGAAAAAAAAGAAGTGTATAAATATTATATCTCAAAAGAACAGTCAACCCAGCTCAGGGTCTTCTGCAGATTCACCATCATCCTCATCATCTTCCTCATCATCAGATGACAATACTGATTCAGATAAGAATAGAAGATCACAGAGACGTGTAAAAAAGAAAAAGTCACATAATTCAAGACATAAAAATGTGTCTGCAAACGAACAGGATAAACAGAAGACAGAATACTGGAAGCCTGCAGAAAATTATGATGAGGAAGTTGGGGATTTGAATTTAGAGTTGAACATCCAGAGATACAGAAGAAATAAAGACCCTGGAGAAAGATCTAAGGAAGTCAGTTCTTTTTGCACAGGTGAGCTTCAGGACCAGTCATTAATGTCTGTGGGTTCACAGGATCAGATTGTGCAAGAAACCGGTGCAGTTCAAATTGTTGATATTTTGAAAGTGTTTAATTATATGAAAGAGAGATTTGGTGACTTAGAGGAACCTCTTGTTACACTTTATCAAAAAGCTGTCATTTTAAAGGAGCAGCAGTTGGATTCTAATCAGGTCCTTGAGGAGGAGGAAAACTATATATTTTTTGAGAAGTTGGGTGAAAAACTCAATTTTTTTTTAGAAAATGAGAGCCTGACAGCAGTCCAGAAGGTCATCTTGCAAGAACTTCATGACCGTTTCAGTCACATATTACTTCAAATTAAGGAGAGAAGATCTCCATTTATGGGCCTAGACATGTGCAACATAACTAGGCTCATAATTGGTAAAGGTGTGAATGAGTCCATTGGTATCATAAAAAAATCTCTAGGCAATCAGGGATACTCAAATGTATCACATGAGAAGCTGCTAAGTATTTATGTACATGCAAAGAATGAACTCAGAAAAGGTGATGATCCTATATTAAGTGCCTCTAAATCACTCTCTCAGAATTCTGAACTTTCTGCCCCAGCTGTCAGTTGTGCAGGATCTTCACGAGTATACCAATCACATACCGAGCAGCAAAACCCTTTGTCCTCCGGTTTTCCACAGAAATTCTCTCCAGGTGTATCCCAAGCAATATACTCAAGTAATGTCTCACTAGTTGCTGAATCTCCAGTGTTTCATGAAAATAATATTCCACATTCTCAAGAGGCAGCATCTTCTCAAAACATAGCATCTCAATTACCATCATCACCATGTCTTAGTGGAAAGAAGTCTTCAGCAGCATCCACAGATTCTGTAGCTGAAGTAGAACCTTCATCAGTTACAGTTAAAGAAAGGTTACCTGTAAATGATATCCAGCTCACAGCTTCAAAGCATATATCTTCATCAGATTCAAGCTTGGTTACACCGTCAAGTAGAAGAATGGCAATGTCGAAAGAAAATACAGAAGATTTTGCATCATCCACAGGGCAGGCATCAACAGAAGGTTCTGCCTGTGGTAATAGTGAATTCATAACCTATAATTCTGAAAGTTCATATCAAGTATCAGGTCCAAAATTAAGTCAGAGCTTAATTAAAGATTGTTTGTCATTACCATCATCACCCAGTAAAGACTCGAAGCCCACCTCATCAGAGGATCGTATGATATTAGATTATAAAAGTCCGGAATATCTTTTTCCTACTACACTTTCTGGCTCACTGAGTTTAGATCTTGCTCAGTCTTCTGAAAACATTGTAGACATACATGGCAAAAATTTTTATGAAACAGCATCCAGTTCAAATTTGTTTGATGCCAGTTCATCTAAAGACAGCAGTAATGTAGTAAAAAATACAGGAAATCTGCAGGTGGAAGAACCAACCACATCATTACCAAAAAAGCCCATCAGAATTACCATTCCACTGCTTTCCAAACAGAAGAGTTTTATTTTCTCAATTAATCCCATAAATGATGATGAGGAATTCTAGAAAAAGTAACTAAACAATCAAATGTGAGAGTATTACACATTTAAAAAAAAAAATCCAAAGGAAATATGTACAGTACAGTGGAATTGCGATAATTCGCAAAATACAAATTCACATTCTTAGATTCGCGGGTACCTCTATTAATACCCGCACTGCATCTTTTTAAATTTCGCGGTCGAGAATTCAGAATTAACAGCCGAGACCTGACTACTGCAGTGTTTATTTACGTAGAAAACCATAAAAGTTGTGGAAGTATCATAGTGCTGTAATGTGACTTAAAAATAATAAAAAGTATAATAAAGTATAAATAAGACAAAAATGAAAAGAGGGAATATATTCTGTGCGAGGGAGGTAGGGCAGGTGGCTGGCTGGCTGAACTCCACGGAAATTCCCCAAGTCTTGACCTCTTTATAACAACAGTATGCAATTTCACCATACAGTGAGTTCTGCTATAACGCGTTTTGATAACGCGAATTTGCTCTAACGCGATTTATGAATTAGGAACGATATTTGTATAACGCGAACGCTTGTTTGCTATAACGCGATTTTTGCTTACTATTTCTCCAATTTTGTGGTATATTAACTGTGAATATAGTAAAGAAGAATATCAACAAGAAGCGTTCTGGTGATAGAATTCCCGGTGATGATCGTAAAAGAAAGGATATAACACTTGAAGAGAAGCTCGATTTTATCAACCTCAAAATCACCCTTCTCCCCCATCAAGTAAAGTGTTACATTTACTGTATGATTTCATTATTAGATATGAATGTAACATTTATTTAGACTGTGCTATCCTTTGTGTTAGGCTAACTACTAAATTTTTTCGATTTCGAGTAATCTGCACCTAACCCTATTTTCTCCATAAGCCCTGTTATTTCTATTACGCGATTTTCTATAACACGATATTTTACAAGAACACAATTATCGCGTTATAGCAGAACTACCTGTAATTGGGTTCATTTGGTGCCAGGTTAATAAAAAAAATATTGTAAAATAATTTTTCTTAAAAACTAAATCCCACACTCACCCCCAGATGAGTTCTTGAGTTGTATTAAATTCCTGGTGAGTTGTTTACATTGTAGGTGAACAGCTGACCAGCCAGCCAGCCAGCCCTGGCACCATCTTGGTGTAATGGTGTTACCCAGAGAGTGATTTTTTCTTCAATACTGTATCTTGTTGCTGTATTTTTTGATGTACCTGTATTATGTACGATATTTAGTGTTTATTAAAGCAGTTTTGGAACATTTTATGTGTATTTTTGGCCTGGAACCTGACTAATTATTTCCATTTAAATCAATTAAACTATAATTCACGCTGTCTTCTGGTTCCTAACCCGCGAATTATCGAGATTCCACTGTATATATTGTCTTTAAAGGCAAAATTGTTATACCATGATGGTTTTCCTTGGAGAAACTCCAGTACAGTAATCACTACCCTAAAAAACAAATCTTGAGTAATTTTCACTCCCTCTCCATCATCCATTTCTCCGTTTCATTGCTTCTATTCCCTTGGTCTAGCTATATATATACGTATATATATACATATTTAAGCAACATGAACCTCTATCCGGGATTGCCTGTGCTAAGTACAGTACTGTATGTGGTCATAGTAGCATTTTACTGACTCCAGCTAGGAAACACGAGTACATATATATATCTCAATCGTCCATATACACACGGACCACATAGTTGGCATGGGCAATCTCCCATAGAAGTTCACGTTGCTTAAAAATACGATGAATGAACAGTCTTAAAGTGAAATAAAATGAAGCCTATGATTGCTTTTGTTGTCCTTGTGGCCCCGTGGTAGCGATCCCTATTCACACGCAGAAGTCCAAGATTCGATTCCCAACTAGTGAGGTTTTGTGTGTGTGTGTGCGCGCGTGTGTGTGCACACACACTCGGTAGAATCTTGAAAGTCCGACAATTTTGGGGGAAAGAGAGGGGTCCTGACTTGCCAATTGTCCTGACTTTTACTAATTTTTTTGGGTGGGCTCTGGGGGCTACTGTGCACTAGGCATCCACTCATTAACCCCTTCCCCCCGACGCCCCAACACCGCGCCTACACCCCGACATCACTCACACACCCTCCAAAACAACCCACACATCCCCAACACAACCCACACACCCTACCACCATCCACACACCCAACCACCACCCACACACCCCACCACCACCTACACACCATCCAACACCACCCACATACCCCAACATCACACACACACACACACACACACAAGCACCTTCCAACTCCACCCACACTCCCCCAACATGGGAATGAACACAGCAATGCATCCTGAGTGAGGGTGACGACTGCTGTTGTCATGTGTTGCTGGTTTAGTGCTTTGTTTTATAATATAATAAGTGTTGGTCTTATTGTATGAAATATATTTATGTTAACTGATGCACAAGTGTGTGACTTCGTGGTGGCGGGTTAAAAGACAGCTTTTGAGAAGCACTTGGTGTCACTACTTTCCACTTCATCTCTATAATCACCCACACCTTTCTCCTTTCTCTCTCCATATTTTAAAATATTATGTAACATAATGTTTAAGGGCTACAATGGTGCTCATTTATATTGTATTTACTCTTACTTTTGTGGGTAGTTATCAGCTGTTTAATAGCATATGACAGTGCTGCAGGTGTAGTGTCACCAAAGAAACTGATAGATGCATCACCTCCTCACCACTTACCTCAATTTTCCTCATCACCACCACCCTCATCATCACCACTTCATCCATTATCACCACCTAAATCATAATTTCAGTGATGTAGAGATGGATTAGTTTCAGCCAGAGCAGAGCCATCTGATATCCACTGCATCCCACCTGCCTGTGTCTCATACTACAATCGTCACTGCTATTCATGAAATGATTGTCACTCATGATACAATATTGTTTATTTATTATTCATTAATTAGTAAACATTAGTTACTGTAATAATCTGTGTTAATACCTGTGCCCTTTACAAATGTCGTCAGGAACATATCTCCAAATATGCAGTTGTTTAATGACAGTTCATTAAAATATACAGTATATATACAGTATATATTTTTTTAATATATTACCTTATTTATTTTTAAAATATATACTGTATTGTCTTTAATGGGGATACTGTATAGTGGGCTAATAACATTTGATATAGGCCCAATGATAGTTAGTAGGTATGAGGTGACACTGGATGTGTGAACACGGAGGTGGGGGGGGGGACTGGCCATTGGCACGATCACAAGTTTGTTTTCATTTCTTCATTATTATGCAGCATTCTCATATGATCAGTCTGTTATGGTGTAAGTTTCGTCATAAATAATATAACATCAGTAATAAACAATAGAAAAAATAAAATATATAATTCAACTTAAAATAAAATTACAATCTCAATTAGATGGTAATTTCTTCCCTGTAGGTGGTGGTGGTGGTGGGACTATTTGTTGCCGTGTTCACGTTTGTTTTTACTTATTCATTATATTCTCATATGATCAGCCTCTTAAAGTGTATGTTTCATCATTAATAATATAAAATATTAAACAATAGAAGAAAGTACACCAGGTGTGTATATTGTGTGTGTGTGCACGTACTGTATATCAAGCAGTGGTCCTCCCACCCTGCTATGTGGCAGCGAGACATGGGTCACATACAGGAGGCACCTCGAGGCCTTTTCGACTTATGACCTGGTCGTTGGGACGGAACCCCGTCGTAAGTCGAGGAGAGACTGTATAAGAAAACAAGACTTTATATCACCAACGAACTCATTTCCTATGAGTTTTGAATACAGTCTCTCCTTGACATACGACGGGGTTCCGTCCCGACGACCAGGTCGTAAGTCGAAAAGGCGAAAATAATAAGTAGAAATTCTAAAATAAAATACAGTACAGTAAAAGTAATCAATAATGAAAAATGAATAAAGTGTTACTGTGCACTTACCTTTAATGTAGTCAGCTGAATGCACACGGGGCTTCAATAATTTTTTAATTATGGTAAGCATGTAGACTACATTAATTGGATGAAGCAAAGGAGGAGACCGGGCTGGGTGGGTCATCAAGTTTGCTTTCTTCAGACAGGCTAACATACTTGCTTGTTAAAGGTATTGGATCATCTTTAGGGAGTGAAGAGGCAGCACTGGTGGGGCGTGAGGAGACAGCAGTGGGGGACTTCTCAAAAATAATATGTCCAATTTAGACTGCACAGTTTGCCTTTTCTTTTCATTGTAAATCTCCCTGTAGCAAATAAGTGCATCTTGGATCAGTCTGTCAACTTTTGCAAAACGCTCAACATTTTTATCCATTTCTTCAAACATTTGCATCCCCTTATTAATACAAGTACAGTAGTAGCAAATGCCTCTGCCATTTGCTTCACTGAAAACTTTTTGGGGAATGCAGGTTCTTCTTCTACAATTTGTCTCTCCTCTTCCTCTTCAATTTTCTGTGCATCCAGTTCAATAAGATCCTCATTAGTTAGCTCTTCTGCTACACTTTCCACCAACTGCTCAACATCTTCATTATCAATTTCTAACTCCAGCTGTTGACCCATCTGCACTATCTTGTTACTAATCTCAGAAATTGCTTCATCTTCATTAAATCCTTTGAAACTGTTCACATATCTTTTCAGCACTTTCTTCCATATTCCATCATGCACTGACCTGTAACCTCATCCCATGCTGCAGCTATGTTCTTTGTACATTGCAAAATGTTGTTGTCCTTCCAAAACTCTCTGAACATTTTATCACCTTCAGTAGCAGCAATAGCCTGAGCGAAGGTTGTCCGTAAATAATGCGCTTTAAAAGCAGCAATAGCACCTTGATCCATGGGTTGGATGATAGAGGTAGTGTTAGGTGGAAGGTAGAACTACCTTAGCATCAGGGTGCAGGTCATCCAGGTGTGGTGGGTGTCCCAGAGTATTATCTAAAATTAATAAAATCTTGAACACAATCCCTTGTTACAGACAATACTCCTTGGCTTGTGGAATGAAACAACTCGGGAACCAATCCTCAAACAGTGCTAGGGTCATCCATGCTTTCTTATTACTGCAATAAAACACTGGCAGTGTGTGCTTGCTGACACATTTAAAAGCCCTGGGGTTCTCTGAATGATATATGAAGGGTTTTACCTTGAAACCAGCTACATTCCCCCCAACAGAAGTGCGATTCGGTCCTTGAATGCCTTGAATCCCAACATGCGCTTCCAGAGTAAGCCAGTTTCATCCACATTAAATATTTGCTCAGGCAAATAATTTCTCTCCACGATGACACGATCTAGCTCCTCCTTAAAAGCTTCGGCAGCACCCACATCAGCACTTGCTGCCTCTCCACTCACCTTTACACTGTGCAAACTGTAACGTTTCTTAAACCTTTGGAACCACCCATGACTTGCTGTGAAGTTTTGGTCGTACTCATATCCTGTCTGCTCTTTCAGACTTTCGAAAAGGCTTCTTGCCTTAGCCTGTATGGTTAGAAGGCTTAAGGTTACACGCTTTTGCAGCTGATCTTCCATCCACATCACAAGTAATTTTTCCATCTCATGAACAGGACCTTGTCTTTTTTTCATTATTATTGTTCCCTTTATAGGTGCTGATCCTTTCACTACCTCACGAATTATTTCCTTGTCCTGCAAAATTGTTGATATCGTCGAGTGAGAAAAGCCTAGGTCGCGTGAAATGGTTGCTACCGTTTTTCCATTTTCATATTGCATTATTATTTTAATTTTCATCTCAAAAGTAATTGACTGTCTCTTTTTCTTCTCAACACCACGAGAACTCTCACTTTTACGCTTGCCAGCAAATTTTAAAGGGAATTAGAAATTTTTTTTTTGTCAGTACACAGCGCGATCACAAACAACAACAACGACGGCCAAACACGAACTGAGAGGGCTACGGCGTAGATGCTGTACACCACGAGGCGGAGTATGGAGTCACATTACGACAAAACATTTCGGGACTCGAAAATACGTAATGTGAAAAATATTTTATATGACCACGGCGGTCGTATGTCCAGGTTGTCGTAAGTCGAGTATGTCATAAGTCGAGGAGAGGCTGTTTATTCTATCTCAATACGTACTGTGTATCAAAATTTGTAGGGTGAATAAGTATATATATTCATTGGGACTGCCTTTATATCTTCATTGGGACTGCCAAAGGGGGGTATCCCCTCTCAATGAATTGTTCCAACAATCCAGATAGGAAACCCAATCCACTGGAACTGCCATCGGGCCTGTTAGCATTTCTGAATACTGTAATGACATACGACAGTGCTTCTGATCAATCGAATGTTGAAGTGACTGAATACCGCCCTATATGATGAGCTGAAATGATTCTTGTGATATAATCTTGATGCCAATGTTGAAAACAACAGATCAGAGAATGAAGAATCTTCCTAGCTTTGTCTGAAGTATAATGAAACCTTACTACCCAAGACAGTGAATGGTGTTACTGGTGACCCCTTTTCAAAGTACCACAGGTCTGCCAACTGTTTATGGGCTCTACACATGCGTGTGTCAAATGGCTCAACCATTCTGCAATGTATTCGTTAAAACCCTGGGAAGATACTTCATTCTCTCACTGTACACGTTTTTCCTTGGTAGCAAGGACGTCTTCCCCTTTAGGGTACCTTTATGCCAAGGACTATTCTCTGTTCGTGAAGTATGAAAAGAAAGGCTAATCTAATTTTTGAATTTTTAGATTCCAGCAGAGGACGGTTTTCCAGGGTAATCCATCATGATAAATGGTTAGCTTTCTTTCTTCACTGACAATTCACATTTCCTATTGAAATGCTTCTCTTTTGTAACTACAGTAAGGAGTATAAGTGTTGAAGAAAAATTTGTTTTGTAACAACAGCTAACAGCTGTCATCAAACATGTGGTGGACTTCATAGACTTGGTTGAATGATGTATGCAGAGCAAGAACATTAGCATATCTCATGTCTTAAGAGTTATTACATATGTTGACTTACTCATTCATTTGTCTCTAGTGAAGTTCTATACCTCATCTCCTTTATATGAGGACAAAGTGTGATAGTTAACCAATTTAAATTAAATTTTGTAGATGTCAAGTGAATTTCTTTTTTACATGAAATAACTGGTTAAGGAGGCTTCTGGTGGAGCTGTAGTAACCCTTTACCATAGAAATATAAAATGTGATAAACCTTATGGGTGGCTCAAATGTTCAGGCATCCTGGTGACTCCACAAATATAAACATGAATTTAATAGAGCTGTCTCAGTGATAGGACAGTGTTAAATGGTCTCTCAATAAGCAAGTGGTGTGTTCTTTGAAATTACACAGAGCATTATTGGAGTGGTAGGATGCCCGAGAGAAACATGAACTGAAAATGAACTCCGAGATGACTGAGAATAATATAAAAATATTGTATATCTGCGAGAGTCAATGAACAATGTATGGAGAATCGGAGCTGGTAAGGATAACATGGAAAATGAAGATGAAGAACAGGAGGAGGATGAGTAGATCAAGACCAAGTGGATAGATGTAGACAAAAGAACCCTTGACGACAGTGGCAGAGTCACAGCCTCGATGGAAAAGGATTGTGGGGGTGGCAGGGAGCAGCTTGTGACTTTCCCATCTATGAAAGGGAAATAGAGGGAAGAAGATTCTTAAAAGTACAAGGTGTCCATAGATTATCTGACCCATTGAAAACTTAATAACCATACCAGTTTTATTGTAGTGTACTGTGCTGTACTTTATGAACAACTCGTGTCTTGTTTTGTCTTAATAGACTTCCACATGTACTCTGTGAATCATCTGTAATTTTTGTGGCTATTGAGTTTTAAAATGGGCTAGATAACTTTTGGACATCACATATAACTTCGATGATATGCACTTGACCCTGTAGGTGTCATAATTCCAGTGAGAGGTAATTTATTATACTGTACAGGTAGTTCTGCTATAACGCGATAATTGTGTTCTTGTAAAATATCGTGTTATAGAAAATCGCGTAATAGAAATAACAGGGCTTATGGAGAAAATAGGGTTAGGTGCAGATTACTCGAAATCGAAAAAATTTAGTATTTAGCCTAACACAAAGGATAGCACAGTCTAAATAAATGTTACATTCATATCTAATAATGAAATCATACAGTAAATTTAACACTTTACCTTGAAAAAATATGAATGTAACTTGATGGGGGAGAAGGGTGATTTTGAGGTTGATAACATTGAGCTTCTCTTCAAGTGTTATATCCTTTCTTTTACGATAATCACCGGGAATTCTATCATCAGAGCGCTTTTTGGAGATATTCTTCTTTACCATATTCACAGTTAATACCACAAAATTGGAGAAATAGTAAGCAAAAATCGCGTTATAGCAAACAAGCGTTCGCGTTATACAAATATTGTTCCGAATTCATAAATCGCGTTAGAGCAAATTCGCGTTATCAAAACACGCGTTATAGCAGAACTCCCTGTACATTCAAACTTTTTTTTTTTTAACTACCAGGGTCTACTAAAAGTCATGACTGTATGTATTTCAACCAGCAATGAAGGAAATGAATTAAACAACATACTTTGGGGATTGTTAAAAATTTATTTCTTGAAAATTATATCCTGTAAGTGACCAACATGAGAATCCACACAAAATTGTGCCCGTTTCACACACTCCATTACTGATGCAGTGTTTCCAACTGAATGTTAAGGATTTCTTCGCAAACTGAGGCAACTGAGAACCCTATGGCTCTTCTTGAGAAACAACTGCACCCCCAGCATATCACTGTTTGGTGTGGGATATGCTTAACGAATGCGATTGCTCTACTTTTTTGAGGATGAAATTGGCACAGCAGTTACTGTCACAGGTGGCATTGAGAAATGATCACAGCATTCCTGGCACCTGCAGTGGAGCACATGATAATGAGTCACCATAGGAACCTTTGGTTCCAACAAGATGGTGCCACCAGCCACATTGCAAGGGAATCATTGGCTTGCCTCAAAACTCAGGACAATATTCGCAGAGAAATCCTTAACATTCAGTTGGAAACACTGGCATCAGTGATGGAGTGTGTCGCGCAGAGGGCACAATTTTATGTGGATCCCAGTGGCAGTCACTTACTGGATGAAATATTCAAGAAATAATTTATGAAAACTCTCCAAAGTGTGTTCTTTTATTTCCATCTTATATATTCAGTACAGCATACTTCTTATTGCGTACATTGCTGTTTGAAATGCAATCATGACTTGGCGGACACTGTATAAAGCATTACGGAGTATTTGGAAGAATTTTAATACATAGATTAGTTCTTCTGATTAATACTACAACTTTATATTCTTGTACTATGAAAAATTTTTAATTTGTGTGCTTTTATACATGACTTGAGATGTGACACTTCATCATTAGGAAGATGTACTGAGTTGGATGTAATGGAAAGTAGAGAAAAGAATCTATGAAAGGTAAAGTAACTTTACTTGTGTCCTTTTCTCTGCTTTGATTTTTTGCCATATAAATCCTAAAATATTGAAGTAATAGTTTCATTTACCTGACCTATCTAAGAATGTCTTTTTTTTCCTTTTGATTAAATTTGTTTGTACAGTAGTAATGTGTCCGCATATGCCATATTGCAGAGTTTTAAAGTAAGTAAATGTACTCGAGTACAGTACTGTACTCAGTAACATTTTTGGGTACAGTATTTACTTTTTAAAAAGTACTAAAATTTTTCAGTACTTTTACTTAAGCATAGTTTTCTAATACTTTTGCTTCAATACAATTGAAAATAAAAAATTGTTACTTGTTACATGCCCCAAACAATACAGTACGGTAGTTTTAAATATCCAATCACAGGTCACGGGACAAACTTGGAAGCTAATCAATCACAAGCATTTCTTCACGTCTTGACCAATCACATGCGTTCTTTCATATCGTTTCATTTATGTACCGAAGTGATGAACATGAAGTTTAAGTGCCCATGCCGACCTTTCTGCCATTTCCTTGTTCGGTGCTATGGAGGCAACAATCATCCACAAACTCCTCAGCTGAAGGGGTTTGATACCTGTAGTTACTTGGCATGCCCAGGGGATGGATTGGAGCTACTTATCTCTCAAGCTTAACACCCCACTACCTGCATCTGCTGCTTGTGAGTATCTGTTTAGTCATACTGGGCTTATATTTAGGCCTAAACGATCTCGATTAGACAGCCATAATTTTGAGAATCGGTTATTGATTAATCTCAATAGAAAAATTTGAAAATTGACATGTGTAATGCCATGTGTCCTTTATTTTTATCTTTACTTACAGTAAGTAGTTTTTTATAATTTTCTGTGGATTTATTTTAATATTTGAGACGATTTATTACTATTGTTACTTTTTACTTTCAGTACTTGAGTACTTTATGAATGAAATACTTTTTTACTTCTATTTGAGTACAATACAGTTAATTGAACTTTGGATATTTTAATTTCTACTTGAGTAACATTTTGACAATGTAACAATGTAATTTTACTGAAGTAACAAAGTCTGGTACTTTGTACAACTCTGCCATATTATGGTCATATTTTGAAGTATTCTCTCTTTACAATAAATACTATTTATGACTGCATTACTTTTTGCTCTTAAAATGTACAGTTGAGGCAGATGTCTCTTTGGGACTTATCAATTGTATCTAAAATTTTTTTAATGTTTCTAGTTCAGAAACATTCCCCTTTTCTCATCCTCATAGAGTCAGCTGCACTGTTTGATAAATGTCATGGTAGTTTGGGTGTCATAAAAATAATTGGTCAACCTGGATATGAATATCCTAACCCAAGGCTAGTCACAACAAAGCCGGCTTTCTATGTGATCGTATTTGAAATGGTGTAACCATTGCATTATGTATTAAATACTGAACTGCACCTTGATTTTTATGTTGACCAGGCATCCTGATGTTGTAAAACAAATACTGTAATTAACAGTGCATTTATAATATTAGTTTTACTTAGCTGTAGTGTGGTGGCAATGTTGTTTATAGGGCTGGCCGAATGTAGAAACTATGTGGTTGGTGCGGCTTGTGGTGCGGACAGATCAACAATCTGAAGTACGTGGCCTCGGTTTGTTTGAGGGGGACGCCAACATGTCATAAATATTTGGACTCGCAATATTTAACATAACTAAACATCCATTGATATACGTTCATTTGTAAAATTAACTAACTTATTGTAATGATTGCTGTAATATACATTTAACAATTATAATTACGATAATGAAATTATTTGTTAAATGTTGAAGACTTTACACTTAACCCTTCGCCCTGGGCTAGGGTGCCGCTGGCCATATCCCCCGTACGGGGTAAATAAAAAAAAAATAACTTTTCCAAAAATAATTTTTAACCTTTTTAAATGATAAAACAATAAAAATAAGTAAGAAAAACTATATATTGACCTTGTAAAAGCTTCCTGGGGGCAGCAGTGGCGAGAGAGATAAGGGGACAATGTTGTTTTGACGTCTAGCGCTCATGGTCACTATGCACTGAGCGGCCATTTTCTGCTTGCCTTTGTATCCGGGATTGCCAGTAATGCATGTATTTACTGATTATAATACTTATATCCTATAAATAATTCATTTAGAATATTTTGTTTGCATTATTTTTCATAAGTGCTCGGCAACACATACGCAGTCTGTCACCAGGCTGTCTTTGTGTTTGGTAGAGCAGTACTGCATATAAATAATTATCGGAATAATAATTACACAAATAAATACATTTATAACATAATCATAGCATTATTTTCCAGTAATACTACACTACTTTTAGCAATACCTGTATTACTTTGATACAACATGATAAAATGGACAACCAATGAAAATTAAACGAACAAAAGTAGGTACTTTTACTTACATTCAGGAAGGTTCCCTGTGGCCGAGTGTGTGGTGTGACATGCAAATAGTCACGCTGGAACCTGATAACCCGCGCTGGGCATTCAAACAATGCCCCGAAAAGGTGCTCGTTCCGGAACGTCAACCGGGGCGTAGGGGTTTAAGTAGCAACCTTTGATCCACTATCACCATTATCAAATGTTTCTCTTTATATGTGCTCACACTTAACCCAACTGCAATATGTTATGGAAGTTTGTCCTCCCATATTAGTGCCTGCAATTTTGACAACACACCATGAACTTAAACTTATACTTTGTCTCCACAATTAAAAGTTATTCTCAGCTACCATTCATCCCACCTGTCATCTAAAGGGTCAAGTTCCTAACCAGCGGGTCAGTCATTTGCATTTGTCAATTGTAAACAGAGATGATTGCTTCGACTAACCAGCACTTTATCACGTCTGTAATGCAGCGTAGGAGAGCCAAAAGTTGTAATCCCTATAGAAAATTCTTCGGACAGGCGTGTCCACAGAGAAACAAGAAGTACAGACTCGATGATGAAACTGAAAAGAATACCCGGTCGAACCCAGGCACTCCTAATGAAAATAGACACATCAGATGTACCGTACAGTATTTAGAAATTTCAACATCAAGAAACAAAAAATGTACTCGAGCAATACATTGAAAATGTGTTACTGAATACCTGTACTTTTAAAATTAAATACAGTATTGTACATGTATAGTTATTTTACGTGATTCGATATTTTATTTTATATAACAATCCTTATTATTGAGTGCAGTATGTATCTTGACTTGACCACAGAAATTGGCACAAGCTATTCAGGCAGAAATGACACATTTCGTCTGAGCAATAGGCTCTTGGATAGAATGACAACTTGTGGAAATAATAACCCCCCCAAAAAAACCCGGTAGAGTTGACTCAAATAGTGCGAGTGCGACACCGCCTTAATTACTTTGCCCCCTCCATGTTGAAATGTTGAGCCATGAAACACACAATGACCTATTCTCAAGGGAAGTACTCAAGAACTAAAGGAAAAGGCTTACGTGATTGAGAAAAAATCATACAATCTCATGTCAATGCAGTATACTATGGAGTAGACTTCACGAGGAAAATTTACCTTACTTTATTTTACCCAATGGCCACCCACTAAAGGTGGCCATACTGAGGGAAGATCAGTGGCCCGTGTAAGATCCCTCCATTGTTCTTGATTATTTTGTCGAGGGGTGTTTTGAAACCTGGTACTATTGATTCCACAGCTTGGGCTGGTAGACCATTCCATAGGTCTACCACCCTGTGTGTGAAAAAGTATTTTCTTATACAGTATTCGTTTTGCGTGATAACTTGGCGAGCTTGGAATCATGTCTTCTCGTGTTGGTGGTGCTTCACATCACAAAGAAATGGCTCAACTTCACGTTTCCATCCCTTTCAGGATTTTGAATGTTTCAACGAGATCTGTCCTATTGTGCCTATCTGAGGGGTTGCTAGTCTTAAGGCCCCCAATCTACTTGTATAATCGAGATGACATATTTTTGGATTCATCTTAGTTGCTCTGTGTTACACCTTTCTAGGGATGTTGGATCTTTCTGGAGGGAGGGGTTCCATGCCTGTATACAATAATCCAGACTGGGATGTACTTGATATTTGTACAGTTGAAGGAGCATTTTCCTATCTTTGTATTCAAAGGTACACTTTATAATTCCCAAATCTATATTTAGATTTTCATAAAATCTATACCATTGTGTTCTCACATCATACAGTTCCCTGTAGTCACCCTGCCTTCAGCCTGAGTGTTTTATCCTTTCAAATTTTTCATTTTTCTTTCACTCCTATTCTTCCATCTACTGTATTTTATTTTCATGTTTTATTGTGATTGTTCTTTTTCCTTTCTCTTCATTTGCCCATTTGCCCTTTTAGCTTTGTCTGGGTTTTCATTCACTCATATCTAGACTACAGTACAGTATACAGGTCCTCCCCGACTTACGATGGGGTTAGGGACCCAAATCCAGGTTGTAAGTCGAAATGGTCGTAAGTAAAAAATGATTAAATAATACAGTCGGCCCTTAACATACGCGGGTTTATAATACACGGATTTGCAAATACGCGGATTGCCCCGCCGGAGGAATATTCTGTACATTGAAGTAATTGAAGTACATTCAAATCGCGCGCCATTCAACTCGCGCGCAGCACCGAACACGGGACACCGCCCGCTCCAGCAACCTCACACACACACGCATAGCTCTCCCTCACTCAGTCAGTCTCGCTGTAACCACGCTTGTGTTGACATCAGCATTGTAGTTACAAAAATATTACATTTCCGTGAATGTATTATATCAAGCACAGTATGAATAGAATATCATTAATATAAGAGTATTTTAACCGAAAACTACTAAAAAAACGAGTAACATATCTTGAACATCAGAAGGCTAGGTAAAGTCTTTTGTTTTCATGTAGTTTATCCTAATTTACATTGAAATGCATTATGTTTCAGCAAAACTACTATTTATTTCTGAGAATATGGAAATGTAATATTTTGCTGAAATGACGTACGTATTACAGTGGAAAGTGACGAAAGCAATGACTCGCTTTCTTTCGTTCAAAAGAGCACGACACTGAGCTGACCGAGGAGGATCTACAGGAGTTAGTAGACTCAGGCAAGGAAGAGGAAGTGAAAGGGAAAGAGGATGAGGAAGAGCACCAAGAAATAACGTTGGAGAAGTTGGGGAGATGACCAGGAATATTGAGGCACTGAAAAACCTGGCCTATAGTATGGACCCCTCCATGGTGCGTGCCCTGAAATTCATGCGAGGGATGGATGACGTTTTCGCTCCATACAAAAACATCATGGAAGAAATGAAAGAAAGAGACGGCAACTCCCCATCACCATGTTCTTTGATCACCGAAGGAGAGATTTAACACCATCAATCACTGGCGGCAGTGAGGAAGCAGCTGAATCCACAGTCGCCCCCACTTCACCACCCGTTATGGAATTGAGTGACGATGAGCCCGATGACCCCCGCCCTGTCGCCGAGGAGAGGTACGGTACAGTAAAGTGAAATTCTTATCTCTTTTTTTTTAATAGCTTTTCTTGCCATGTTTATTGTTTGTAAAAATGCACAGCACAGTACAGTTCAGTACAAGTACTGTACATAGGAAGTGGAGGTGCAGTTATTCACAAAACATTTGTGTTTGTTGTCGGCAGTAGTGACGGTGCGGAGGGAGCGAGTTGGGTGGAGTGGTGAGGTGACCTTGGACGCAGGAGCAGGGACGAGTGGAGATGCCAGCCAGTATATTTCGGGTGTATTAATTGTTTTTATAGCTGTTTTTGCATTTTAATATTAAATACTGTACATTATGTTTCAACAAAACCACCATTTATTTCTGAGAACATAGAAATGTAATATTTTTGCTGAAATGATGTACGTATTACAGTGGAAAGTGGGGATAAAATTGTGACGCAAGCAATGACTCTCTCTCTTTCTTTCGTTCAAAAGATGTTGCCGTAATCGCTTTTCGAATGGTTTTCAGTTGTGGGATTATAAGGCTAATGATAGGATAGAATATTATTGTAATACAATACGAGTACAGTACAACAGTTTTTTAACTGAAAACCATTCGAAAAGCGATTACGGTAAAATCTTTTGAACAACGAAAGAAAACGAAAGTCATTGTTTTCATAATTTTATCCCACTTGCCACTGTACAGTAATATGTACGTCATTTCAGCCAAAATATTACATTTCCATATTTATTTCTGAGAATATATTCATTCAGTCACAGTTAAGGTAAAATATACTTGTGATGTAATATTTTAATGAAAATACGGTATCGTAGTTTTCTTTTGTATCAATTTAATTAACAAAGATTGATGTTTCAAATGTAATGAACAAAAATTTATGTACAGTATCTATAAATAAACTTTAACAAATGAATACTTTGTTTTACATCGTCCTGTGTATACCATACCATGCATTTGGCTACTTTGGGCTAACTATGATGATGCAAGAGATCTGCCCTGGCGACTGTACCGACACTCACAGCTAGTGGTGCGTTGGTGCTTCGTTTCTATTGTTTACTGGTAGTTACTGGTAAATATTTTTCAACCTAACGAAACTATTACCCTTTTAGAGGTCGACCCCCAATTTTTTGCAAAATAATTTGGTTTTAAAAACTCGAACTACACACAGGTATACACAGTACGGTAAATAAGGACATGGGGGGGCCAGGGTTTTTTTTTTTTGGGGGAGCAGCACATATACTCGGATTTTTAACATCCACGGCTATCTCTGTTACATAACCCCCGCGTATGTTAAGGGCCGACTGTACATAGAAAATCCCAGATGGGTCTCTTTTTCTTCTCAGCACCACAAAACTCACTTTTAAGCTAGCCAGCCATTTTAAAGTGAGTTACAAACGAAAATTTTGTCAATACATAGCGCAATCACTGACGTTGGGACTCGAAAATATGTAAATTGACAAAATTTTGGTACGACTGAGGCAGGTCGTAAGTGCGGGTGGTCGTAAGTCGAGTCGGTCATAAGTCGGGGAGGAGCTGTATACTCAAGGGGTGTTCTTTTATTTTAAAACTGCAGTACTGCACTGGACTATGAAAAAATTTCTCAAGCTGCTGTTGGCATTGTTGTAGGGTATAATAATGGGGAGTGAAATAATCAGGTACATACAGTGGTCCCTCGGTTAACGAGCACAATTCTTTCCAGAAGGTTGCTCGTTAACCGAAATCATTGTTTCAATGGGTTTTTGGGTAATTGGTTCCAGCTCGCCGAAAATTACATACAAACTAAAGATAAATGCAGTTAAGTACACTTACTTTGAGGTGTGCATGTAGAAGGCTCCTGGTTGATGATGATGATGATTGGAATTATATTGGGGGTGGAGGAGAAGGGAGAAGAGAAGGTATTGGGGTGGAAGAGAAGTCACCCCATGCTGCCATTTCACCCATAAAATTTGAGTAAACTTGGTGTAATTTAAGCCCTAAAACCGATTACTGTATTGGCAGACTAATACTACAGCTGGTGGGCAGCCAAATGCAGGCGAAAACATGTTGGGAAAAATTCGCAAGGAATTCGTTAACCGAGGGTTTGCTCGTTAACCGAAGTGAAGAATCTTATGGAAGGTAATTCGTTAACCGAAATTTTGTTAACCAAGGCGCTCTTAACCGAGGGATCACTGTATACTGTACATGGCTTACAGTACTCTGTTGTCAGAGGTGAGTATGATGAAGACTTCTAAGTAATGTACTGTAGTGAGAATGAACTTGATAAGCTGTGTTGTGGTTCTAGTGTTCAGAAGAGGAGTTACATGTCCTTCAAGTTTGGATTGTGAGAAACTATGATTGTCACTATACAGGCATCCCCCGGGTTATGAAAACTCTGGTTATGCAAATGCGCGCTTAGATAATTTGGAAATTATGACCAGTGAATTTGGGATACGTGCAAAAAATCTGCCTTTACGGAATTTGAGTAAATTTGTAAGTTTTTTCAAACATAAATATCGTGATAAAGAAAAAACAAATTCACCCAAATTATTATTTTGTGTGGATTTCTTGGTTGTTGGTACAATACGGTGGAGGATGGCGCATCCATGCCAATGGTGCTCAGTTTGATTTCAAACCCCAGCTTGTTTGGTTTTGCATCTGTGTTCAGGACTGTGTTACTTTGTACCCTTATTCAAGATGAATGGAAAGAGGCTATCAAGTTCAAGTGAATGCAGTGGTGCTAGAAGATCCCATAAAGGAATTTCGTTAGACATTAAACTTAATGTTTTAAGGAAGTAACTCCGATCGCACCACCTAAAACAGCACGCAACATCGTTTGTGGTGAGTTAAATTCAAGTGCTGTGTATATTTATTATTATGTTACATCATGAAATAATCAATGTATGTGTCTAAAAATGTTTAACGTCATTCATATGTGTACAGTACTTTTATAACGTATATTTGCCCAAAATATTTTCTTGAAGACGCATCTCCTTTATATCATGGGAGTCAATTGGAAAATTGGTCCCATGTTATGGAAACCCACCTTACGGAAACATTTTCAAGGACACATCCCTTCCTTAACCCGGGGAATGCCTGTAGTGTAAATTAATGTAAACATGAGGTTTTAGAATTGATATTCTTGTCTTTCAGTTGTGATGTATTATTAGTACTGTATTAACTAAGGCATGAATAATGGGTTAAATATACTGTAGTTCTGTACAGCCCTTCATTCATACTTGTTCTTGTAATAATATCATACTGTACTTTTTTTTAAAGACGAAAACTGCACACAGAAAATTTAATAATTTACAACTTGCACAACAAATATATTGTAAAGTATATGGTATGTCAAATTACAGAACATAAAGCAAGGATTTCCTTGTGTTATTGTTAATATATAACCAGTTATTAAAGTAAAAGTACAAGTACTTTACTGTATGTGTATATTATAAAAATTTGATGATTATTTTTTTTATTTTGTTGGTACAGTATTTTGTTATGTGTAATAATTTAAAAGACCAACTCTGCTGTATTTATTTTTTATCTTTTAGATATTGTATTCCCAGGTGAATACCCTGTAGCTGTTCGACTTGAAATGTTGCAAGCGATATATCATGACAAAGTATGCCTGTTACTGTTGTCAGAAGACAAGCTGTTCAGCAGATGTCCACAGACCAAGCAGAGACCAGATAACTTT
>NW_024741901.1:19719077-19824077 GCF_018991925.1 Homarus americanus | reverse complement strand
ATTTTTAGATTCGCCCCACCCCCCACCCGCCACCCTGCCTGACTGCCTGCCTGCCTGTTTTAGCTCATAAAATTCATACAAATTACCCGGCCAGAATATAATTTACATTGCTGGAATTCTTACAATATGATGATCATTTTGAATATAAACATCATAGATTTTGCATTAGACATACAAATTTTAGATATAATGTTTACTCTGAGTAAATATGTTATTTTTTGTGCAAAATATATGACATTTGTATTCAAAATATTCCTGGTCTTACAAGGAATCCAGCAATGTCAATTATATTATCCTAACTTTAGTTTGAGGTATTATTTATTACTAAAAAGGTAAATGCCCAGCAAGCAGCATAATTTCGGCTGCTGCTAGAAATGGACAACGGTTTAGTGGGGATCTTTGCTGGCCGGATTATTGCTCAAATGAGCTTCATATAATATCAAGTAAAGATTGAAATAAATCTTGAAACAATAATAATTTTAAATATAACATAAACGGTGACATATTTTTGTTTATTCTTCACTTTAAAACTTCTATAGTATTATTAAATCATTATTCAGGATCTTCTTTGTCCATCCAGTTGCTGCCACTTTTAAAGAAACTTCATGACATATCCATTGTCTTTTCTTTAGCTTTTGCAAATGCCTCACTTGCTTCAGCAATTGAAGAACTATAGCACAATGCTGCATGGCCTCAATTGTAGTAACAGGATCCATGGCGAACCTCGTCTTGACCCTTTGTTGTTGTTGTTTTAGTGGCGTTGGGCAGATGCGCCAACAAAACATCCCAGTGTGACATCTCTACATTTTGCTGGCCGGACCGTATTTGCCAAATATGTTTGGAGGAAAGTGCCCAGTGTGCCGTCACTTTAACAGAAAAAAAAATATATATTTCGTATGTCTACCCCTGCTCTGTGATAAGTCCCGCGCATGTTACAAATGTTTATTTCCTCTTTGTTTTTAACCTTATAATATTTTTGGAGCACAATCTATAAGAAAGATTGTGTCTACAAGTAACAGAGTTAAAAAAAAATGAAGAAAATAATGTATGTCTTTAGAAAATTAATTGTAGTGACAGCTGGGGGATTGCAACTTACTACTGTACATGTACAGTATGCTGTATAAAGTATCATGAAAGATAAATGAAAATTAATCTTTGTTTTATAAAAAATATTTGAGTTATTCAGATATTATTTAATCATTATAGCAGGATATCAAACTTGTTTGGACTCTTCAGGGTATCAGCAATGGAACCTATTTTTCCCTATAAGTTATTACTTTTCTTATCCTCTTCACCATTCATAGGCTCATTAAGTCACTTGGGCGGTTGGTCATGTCTCTAGTCTGTCATGTACTGATGGCAAGTACTGACTCCTGAATGTATCTGAACCTGCTCCAGTGTTGGTCAAGTCTGGTCTTGAGAGAACTCACACTCGGTGCCGTAACAACACTCTCTGGCAGGTTGTCCCAAGAGTTCACAATTCTCACTCTGAAAAAGTTTGCCCTCACAATTTTCTGGACTTGTGGCTTCTTCAACCTTGATCTGTGACCCCTTGTGGGGCGGTGTATGCCAGCTCCAGGTATGGACACTTGTCTGACTAGTGTCCTTTGAAATGTTTATACACCTCAATTAGGTCACCCCTTACCCGTCTGTAGTACAGCATAAGCTAGGCAGTTTCAGGCGCTCTAATCTCTCTGGATAACTGTGGTGCCAAAGTGGAGGCACCATATGGTGGTCCTCCTTTGGAAATTTTCAATCAACTGACAGTCCCTAACATATCTCGGGGACTAGACGGGGTGACAGTACCCCAGGTTAGGAAGCACCTCGCTCTTGAAGATCGTTATGAGGGACAGACTATCTAGATATATGAACGAACTTCTTATAAGACCAACTATTTTAGTTGCTTGATTCACCTTATTCATACAATGGCATGAGAACTTCAGTTCATTCTCAACATACACACCCAGGTACACATTTCTTACCATTAATCACCACATCCTGCTTGCAATCAGGCAGAAAGTCCCTGATCTAAGCTAGGACACTTCCCCGAATCCCGTACCCTTCCAGTTTAATTCTCAGCCTTTCATGGGGTACACTGTCGAAAGCCTTGGCAAAATATTGTCATTATTGCCACCCTGTTCCAGAATTTGGGTCCAAACATGCAGTACCTTGAGTAATTGTATTAAGCAGGAGTATTTTGGCATAAAACCATGTTGGCAATCCTTTACAAGGCTGTTTTGTAGTAAATGTTCCATTATGGCATCTCTATAATGCTCTCTAGTACTTTACACACGATGCTGGTCAGGCTTACTGCCTATTATTATTAGTGGAGTGACGATCGCCCTTCTTGAATATAGGACTCGCATAACATTTTCCAATTACTGGGGACATTTTGCTCTTCCAGGCATTTACAGAACAGGATCTTCAGGGGCTCAGCAAGCTCTCTTAGTACTCTGGGATGCACCATGTCTGGTTCGGGACTGTTATGAACCTTTAGCTTTGACAATTTATTTCTTATACCCTCTTCTGAGAATACACTGTGGTGTCAGCACTGTGTCAAACCAGGTGTCCTCAAATGCAGAAAGATTGTTTGCATCATCTCTTGTGAACACCGAGGAAAAGAATCTGTTCAACGCCTCTGCCTTGTCCTGGTCAGAATCAGCATAACTCCCATCTTCAAGCCTCAGGTTTGTTACACCTATTTGTATTTTTAATCTTGGCTTTGTGTAGTAGTAAAATGCCTTTGGGTTTGACTTGACCTAGCTTGCAATCTTCCTCTGGAACTCTTTTTTAACCCTTCTACACTCTGACTTTGTTTGGTTCCTGGATCTGGCATATATCCTGTCCTGCTCATCATTTGTCCTCACCCATGTCTTGAATTTCAGCGTTTTCTTCTTTACTCTGTCGACTGCTGCATGGTTCTTACGTAATGGTTTCCTTGTATTCCTGAAGGCAATGGGTTTGGTCTTGGGTATATATTTATTGATCAAATGGTTCACTTTACTGGCTATGATAATGTAGTGTCTGCATTCTTATATCTTAGTGAGTCAGGCCTAGTTTTGTCATGAACCAAGTAACAGTTAAATCTAGTGACTGGTGCCAACGGGGGCTAAGTGTTCCAGCTTGGCCACCATACCTTCCTCGTTAGTTATGATGAGGTCTAGTGGTTTGGGTGTTGGCTCCCCTCTGATATACAATCAAAATCACTTAACAATGGCTTTTTGGTGTACCCAACCCTATCATATATTGGCAGTAAAAGTACTGGGCATGTGTGACTACAATTGAAGAGCTGGATATATGCATGTAAAACCTTCATCTAGAATATTCCCAAGAAACTCAAGTATCTGTAACGGGAAGAGGTTGAGTAAAAAATACTTTACTGCTTTGGGAAAGGAAATAAAGAAAATATAATAAATATATTTATTATCAAAATACATTGAGCAAGATAAAGTGAAATAAAACTTTCACAATGCAAGAATGTTTCACATTTGATTTATTTTTCTTACTTAAAGCTATTTTGTTAGTGAAACTGTTGCACACTTAATTACTTTCATGAACGGTTCTTCCCCAATTTTTGTCCACCATAATTGTGAACATTTTTGATATGGTACACAGTACTGTATTACATTGCAATACTGTATCTAGTCATTAATTGTGCATGCTAACCTCCATGTCCATTTAATATAATGGTATGAAAATGCTGTGTTAGTCATAATTTGTTCCTTTGGTTTTGAAATAATAAAAAATAAGTCCTAGGATGACATCAGAGGCTATGCAATTCCTTTTCTGGTTGTTTCCCACAAATATTAGAATCCATTACTGGTAGTTGTTTAGTTTTGTATAAGTAGGATCCTCCTCCTTTCTTCCTGTCCTCTTTTGCTTTCCCAGCATTTACAGTGTACAGTACAAATATTTCAGTTATCAAGGGTAAGAATTAGGAACCACAAATGGGCTTCACTCTGTTTGTGAACAAAAATCAAAAGCACATCGGAATTGGAATTAAAATGAGCAAATTAATCAGATCTTGTCTTGGGTGAATTACAAAGTACACAGGGATGTAATAATTAAGTTCATGACAGATTTGAGTGAATTATGAAAATAAATGAGTCATCTTAATGACATCTGTGGTGAGAGTTCCTCGAGTGAGTTTTCTCATGGAAAATACTGTATGTATTTGGAATCATCCCTTCATCTCCTCAGCAACTGAGCAGACAGCACTCACTTCTTGCTCTGAGGGTCACTAGATTGATCCCAGGGCACTCCAAATCCATGTGGGGAAATGAAGGCATTTAAGTGCAGTGCCAGCCACACAACCTTTTTGTGTACTGAAGTCTTAGTAAATAGTGCATTGTATCCACATTGTTCCTAATGGGCAGTCATGCATATTGGACCCATTTTGCATCTAATGTTTACTGTTGGATTTTTTGACAAGAAATAACCTTCCAGAACAAGGTAGATATTTAAACTCTGATTTATGAAAATAAAATTTGATACTTGTATTAAAGACAATACAGAACACCAAACTCCAGCAATTTTGGAATTTTACTATTCTAACACTTGGACTATTTGACAAATATTTATGGCGTTCGCAAAAAGTCCAAAATCTCGAAGTGACTTCTCTGTGAATAATAAATTAATAATTGATGTGAGGTCACTGCATACCTCGACCTTTGATTCGCCCAAATGGGGACCTAACCCCGTGTTTTGCATTGAACTGCCTACCTAGTGCCTCACATGCACTTTGCCACATGCTTAGTACATTTTAAATGATTGTGCTGTCTCTGCTTGGCCACAGTATGTATTATTCACCATTTTTTATTTTGTAACACTTTTAGTTCTTTAACATTGGCTTACCTGTAAGGGTTCCAGCAAAAAAGTTGAGAATTGTAATACAGTACTGTGCTGTGTAGGTACAGGAGTTTGTGTAATTCTTTGTATCGGATTCTAATTGCCATTTTGCACTTGCATGTAGCCCAAGAGGGGGCTAGTATAAGGGGGTGTAAATTGGGTTATGACACTGGATTTTAATTTATTTACATCATCACCTTGTCTTTAGATCTTTTAGCATTGACTAGTTACTTGTGTATAAGGTGGGTTTAAGATGTGCGAGTCAGAAATAAAAATACACTTTCAGACAGACCTTATCCTCAAGTACAGTACAGTACAGCACTGTAGTCTGAAATTGCTAAGGTTTACTGTTTGTTAAAATTAATGTATCTTGATAAATATTTTGAGTGATTAAATTGTATTTCTGATTTTGGACACATGTCAATAATAAACTACAGTACCAAACAAGAGTGCTTCTTGAATTCGTGTAAAATTCTTCTATTATGAGTAGGATTCAATTGGACAAATGGTTATATGGTAGCAGAGGAAACCGGGTGGAAGAGACAACTTTACTCCTGGCATTTTGTCATGAAGTACTTTTTCAAAGTCCTTTGTTTCAAAACAACAAGAGTACAGTTGATTCTCTCACCTTGTGTTTCCTTTGCTATCATGGAACCATTCTTCTATTATGTAATTTAATTTAAATATATCTTTTTATTCATAATTTTCACCATTTGTCAGCTTATTAGCTGTTTGGTCTGTTCTTTGTTATGACCTTCATTGTCTTGTGTTAGGATGGGGAATCTAGAGTACCCAGAGAAAATCTTCCATGTTAAGTAGAGCCACACTGAGTAAAACCCAGGGCACAGTAGTGAGAGGCACGTTCCTCTGAGTAGTCTCAAAGACATATAGAAAATTTTTGCACATAATGTTCACTTTATTTTTCACATTTTAAAAGTATTAAAACAGCACATGACACCTTGATACAGTTACATACAGTACTTGACAATACATTATGAGACCAGGAATTCATAATTTTTTTACATTTAAAATTTGTTCTCGCTGAGCCCCCTACGGTCACAGTGATCTCCATAAAGAAGGTAAGAAACTGATTAAAATGCTTATTGCATCTACTCTACTTGTACTGAAAATGCAATTTCCCATGTAACAGTATATGGGTCAGCAAAAATTTTTCCAATCGCCACCTTTACTACACACCTTGATTTTTAACTAAGTACAGTTCTGTATTATATAAAAAGTTCCAGCAATTACAGGGACCCCCCCCCCCCCCAAATTTGCAGATTTTTATTTTGTGTCCTCTATTACTCACGGATGACACACTGGATGTACCCAGGAATGTCTGTGGGTAGTTTTAAAGTTGCCGTCATTTTCGCGGCTGGGACAGGGAGCCATTCATTCTAGAGACAGTAATTTCCTTTATCTGTATTGTAAATGTGTGTGTGTGTGTGTGTCTACACACACACACACACACACACACATATACAGTATACACAATATCCTGTACAGGTAAAAAAAATAATTGTCCTAAGGGGAAACACATAAAGAGAATATACATTTCTTTGTACATAAGAGACGTGACCGATGGCCCAAGCGGCTAACGAGCCAATTAGTGGTGAAGAGGATAAAAATAAAAAAAAAGTAAAAATTTAACCCCCTCCCCGGTCAGCAAATGTTATTCGCAGATTTGGCGATTCACGGCCATTTTAAGAACCTAACCCACGCGAATTTGGGGGGCCCCCTGTATCTATTTTTTGATGGTTTAGAATTATGTTAATGTAGAAGAATGACTGTACACTACTTTGATGGTGAGCACCCAGTGTATATAATCTTTGGGGTTTCTTATATTGGAATTAGTAATTATCTGTGGAAATAACATTAAATTAAAATCAATACAGTATGCACATAAAGTACTTTATCTCTCATATGCTCCTTTTGGTTGGTCGATTTTTTATTTTTATTTTTTACCTTATTGACTTTTAAGAATGCAACATTCTTACACACAGAAGGCATAATAATTGCTAGATTATGATTATAAATATGATTTACTTATTACAAAACTGCCAAGTCTCAGCATTAATAGCCACAACAATGAAATAATAATTCTGTAGTAAAGTATACAGGAAAAAATTTCACACTGACTACAATTATGCTTGCATATTGTATAACAAATGCTGTTTTCCAAAATTATGTATACTCTAAGGATGGAATATATGAAGAGGTTACTCCTCTGAATAACCGTCATTGGTAAATAGGATATACAAGAGAATCTTGAAAATACATTCTCAACCTTACATGGACATGGAAAATAAGAAAAGTCAAATAAATATTTCAAAGCTTGAAATATATTGTTAGAATGTAGGAGTTTTTCAGATTCCTGGATAACTGTAATATACTAAGTCTCAAGCACACGCTGCAAAAATTAGTTCAGAGTGCAATAAACTCTCATTATGGTGTAGTGCTGGTCAAGCTAGTTTGATAAAAAAAAAAAGTGACCCTTTTCCAGTACTGTAGACTGTAGTGTATATTGCAGCACGAGAACGGATTTTCACGAGACGCAAGTAGCAATTCCCACATAAGAAACTCATGTTTACTCTCGTCACTACTTGGCTAGTACAATACACTACCTCTTAACAGTATACTTGTTTAAGCTTTGTGGAACAGTGACAACACCAAACTACAGTAGTCACTATATCAAGAAATATTTTCCATTGACACCTTCCAAGCTTAATTAAAGACAAAACTGACATCCTGTTTAGAACTACAGTATTCTGAAGACAGTTTATTGAGCAACTGAAATTCATACATTAAAATACTTTACATATTACTGTATCATAAATATGGTAGTTAACATACTGTATAGACATGTTTGAAGACATCTTAGTTCTAATGACACATGGCTCCTTCCCTCCTTATGCATATAAACTCTTCATATGATCATATACAGGTTTAAAGTGTAAACATTAAGATTTAACACTTAAATAATATAGATGTCTCAGAAACACTAATATACACCTTCATCAGTGCCCCACACTTGAGCCTGTAAACATTTCCTTGTTCTTACCAATTGACCTGATTCTTTCTCTTTTTTTTGTCTGGAGGAACTGAAGTACAGTACAGTACTAGGTAGACATGGTGACCCACGACACAACAAGGAATACATTCTGTTCTCTAGTCAAGATTAAGTCACTCTTTATGAGTTGTGTATCTGAAGTGCTTAATGTATACTATCAGACAGAGGTGTATAAGCAGGCAAGGGAACAACCCATTGTTTCTAGTTAGGTGATCCTGTTACCATACCTGGAGACTCATCACTTCTTCTGGTGAGTTTATATTTATTAATAAGGTAAATTCCTGAGAGTTTTTCAAAATGTATTTTTGGGAATTTGGTAGTTTCCTAGTAGGTTTAACCCCTTGGGCTTTGGGTCGTGTCATAATTATGACTTGCATTTGTAGAGCTTTGGGTTACGTCATATGTTGTTTTGATCTTTCATGGGCCTATTTGAATAAAAAGGGCGGGCCAGGCTAGATTTTTGTTGCCAAGTAGGTATTTATATTTCACTCGCTCACACATGAGCCTCCCGGTATCTTCTCAGCTTTTGTGATGTAGGAATCTACCCCCCCAAGCACAAATCTAGAATCGTGATCAATTACTGTAGCAGTAATAATGAGTTAATTGTGTAAATAGTAATAACGTAATAAAAAAAAAAAAAAAATCCTGTACCTGATACTGCCGACAAATTAGTGTTGTTTACCTCATTTTACAGAGTCACACTTACGCCACTTCACGTATGTGCATTCTCAACTCTTCCTAGCCCGAGTTGACAACCTGTGGTAAGGACATGTATTTATTTCTGGTTTATAACATGCATGGCCAGTTTGTAAGACTAGAATTTTTTTTTTTAAATGCTCCCGAATATACCAGCAAGAGGGGGGGGTATGCGGACCATAGCCTAGGGGTTAAAGAAGTCTACTGAGATTCTCCATGTTGTCTTTGCCCAGGTGAGCTGCCGTGGAGTAACATCAAGAAAAGAATGCTTTTGAGTTTTATGGAACTTCAGTGTAAGGATTTAACTTTATTGCAGGACTTCACCATGTCATCATTATCATCATTTGACGGACATTTTCTGTGCTTGCTTGGGTTAGCTATTATTACCTGCTGCCAGCTTTCCATGTTGCAGTCTCTTGCAACCTCTCATCAGTTCTTATAGCTTCTCCTCATGTCATTCTTGGCTTAACCCAAGTCCTCCTCTCCACATGCCTAAACCATATCAGCTTACCTCCACACAAAACCTCACCAATACAGTACTCTCAATACCCAGCTCTAAACAAGGTTTCCCATTTCGTGACACCATGTTACACATCCTTCACATCTCAACTCACTCAAGCCTATGTATGTCACCCTCTTTAACTGCCATGCAACAACATACTTCTCACTCCAGCTATGTCCTTTCCTTTAAGTGAATAGAAGATTATCTCACCAGCAATAAAGGCACCAACTTTCTTAACTTCTTCCATCCACTTCTGACTCTTGCAACTGAGTTTGCCTTGTCACCAACCTTCAGCACTGATCATGTTACACGTTTCCAGCATTGCTAAGGCCATATGATTATCAGTGCATACAGCAACAACCAGCAGTCTGACATTTATATCACTGCATCTCTTGATTACCCACCTTTCATACTCACTACACATTATTGAATTGCTGCCAACACCCTTCTTACAGACAGCGCATAGACATTTTCCACTTTTCACCACAGGTCCTTCAATCACGCTACAGTCATAACTACAGCATTCGAGTCGACCTGAATTATTTTAGTCAAAAACTTTTTGAGCCCATGTGTTTGTTGGAGGGAGGTTACTTTGTTGTAGGGTTAGAAGAGAACCTTTGGGTTTTTTCCTGGTAGTTTCCTTGATTGTTTTAATGGGGATCACTTAGTTCAGCACCTTCCAGGAATACATAACTACACTATAAAGAGTCTACTATGTATTTAGATCAATTTTCTTGAGGTACTTGGGTAAGGAGTTTGTTCATATTAACCAATATCTTAAAGATCACACACACATATATATACCATGTATAATTTCATTTGGTAATCATTTTCTTAAATATTGTACAGGTACTGTAATAAGTTTACAATCATACTCCCATAATACTATTTTTCTAAAATCCTTCTACAGAGTGATTCACTCACTGGTAGCCCCACAATATGTTATTTACTATATGCAGTATCGTACCTGTGTATTTTCAGTAACACAATTGGAGGTTTATTCTCTGGTATTTCTCTCTCTCCCTCTTGTTTAGTGTCTTATAAATACTGTAAGTTATATTTGTGAAACTTTGGGGGATACTAGCAAGTAAATCACCTTGTATATGAGACTGTGGGCCAAAACTTTAGAAGCGCCAAAAAAAAGAAAAACACCATAAATGTAGTTAAAGTTTTGGAAAATCTACTCTATCTTTTGAACTAATTGTAAGAAATTGAAGCTTACACAATCAGGATTATGTTACCATAATCAGGTACAGGTAATAACAATCTTGTCATGATTATTAGTAATCATGAAAATTATCATAACCTTTGCAATTTGTAGGCATTACATTTTGTTGAAATTTGAATACAGCTGTATTTTGATTATGGATACTCATGTACATCATAAACAATCATAATTAGTACTGAAAATATCTAAAAAGATTAAAGTGCTCACCATAATAATCACCTTAACCACAAACAATGATTATTGCATGCAAAATAATGTACAGTACACATAAACAGAATCGTGCAGTTCCCTAGATGTCATTCACTGCACACTACCATTGAAGTGTTAGCAGGCTGGGGAGAGGAACAAGAGCACTCACTCCCCTACCCACACCAGCAAAGCTGACAATCCCTTTACAGAAAGGGGATTTTCGACCCTACACTATTGCAATAGGTATGGGAGGACACTGGAATAATAATAATAATAATAATAAGACAGTCATAATAAATAAGAAATATCCAGGGTGGCACTTACATAGTTGTAGTCCACATAGCCTCATTGAAGGGCCCTTCCCCCACACAGTAACGGAGTAGGGTGGTGATGCACATAGGATCTTCAAACATTTCAGTTTGTTATCTGTCTTCACACCCTCAGGAGTTAAAGAAAGCTTACATCAGCTTGTTTTCACTCCCCCTCAAAAAGAGAGAGAGAGAGAAAAAAAAAGTTGGTGGTTTAGATGTCCACATTAATGATGAGGCTGACACTTGCTTTAACCAAGAAATAATGTGTATAGGTAATATTAACTGCCTTTGCAAGAATAATCTGGAGGAAAGTATAAATGTAGTTTTGAAAATATTACAAAGTGGACAAATTAAAATAAGACTGAAAAGGGCAACAATTTAATGAATGTAATGTACTGAGTTTCAGAATGTGTAGTTGAGAAAACTTAGATGGAGTATTTACCAGGCTAACACTATCCAAAATTTTCACATTATGTAACTCCAAAGTATTAGGCCCCAAATCTCTTAATAATTACTCTTCACAACACAATAGTACACAGTCATATGTGTATGAGTATACTGTACAGTAATAATAATATAAAGTCTGTAAAAAAATTTTATTACTTTTTTATTTTAATGAATTACTGTACTGTATTTCAAATTGTAAACAAAGGTAATTATTGATATACTGACTGAGGCTTAGGGGGTTTAAAAGGGTTTTAGTTGATTAGTCCTGATAATGACCCTTGAAGTAATTTCACCTTTACTTAATCCCCTGTGGACGGGATCCCCTCTGAGCTGAATAATATTGTCTGGAATTAGCTGAATAAAATATTAAAAGTGTCACCCCTGTAGTGAAGGAATTAAGAGTCAATAACAAGATTATTTACCTATTACAAAGCTTGTTGACACCAGATCCTACATTGGTATGTTCTGAAGCAATTACATTGATATTAAATACTGAATGTCTTTAGTATCACTAGGAATGAAGGCAATTATTGGTATGTTACCCACATAGTTTGTCTCCTGTGCATTACCTAATCAAGTTATCATAACTATAATCAGTTAACAAAAAAAGGTCTCCCTCCCATTCTTTACATTATTATAATTTTTATCACATGAAAATGAGCAAAATTAAATAAGTAAAAACAAACCTGGAAACTGTTAACAATAAACTTATAAAAATGAAAGTACTGTACATTACATTATCACTGGAATTTTAATACAGTACAGTAAAATAAACCATCAGGATTGTCAACTTTAATACAGTATTCAAAGTTAATTATTACACCAAAGTTGAGGGTACAGTACTATTGATACAGTACAGGTAAACCTCTTTTACTTATCCTCTTTGCCACTGATTGGCTCATTAGCCATTTGGGCGGTCGTTCACGTCTGATACGCACTGTTGGCAAATGCTGGGCATGCACTCGATAAACGATGTCTCGTTCAGCGATATTCCGCTTTAACGATGGTCATAAATTAAAACCATCTCGCGATATACAATAAAAAACCAATTGGTTTAACGATATCCATTAGTTAGTTTTTTATCTCTAATTCAACCTATGGGTTGTATATACTCAAATTAATCGGTCTTGCAAGGATTCGAGCAATGCTAATTATATTTTTCTATGTTAAGTCAGTGACATTTTATAAGGAAACAATATTAACCCTAGGCAACACACATCTCTCGCATGCCACCACACGGCCAACCCACGCACTACAGCCGTACTGTACTTGGTTCTTTGTCATTCGTAACCCTGCCATCACATTCCTCCACGATTATTGGTCAGCATCGTACATTATACTTATCCTTTTATTTCCTTATAGTGAGAAGACATCACTAACATTTTGATTGAACTGTGTTATGGTGACTAAAGTGATATTTTCTGTGATTTTGTGACTGAAGTGAGCAGTGTAACTGAAAATGTCTGGGAAGGCCAAGGCTTCCAAGACAACCATGTCTCTGAGGTGAAGCTTGACATTGTGAAGCAGCATCAGACTCCCCCAAAGGCTATGTGGGAGTCAGAGTGACGTCTTCACTCTACCTACGAGAGTCCACTTAGCGTGGAAGGGGACATGTGATGATGACCAGTCTTATTCTTCATGATATGGCAAGTGTTGATTTAATTGTTTTCTATTGATTTTATAAGTATAAAAAAAATTTGTCGGTGATACATGTGTGTTTGGGGACTGACTGGGAACGTATTCCATTGAACCCCATGTTATAATGCTCCCGATGTATGATATTTCACTTAGTGATGGATTTTTCAGGGACCTAGCCCCATTGTTTATCGAGGTTTATCTGTATAAAAAAATAAAATAGATACTGTATAGTGTGTAAGTGATATCTCCATTAGCCAGAACATTTGGTGCAGAGCACTTCCAGGAATGAGAGATTTCTGGGTAACGAGACGACTCTCAAAGCCGGAAAAAAATTCCTCATTCCCAGAATTTTCCGGGGAAAAGAAAAATGTTCTCGGAAGTTCCAGAAATTGTGTATTACGCCATCTCTCAAACCTGGAAAAATGTCCCCGGAATTTCCCGGGTACCGAAAAAATTTCTGACCCTGTATAATGCGCCTAATTCTCATTTCTCAAACTTAGGAAAAAAAAACTCAGTCACTGGAATTTTCTGTGTACTGGGAAATTTTTCTAGGAATTTTCCAGAAAAAGTGCCCCTCAGAAAATCGTTCCCAAAGCCAGAATTTTTACTTTGGGAATGATTTTCTGAAAAAAATTTCAATTCCGGCTATCGGAGAGTTCTGGTTAAGAGGGATTCTGGCTAATAGATATTACTTATTGTAACTAGAGTTGGTTTCATTTCTTGCTTGATGTTACTGTATAAGAATGCTGCTCCTAAGGCTATGCGTAATGATAATTATCTTTGATTTTCAACATAAATTTTAACACAAAAATTATTATTACAGTGTATTGTATAATAATATTTGGCAATTCCTGCTAAGTTGTATTACAGTATAAATACAGTACCCAGTAGTTTTAATACAGAAAATCCACTTTAAAAAACCTACTATATTTCAGAAACCTATAAGCAAACCCAAAGTCATTACTAATAATAAATAATAATAATAATATGTTTTCTCAAACCAATGTTCTTTACAGAAAACAACGCAGTTAATTTCTAAAGTCAATGAGTGAGTTCTGTTCTCTCATAATTTGACTATTGTGAATTCTGTTTGTCTAAAACCTTCGTTACACTAATGTCACATAGCTACTACAGGTACAGTATTATTGTTTAGTATTCCGAGAGAAAAAAATGTACAGTAATAAATCTTTAACTAATTTCTTGTGTAGAAATAACGTATCAGACTAAAACTAAAGCATCGATTAACAATATAATTATATCTTGAATTTTCATGTGACCTACTTTAAGAAAATGAATTATGATACTGTATATATAACAATAAGTGATTACTTTTCATGTGTATTCATATGACATTTAATAATTTGGCAATAACTATAACAAAACATATAAAGAATGTGTTAAAATAATAAAGTAGTTTAGTACCAATACTGTACAGTAATCCCTGGATGACATGCTGATATGTAAATGCATTTTCATTTTATACAAAAAAAAAAAAAAAATCTTAGTACATACAGTATACTGTAGTACTTCCTAAAGGTAAACTAGTCCTGGCCAGACCTCCCTAAGGTCCCAAAACAAAAAGCAGCTGCAACAAGGAGCAAGACCATTCAGCATAAACAAAAAAGTTAAGGAAATTGCCTTGTATAAAAGGGATCAGCATTTCCTACACATCATATTCACCAATTTGCAACCTCACTACAGTGCCTCTGTAGGAATGTTTCAAGACTGTTCTTATAACCTGTTTTGTGGAAATAACCAAGAGTGGACCGAAACTAACAATCCTTCAGATAGTTTTAGTTGATAATTCAGTATGTGGTCATCCTCATTATGACTTACACTGTAGTACACATCGTTATGGTGTCTAGAACCTGAAGACTTCTCGTATGTGCCTGAACTCACTGTGTCATTTAGGTTTGTGCCATACCATAAAAATATCTTGGATTTCATAGTAATCATAACATCACAAGTTTTCTCATACAATATAAAGCATTAGCAGAGGTGTAGGGGATATTGGGAAGGGGATTGTCACAAATGAAAAGGCTTAAGAAATTCTCAGACTAAGATAGGCATTACACAAGTACATTATTGTTTTTCCCCTTAGTAATATAATGCTAATTGAATTAAACAATGTTGGCCAGTCCCAGTTACTGCATTATATTCAGGAATTACCGTGTGCCTGTACAATTATTTCAATGGCATCAAATACGATGTCTATGAATAAGCTATTATTTCTAAAGCACGCAATTAAATTTAACCTTTAAGCCAACATAAATGTGGTAAAAGGTAAAAGTGTCTGCTACACATTCTCAAACAACAAGCTATCTTCCAAATTTTGCTTTATTGCTTACATGTCTTTTTTTTTGTTCTTTGTACTTTCAGCAGGAAAACTAGTGTCATCTTGCATTAGTATTGCTTCGACATGCTGGTTTTTTAAGCCCTACTTGTCAAGCAACACTTACATCTTAACACTTAAAACAAGTGGACATGAATTAAAATGTGTGTAGGATTCTCTATGCATCACCCTGCCTAGACAGCAGAAAACAGATGGTGCTGCTAATCAGCATTGTATACGTTCTCTTGTAAGTCTTTCCAAGACTCGACTCGACCCAAGGCAAAGAAAAAGCCTGATTAATTACAATCATTATCCAATTTGTGTATGGTAACAATTTGAAAAATATTTCAGTGCTCTTATTATTAAAATAACCATTATCACTCCATCTAACTATTTGAATTACAGGGCTAACATAGTAGCTGTAGTCATGAAAAAATCACTTCCATTCAAAATCATATAGTAACCTCCTGATACTGTATTCCAATTTCCTCGAGGATAAGGCAATGCTTAGTGGACCGTGAGGGATCTATTTGGGTACATGTACGGTACAAGGTATATAGACGTACAGTGAGTTCTGCTATAACGCGTGTTTTGACAACGTGAATTGGCTCTAACACGATTTATGAATAGAGGAACGATATTTGTAAAACGCGAACGCTTGTTTGCTGTAACGCAATTTTTGCTTACTATTTCTCCCCCAATTTTGTGGTATTAACTGAGAATATGGTAAAGAAGAATATCTCCAAGAAGCGTTCTGGTGATCGCATTCCCGGTGATGATCGTAAAAGAAAGGCTATAACACTTGAGGAGAAGCTTGATGTTATCAACCTCAAAATCACCCTTCTCCCCCATCAATTTATATTCATATTTTTTCAAGGTAAAGTGTTACATTTACTGTATGATTTCATTATTAGATATGAATGTAACATTTATTTAGACTGTGCTATCCTTTGTGTTAGGCTAACTACTAAATTTTTTTCGATTTCGAGTAATCTGCACCTAACCCTATTTTTTCCATAAGCCCTGTTATTTCTATTGCGCAAATTTCTATAACACGATGTTTTACAAGAACACAACTATCGCTTTATAGCAGAACTGACTGTACAGCAGTAATCTATAAAATACTAACTTGCAGCATGAATGATATCAGGTATACATAAACTTTGTAAGGTTCACTCACTTGTGCTTTCTTAAGATTTTGCTATCATACAAGCAATATTCCAGTTTTATAATGCAATATAGCATTTTCCCCTATTTATGCTCTTAGTAAAGCAGTGCAGCATGAAACAGCAACACCTTAAAATACCAATTTCGAGAAAATAAAAAAATAAAATATTTTACAATGAAAGTATATCCCACTTCCAATTCCCAAGCAGTGTTAACTTATATTATTGTAAATACCAGGTTTGCTAACAGTTTTTAATTTATTTATAATTATTATATTACAGGTTTAACAAGTTGTTTTGTTTAAAATAATTGATGAGAAGGGAACATTTAAATTTAGATTTTTGGGAACCCACTTCTTTTTTAACCTTTGATAGATACAATTACTTACTGATGGTCATGTGTAATTATTTGAGTTTTTTAAGTTTGGCTATACAGTACAGTACTATACAATTTCTTATAGTTAGGAGTTAAGCTGACTAAAACATAAAAAAAAAAAAATCCCAAAAGGTAAATTCTTAACATTTCAAAAATTTCATAAAAACTGCAAAGTATCTACTAGACATTAATAAAAGCTTAGTGTGGAGCAGAAGGAGGGCCTGAAGGTGGTGGAGGTGGTTGGTACCCTGGATAACGGCTCTGTTCATAGCCAGGAAACTGTCCCTGCGGTGGACCTTGGCCAGGCGAGGGTCTGTACTGACCATATTGTCCCCCAGGAGGAGGTGGATAACCTTGCCCATACCCAGGTCCTGAAGGATGCTGATATCCAGGTTGAGCATTAGGCATAGGTGCACCATAGCCTGGATGGCTGCCTGGTGGTGGTGGGTAGGAGCCATAGGGTTGTGGGTATGGCTGACCACCTGGATATTGACCAGGAGGTGGGTAACCACCTTGAGAACTAGGAGGATACTGACTTGGAGGATAAGCTTGATGATAAGCTTGACCTCCACTGCCTGGGTATTGCTGAGAAGTGGGTGGGTATGGACCAGGGGCCTGCTGTGGTGGTGGGGGTGCCTGAGAAGGTGGCCCAGCCTGGGAAACTGGAGGTGGTGTACCTGGGTAACTCTGAGAAGTAGGTGGAGTTGGTGTTGAAGAGGGAACAACTGATGTGGGAGGGGGATTTGGTGAAGTTGTTTGCTGAGGTGGTTGTGGTTGTGTAGGTGGATGTGCTGTCTGTGCAGTTGGCTGTGACTGGGGTGGTGGTTGTGGCTGTGGTTGTTGTGGAGCAGATTGTTGAGATTGTGTGCCACCATACATTGATGTAGGGCCAGCATGTGTAGTTGAAGTTGTTGAGGAAGGTGGCCCACCTGGTGCTGATGATGTAGGGGGAGTGGAAGCGGACTGTGGAGATCCTGACAATGTTGATGAGGATGATGTAGGAGGAGCAGAGGATGGGGGCATCTGGAAGGATTGAGAAGTAGGCCCGCTTCCTGGATACTGCGATGATGGAGCAGAATATGTAGAGGAAGTTGAGCTTGGGACAGGAGCAGAAGAGACTGGGGCAGATGTAAAAGTAGGAGGAGTGCCAGGAAACTGCTGTGATGACTGGCTGAATTCAGATGGATTATTTGGTGGAGGAGGTCCCTGAGCCTGGGAACTTGGAGGTCCCTGAGGGCATTGTGGGTAGCCTGGGGTGGAAGATGGGGGTGGTGGTGTTCCATATCCCTTAGCACCTGGAGCAGGTGGTGTAGAAGAGCTGCCAGGATAGCCCTGGGGCCCAGATGATGCTGGTGGATAGCCTCCCTGACCATACTGTGAACATCAAATGATTCTATTAGAAAAGAAAAATGTCTTACAATATAATTCAACTGAAAAAAAAAAAAATTAAGTCCTAAACCTCATCTATTGAATATATATATATATATATATATATATATATATATATATATATATATATATATATATATATATATATATATATATATATATATATATATATATATATATATATATATATATATATATATAGTTAATAGGCAAATTTTTACTTTAGGACATGAGTCCCTAAGGGTTGACCAATATGCCTTTACAGTGTATATTGGTGTGTTTTAAACAAATCTAGCCTTCATTTTTGGCGGAAATTGCTAGTTTTAGACGCCAACCCCCACAATAATGGGGAGAACCTGGGAAATCGGGGTTTTTGGGTGGGGGGAAAACGAAAACAAGTCATCTGACCTAACAAAACGTAACCTAACTTCTAGCCAGGGGCTCCCCCCTCGGACCCCCGGTAGGCCTAACCTGACCCCTAGCTGGGGCTCTGCCCCCAGACCCCTGGTAGGCCTAGCATAAACTAACCTAAATGTTTCGGTAGTTAAAAATTTTGGGGCGTGCCATGTCCGAAATTACAATACCTTAGTTAGAAGTGGAAGGACCAGGGATAAGTAAGAATTGGATAGAATGATCGTCTTTCTCGTAAAACTCGGCAATAAACTTAAAATAATCGTAGGAGCACAAACGACAACCAACCTCCACCATGACCATTGTGAGACTGGTCAAGGAAAATTACCCAGGCTGCTATCGATACCTCATTGGTCACGACTGGATGACGTCAGTCAATATTGCGCATACGTAATGTGCCGATAACATCTCCTCACAGAATAAGTCTGAATACTACTTAAAATCAATTACATTCAATTGTGTCGCTATTATCCATTTCTGCCATATATATATATATGGGATTCAAAATGCTCAGAATAGCGAGATCTATTATGAATGTTTCAGTAGTTTATAACTTTCGGGGGCACTGTGTTCGAAAGTAAAATAATTCCGTTAAATACTGTACATGACAAAAGCTGAAACCAATTCACATAAATTAGTTAAATTATTGTAATTGTCCATTACATAACTACTATTAGTCATCTTATTTGGGTGTATACCTGCTGTCCCTGTGGTGGGTAGGGTTGTGGATAGGGTCCTTGAGAGTGAGGCAACTGTCCATATGGCATCCTAAACCCAGCCACACCAGGTCCTGGGGGTCCACCACTCATGCCTGGAGGACCTGGTGGCCTATACGGCGTTGGCTGTTGGCCAGGATATGCTCCTGGAGGAGGTGGATGGGGACCAGGAGGACCCTGTCCAGGAGGACCACCCTGGGGACCCTCACTTCCTTGACCCTGCTGCCCAGGCATCTGTGGAGGCTTTAATAAAAATTTACACCAGATCACTTAAACTGACCAACTCCACCCATTTACTGTACAGAATATGTAAAAAATTAGTTTTGGTAGGTGAATTTGGTGGCTATCTTCAATAATAGCCACTAATCTTGGATTTTCAAATGTCTAATCAAATAGATTTGAAAAGTGACCTACATATATTAACCATGCCTAATTTCATGCTAGTATCACTATTTGCACAACAATTATGGTTATCTGTTTCACTATGAGTGAAATTAACATAAAAACAGTCAACCAGTGAGAACACAATATCTGTGGTTCCATTAGTAAACCCAGATTAAGCCTACACCCTAAATATTAACACCAAAGGTGTTGAACGTATAACAAAGCATATAAATCCATATTCTTTAATCCCAGTATCTAATATAATGGCTGCCAGATCAACCATACTGACTACTGTAAAAGCAAAGAATATGAGGTTTAGAAGTACACACGCGACATTTTATGAACACCTGCTCCTTAATTAGGCTTACCATATTTTTTTATAGAAAACTAGCAGTCCAGGAGCAACTGCCTACTCAGTATAAAGTAAATGATCTTGCTCATTATGTATGTCATTTAAGCAAGAGAAAATAAGAGTAGAAATTCAGTACACTATGTCACAATTCATGTAATTACAAATCAAGAATATTTGCATGAGATTTGAGTGTTGTCCAATACAGTATATCTGCACTGTATTTCACAAAATTTTAAAATATTCTGACAAAAGTATACAGTAATAAATAATGAATTTATAGCGACACATTTTATTCAAGAAATATATGTGGATATCTTACTGGCAGAAGCTGAGCCATATTTTGTGATGTGTCTGCCATCGATGCCAAATACATTAAATTTCGATGAAGAGACTGTTGGTATCTGAAAAGTGACACAAAAATTTTTAAACAGTACAGTATCACCATCATCACCATCATTTTATGGCCATTTTCCATGCTTGCATGGAATAACCTTCAGAAAATCACTGGTGGGTCTAAAATGCAGGAACTTACTCTTGTGCTAAAACATGTCTATATTTAGGCTTACACTAGTTCATAACATATTTCTATAGCTTGGTCAAAACTGCCTCGGTACAGATATCACACTCCTCCCACCCTAATGATCATACACATTGCAGATATATATTTATCCAGTAAAATTGTCATCAAAATTTACAATTAGTTCAGCATGTACTGTATACTGTATAGACAATGTAGGTATATACAGTTCTGCATATATGCACTATACACTGTAGACAAAAGGGGTATACAATTTTCAATGTACCTAGGATAGCCAACAAAGGCATCAGATGCTTATTCCCAGCAGACAGTTAAGAGTTCACTAAATTTGAGAAACAAACTTTACAAAAACCAAGAATGGATCTCCTTTATATACTGTTTTTAATGCTTTCTTTAATAGTGTAAGTAGCACTAATAATGAGAGGAAAATCATGAGTTTCCTCTAATAATTTAAAGAATCATAAAACAATTTTCTCCACTGTATGACATACTGGTGAAAAGCTACTTACTGAAAGCACTCTTGAGCCTTCCCCTGGCTCTGATACTCAGTGATGGTCTTGATCAACTGCGAATTCTCATCCAACATCTGAAAAATTATAAACAGTTTACTAATCTGAAGATGGAACTACCAAATTATTTTAAATTTCAGTAAATCCTGTATAATGAACACTATGTAACAGAAGACTGTTATAATAAACACCCTAAACCTACCTTGTAGTTGCTTTAGGTAAGGTTTTCAAAGGTTTGCTTTGTGTTATTTTTAGTATTTACCCCACATTTTCCCTCTACTTCAGAGCCCTGCCAACTATGAACAACCGATATTGTCAGTAATTGTGGGGGTCATATCTCCATAATGGCTCATTTATGAAGCAAATGAAGGTCAGATTTGCTTGAAATTATTGCAAAATACACAAGGAAAACCTATATTTGTTAGTGGTTTCCGTGGTCGACAAAAAACAAATCTTTACCAAAAACTATTTTAGTACTGTAATAGAATTCCCATTCGAGCATAATAATTTTATTTTTTAAAAAATTTTCTTCTATAGGAAAAATGGGTAATTGTTTTTTGCCCATTCCTCTTTTGATATGAGAAATTGTTTTTCTGGTGTATTTTGGTGTTTCAGTCAAATTTGAACTTTGTTTCTTGTACAAGTTTTTTTTTTCTAGAAAGTCGACCTAACCTTACCTAACTTCCTGGACCCCCACCATATTAACCAGAAAGTATTTATTTTGATATCTGGTACCAATAAATGCAACTTTGTTGAAGCGACATGATGTAATTTTACGATTTTTGTGGATGCGAGAGTACGCTCAGAACGAGCAGGTTGGTTGCACACAAACAGGGCAGATGACAACATGCACTGACAATGGCAGATACCTAGTGTTTGAGGGTAAAAATATTAAAAACTAAGTATTGGCACAAGAAACATAACTCTTAAATATCAATTTATAATAAAAAACAACAAACATATTTAGGGTTATTAGAAACACTGGAAGAGGAACGGGTAAAAGATTAATATTAGCCGCAAAATGTCCCTAAGTTGCTGCTTCAAGCATGCAACCATCATCTAATATAATATTAACATACACATCTATCCTGTACCTAATAGACTAAAATTTTACTCTAGCTCACATATAACCTGAAATTAAGTCTGCCTATAGATCAAGCAGTGTCCAGTTGATCATGGATAACACTTATCCATCGGTCCAACGAATTACCCAAAAGTACCCAAAAGTATATTAAATCAGGGTAAAATCTTAACGAATATATGTTTTACATCAATAAAACCTGATTAATAATGTTTTCATTGAAATGTAGTCAAAATAATGAAATTATAAACAGCGAAAAAGGCTAAATTCCAAAGAGTCACCTATCCAAAATGGAGATATAATTACCGATGTTTCTGTTACTTTGGGGTATTTAACATAGCCGTAGGATTTACTTTTCGTTAGGTTAGGTTAGCGAAGTGCATCACGACGGATCTGAGTTATCTCCCTTGTTCACGAACTCTTTGGAATTTAGCGTTCGCCAATACTGAAAGTTTTTCGCTGTTTAATATTTCATCTTACAAATTATTTTTACAAAATTACACTAAAAATATTATTAAACATGTTTTGTGTATGTATAACAGATATTCGTTAAGATTTTACCCTTATTTGCTATAATTATGGGTACTTTTGGGTACTTTTGGGTAATTCGTGGGTCCCCTTATCCATGAGTAGTTCATACTGTTCATAATCACAGATACTCGCATCCAAATAGTTAAGTGATGCTTTGTTTTCACTTGCTAGAGCCAGTGACACAGACAGTGGCGTACGTAATGCAACTTTAAGGTGAAATAATTTTGAGGAAATTTTCTGGCCCAGGATCAAATGTTTTATTCATGATATATCAAATGGCTCTCCTTCTATAAGGTGTGACCAATACCATGAAATAAGAACACTAACCAACAAGACACCTTCAATATAAAAATAGTTTCCACTATCCATGTTAACACTTCCAGAGACAAAACTCGTCACGTTTTGAAACAATTTTTGTTTTCCACTCGCCCTCCAGGCCACCTCCAATTGTTGACCGCAGTATTACCTTTTGAATCTGAGCAGGGTTGGGTGGCGGCCTTCCTCGTTGAGGAGGCTGGTTAGGGTATGCCATAGTCATGGTGGCTCTGGAGACTGTGAGAGAGGTACAACTGGCTGGGGTATTGATGGTATCCACCGTCCCGGAGGCCTCACTGACGCCGCCGCTACACAACATAAACAACGACCACCATCTAACACACAACCGAACCCTCACAACACTGTGGCTGTGCACCACCGAACCCCACCGTTTCTCACATCGGTGTCATATTGCATGGTAATGAAACCTCTGATACTGATCCTTAATAGTATTTATATCGGTTAATTTATATTATTTCTAATGTTAAATGTTATTTAAATTAGTTAATACTCTTCCAGTGAACATAAAATTGAAGCTGGTAAACTGTGTAGTGAAAGTAAACATATTTTATTTTGGAAAACTGTAGGTACAAACAATTGGTTCCTAATTAAATTTTCCTGTATCTCCCCAAAGTCAAACTTAAATTCTTTATGCGGATATAAAAAATAGTCCCAGCTAATGTAAAGATTATCCAGTACCCGTATCAGAAAATAATCAGGTGTAAATTTATTTACAATGTGTACCTAGGAGAGAAGCTGAAGGACACGTTGAAGGGGAATTGCAGAGCTGCCAATAAACAGAAAGCTTTGATAAAAAATAGAGAGAAAACAAAGGTTATGGTGGGAAAGAATGAAAGCTAGAGACGATGAGGGTGAGAATAATGATCGCCAAGAATACCAGGAGAAAGAGAATATAGAAGAAAAAGTAATCAGATTAGAAGAGAGACAAAGTGAATCAAGCAACTATTGTAATTGGCTAGCTACTGTAGGTCTTAATGGAAGAGCGTTATAATAAAATATCTTGAGGTAGAGACTCAGTTGATTGAAAACGTCCAAAGGAGAACCACATATTGTACCACACAGGTGCCAGTACTACAGCACCTTAGTTACCCTACGAGATTAGAACGCCTGCATTTTTTTACAGGGATTAGCTTACCAGGTGACAGGTCACTGACCCACATCGGGGCCTGGGGGGCGAAAAGGTAATAATAATAATTCATAGTAAATAATTTTTTTAATAAAAATACACAATTAAAAATAACAAAACAATAATGTTAATAATAATAATAATAATAATAAAAGACCCTAAATAAAAAAAATGGAAAAAAAATCATAAGTGAGAAACAATATACATACTGTATGTTGATATGTTGTGTTGTCAATAGTAAGAGAAACAATTGAGACCCTGCAGTTGTGTATAAATGAGGCAGAAAGTCAGATCAGCAACCTGGGACTTGGTCACAATTTTTGTGATGCCATATGGCAGCAGGGTCTACCATTAGACATCACATTATGCTTCCAATATCTTCCCAGGCCTAGCTTATACCAAAGGCGGGAAAGGATTGACTTAATAGAAGTTTATAAACACCTCAGAGGATATTACTCGATCGAGTATTCATACCCGGAGCTGGCGGATGCCCGGCCTACTAGGGGTCATCTACAGCTTGAAGCTCCCATTCACGCTCAGTTCGTCCTGTCAGTACGACTGCACAAACCGGTTTGCGCAGTCCAGACTTTAACATTGCTGACGCAGGTTCACTTTACTATACAGTATTTTATCCTCTTCGCAGCTGATTGGACTGTTAACCGCTTGGGCGGTCAGTCACATCTCATTTCAAGGGAGGATCCAGGGGGGTCCGGACCCCCTTTCATCAGAAAATTTCAATAAATTTTCTATAATGCTGTATTGTACTCAGGCATTTTTGTATAGCAAAAAATAATTACTATTGACCTCAGAATATCTCCTAATATCAAGAGCACATGGCTTCAAAATATATTTAAAGTGCCCATTATACTGATAAGATTTAAAAAAAAATCTAGGGGCTTACAGCGCCCCTCCACCCCAGCTGGTTGGGCTCGTTTTGCTCGCCATGTTCCCCCATCCAAAACTTCTTGGACCCCTCCCCTTTTAATATTCCTGGATCCGCTCCTGCTATTACGACCAGTTGGCAAATACTAGTTCCAGAATGTTTATCACCTGCTTCAGTGTTGGTCAAGTGTGGTTTTTGAATGTGCTCACATTCGGTTCCGTTGCGGGGTGCGTGATGTTTGGATTCTCTCACTCAGGATGGGATGGAGAAAGGAAACTCACAATGTGCTCTCTGTATACATGTTGAATTGGATGTACAATGCAGCTTGGTGCTGGGAAGTGGCAGCGTGGTTACAAGCGTGATGTAGAGAGAGCTGGTTGGTGAGGGTGCTCAGTGGAGGACAGCTTGTGGGTCGCCATACTCGCCGGAGGGAGCGAGGACCGCCAGGCAGCGGCGGAGGAGGAGGAGGAGGTGTTGCTTGCTGGTTGGTGTAGGTAGAAAGGAAAGTGGTCACCACGAGGTCAGGTCTTATATAGCGGAGGCGTGGCTTAGTAGTTGACCTCCATCATGTAAGGCGGCGCTGGTTGACCTAGACCACGAGGCAAACACTGGGGAATTCGCGGGATCGGCTACTCAGCGAGAGTTGTAGTCAATGGGATGACATCGGAATGGAGTGAATCAGTGGCATTCCACAGGGCTCAATGATTGGACCACAGCTATTTGTGATATTCAGAAGACTGTGTACCGCAAGGAGACATATTGTAGCGATAGAAATAAGCGTCCAACGGCGGGCAACTAATGATATATTTGATCTTAGGAGAGAATCAACTACTAGAGGACACTATGAGAAGGTATTTAATTACAGGGCAAGGTTAAATCTACGAAAATATCCTTTTGCAATACAGATCTTAACTGCTGGAACGGTGTCTTGTTACCCGATCGGAGACTAGTTAAATTTGAAAGGAAATTGATCGAGCATAGAAGGATCAGGTACAGGAACATGGTTTTAGAGCTCTATTTAATGTTTGATAACTGCCTCGTCCGCCACAACTACAACCACAAGTCATGTAAGTGTACTAAACGTAGAGCTAGAGCTGCAGGATGAATATCCTCTTTCAGGAAGTCGTCTGTGAGTATGATTTGAACTACGGTTCCGATATTTTATAAGGGATCTGGGGTTCGGTTTGTAGGGATTCGGCATCTGGCGAAGAACAACACCCATCTTCAGCTTCTTTTTCTTTCTTTTATCTTCTTCACCAAATGATCGGCTCGTTAGCCGCTTGGGCGATCAGTCACGTCTCTGTTAAGCACTGTTGGCAAGGACTGGGCATGCACCGGTTCCTGAATGTACCTGAACCTGCTCCAGTGTTGGTCAAGTCTGGTCTTGAAAGAGCTCACACTCGGTGCCGTCACCGAGTATTATATAATATTATACCATTTGCGATAAAAAACGGAATCAAATACTCAAAGTATAATGCTGTTAACTTTTTAAATAAACTCCATTTGTATGATAATCTTTTACAGAGGCAGAAGTTATTCATGCAATTTTTAGTTCACTTCGAGGAATTGATTTTAATTAGCTTATCATATTTCAGCGAATTAAACTTCATTTGTACTTCTAATCAATAAACAGTGTATGTAACAGTATTTTTAGCAGAGAACTAGGATTTTATATTTTTAATACAATGTAATTTAAGTTCTTTTAAATCACCCGCCCAATTTAATCACTTCCCTGCTCGCCAGACACTGGTGGTACTGCTGCCACTAAGGTCATTTCACAATCCTATCCATAAATTTTTGATATATCAGAATATTGCACTGTATTCCATAGAACATTAAGCGTATCAAGCAAAATATGAATAGGGCATAATCTACCAGAGTGTTGTGACGGCACTGAGTGTGAGCTCTTTCAAGACAAGACTTGACCAACACTGGAGCGGGTTCAGGTACATTCAGCAGCCGGTGCATGCCCAGTACTTGCCAACAGCGCATGGCAGAGACGTGACCGATCGCCCGGGCGACTAGCGAGCCGATCAGTGGCGAAGATGATAAAAGCAAAAAAGCAAGTGAATCCCTCCCAACGTCCAGCTGAGTCAAAGATAAATATTTATATTATCAAATCAGCAGTATGTTACATAACATAAATGAAAGGGTTCAAGTGAACAGATAAACCAAACATTCGATATGTGAGTTACATCTTAATCCTCCCTTTCGGGATTCATAAAAAAAAGAAGTGTCCCTTTAAGTCCGCAAATCCCGCTGGGTACGTATGTGAAACTTTTGGCAGCAGATATAACACAAATGCCACTATAGTTGACCCTAACAAAAATGGTTTCACACGGTATACGTACAGTAATGTATATGCAGCAGGTGGCTCTTTAAAGCACTGTCATGGGAAATGCTCTTTCGTGTGTCAATATATAGATAAATAAGTAAATGAATAGGTATAGATAATCAATAAATGGATAAATACATAAATACATAAATATTCAGTGATTTTTTTCAATATTTTAAAATTTTACACTTCTCGCCTATGTAGTGCCATGCTTGTCGATCACACACACACACACACACACACACACACACATATAGTAATTAAGGTAATTTGACTAAGGAACCGACAAAGTCATCAGGTGATTATTTCCAGTATGGCTTCACCTTTTCTTTACCAGACACTACTTCATCGGCTGGAGTTACGAGAATATATACACTGGTCGTCTACTTGTACAGTATTGGACTTCAGTTGTAGTATTAAAATCGCGATGCGGGACACTTTTGTTATTCGCGAATAAAAGTGAGGTAGTTCTGGCAATTTTTATGCTGACAAAAATATTTATAAAAATAGTGAAAAATACATAATCCTGAATAAATTATAAATATGTAGATAATTATGGAAATTATACTAGTGACATGTTGATGGTTATGTTATACTGACATGACGGGGTAATAAACACCTGGGTCCATATTCCCCAAGGTCAATAAGTTAATCTTTTTCTCTTAGCCAAAGACGCCCAAGCTGCTAACGAGCCAACCAGTGGCGAAGAGGATAAAAGTAAAAGTAATAGAGTAGGTTGTTGGCTCACAGTACAACACAGGAACGACGACCAAGTTATATGATTGAGGTGGTACCGCAGCTACAATTTGTGTAAGGTACGGCACGGATGATAGAAAATCTTGATCGTGTTATAACTCTAAAGCACAGCAACCGTCAATAAGGCGAATGATCTCAGAGACCTGTAATTCAAACAAAGGAACGTCAGTAAGTAACAAAATCTGCTCCGCCATAACTGATCGCCAGTATCGCAAGTTCCACTCTATGGTGGAGGGGTCTGGTGGGCTGCAGGAGACACCAGGATCCCGGGGGTCCTTCAGGAGGGTCACTGTTCTCTTCAAGGTAGGCTGAGCAATGTCTCTCTGGCGGTGACGAGGATGTGGGTCCAACATGGCTAAAGCAGCACTGATGTTTTCCTTCATGTTGTTTATGTAGCGCCACCTAGACACCTCGTCCTCTCTAGGTGCTTCGATCAGTGTGACGTCCCCCATTGATGCACTTGAATATGAGAACTCTCCTGTTGGTGCTGCAGGTGTGGTGGCTCCCGGGGTCTGGCCTGGGTATAGCGCCTGACTGGGGTCCATCCATGTCGGTAAATTTGCGTATATGTCGTAACTGGGGAGGAGAGCTGCCAGAGCCTCCTCCACGAACGACTTTTCACTGATAATGGGGGACTTTGGTGCCGGGGGTGGGTAGGCGCCTCTGTCTGAATAATAATAATAACAATAAGAGTAATAATAATAATAATAATAATAATAATAATAATAATAATAAAATGCTGATACCGGTAATAATAATGATTTTAATAATTTCTTCTTATTAAAAAAGGCAGTTAATTCTGAACTAACATTTGAGCAGTGTGTTGGGCCAAAGAAAAAACAGTGTGAATGTTGTGAACAGTTTGCATCAGTATGGAACGGGAAGAGGTTGGGGGAGGTGAATGTGAGCGAATGACTGAGATTAAATTGTGAGTGGTCTTACCTAGTATGCGAGAGGCCTGATTGACGATCTTCCTGAACACACCTGCCAGGGAGTACCCAATCTCGGTAAGGTGTTCCCATCGTGACAATCGCCTGTCGCTCCCTCCTGCCCACCACCAGGAAGAACACTTTATCAAACTAAACACGACAGCAATAACGCCATTTTTTATACTTTCGTTAATAATTAACGGTTTATTGAAAAGTTCTGCAGCCCGAAGGCTGAAAATATACATTGGACATAAATGACTTATTACATACATTGACATTGGTGGTTTAACAAAAGCCTTCATTAGAGAACGGTAAAGGAACATACAATGAACATACAGATTAATGTTTACAGTGGAGGTCACGTAGATCTTGTGCGCTGGTGTTGAACAGCAGACACATAGTGTAGTAACTTCCTCACAGATGGTGTTATGAGGGGCATCACGTGGTGTAGTAGTTCCCTCTCAGATGGTGTTATAAGGGGTTTGACGTGGTGTGGTAATTTCCTCACAGATGGTGTTATGAGGGACTTGACGTGGTGTAGTAATTCCATCACTGATAGTGTTATGAGGGGCCTGATGTGATGTAGTAATTCCCTCACAGATGGTGTTATGAAGGACCTGATGTGGTGTATTAATTCCCTCACAGATGGTGTTATGAGGGACCTCACGTGGTGTAGTAATTCCCTCACAGATGGTGTTATGAGGATCCTCACATGATGCTGTAGCAACTCATTCACTACGTGGTGTCGTAGCATCATGGGGACACCTCGTGGTCTGGTGTCACAGGACCCTCACTCACTCACTCAAGATGCAAACTGCCGTAAAGCAGGAAGGCTATTGCTGGTATTGCCCTGACTGCATAGTTAAGGTGAAAGAGGCGATTGCAAGCCATAAGGGAACGAGTTCCCTAGGGACGAAAATATATGAAGCTGGAGCCTTGCTGGTTGCCAAACTAGAACAAGTTGGGAAAGAGATCCTTGCTAAGACTGAGGAAGTAACCGACAGAATGGAGGTGGTTGCTAAGAGGAGTTATGCTGAGGTATTAGCAGGGCCACGGGAGGTGGCGGAGAGTAATGCAGGATCAGAACAGGTTCTACAGCAGCTAGGGATGTCATGGTCACGTTGACTGCTAGTCTGTTTTAACACTAATGATTCTTATTATACTCCACGAATGCAAAACATAAGTGGGTTAGCTATCCCTAGAAGAGACGTGTTTTTTCCCATCGACGTTTATACTCATGATCCCTCCCAGTAAGTCAGCCTTCGAACAGAGTTGTCAATACGTTTTTTCCACTTCTGCTGGCCAGCTCAATCTTGAATTAGTCTGTGTAAATCAACTTTAGTAATTCGCCAGACCTTTGTCAACTGAGGGTCATCCTTGAATGAGTAACAGTTGGGATGTTTGTAATTTCTGTCATTGCGTGAGTAGCGATCGCTGGCAACTCAGGGGTATATATACCAAGGCGGGAAGGAGAGTCCTTCCATGACGCTCTCCCGTTTGTCTCCAGGTATGTAGCAGTGTTCCCTAGCCATTCAGTTTGATTCAGTCATTGTAGTGAATTATCAGTGTTCATGCTTTAACAGTGGAATTGTCATTCACCCAGTGTAAGAAGTAATGTAAATTAAATGTCGTCTGACGTTGCGAGACGAAGGATTTGTTTGTGATTGTCATCATGCTTCCCTCCCTTGACGCCCTCCTGTTTGTCTCCAGATTCCAGGGTGTCCTCTGAACACCCCATCGGCGGCTGAGCCGGTGGGTAACCAGCAGGGATCAATATGCTCATTGATGTCGGTGATTCAACATAATTGAGACGGCAGGTCCGCCTCGTGAGCTAGACCCCAGACTCACCATGTGTCTGGCTACCACCAATCACAGCAACGTAGTGAGCCCCAGTGTCCTACCCTGGGATGCTCCCTGGAAGTTATGGCCCACAGTGTTTGATGTATATGCTTAGGGATAATTAATTGGAAATAATTATCCCATGTTGGGTAGTGGACCCATGTATTTGCTGGTTTCAGTATGAATATGTTGTATGTTGTGAGTGCATCTCATATGCACTACTAACAGTCTGTGAAATATCTTAAGTAAGTTTGTCTTGTAACTGTACTGTATGCCACGTACCACCAGTAGGTGTGAGAAGTAAAGTAATGTGCAAGGAGCTGTCATGTAACTATGTATTGTGAGTAGGGCCAAGGAACTGGTCCTGCTATGTAATGTAATGTAACACCAGTAAGGTTGTGTGCAATAAGAAAATACTGAGTTTGCAGTTGAGTAAGCGAGGAGTTGCACCTTGAAGTTATATTTTAATAATATCTCTTTTTCCCTTTGATTTCATATTAATAAACCTGTTCTTCGAGTATTTTAGGAGTATTCGTTTTCCCCACAGTAGTTCACCGTTATTTCCGTCCAAGTGACCCTGATATCAGAATTATAATATCCATGTGCCCTAGACCCTCGTCCATGCTACCAAAAAGAACTAAGGTTATGCAGTAACCATTGAAGTAAGTAGAAAGAACAATTGAATTAAAGAACTAAGACAAGAGAAGTAAGAGTAAAAGATAAGGCAGAGTATGAGTAGAGAGAAACCGCCGCTGTTATATTGGTGGCAGCTTGTTTGTTACGCCCCCCCGTTACAGTGGGTGTGTGTTGAGGAGGCGTATGAATATAGTTATTGAAATTGGAAAAATATGGAGTATTAAAATATATTGCAACTGTAAGTATATAACTGACGAATAATGAATTTCTTATACGACAGAGGTAATGACAGTGTACGTACCAGTGAGCAACTCGTGCATCTCGTGCATCTCGTGGCAAATGTTGACCAGCTCCTGGAGGAGGATGTTGCCAGCTCTTACCAACAGGGGCGGCCACGTACACACCTCCGTTACCACGCTCTCCACCACCTCCACCACACGCCACTGGATTATAGGGAGAACGAGATGTTTTATACAATGTGTGGGTGTTTCTATATACAAATATGAGAGAGAGAGAGAGAGAGAGAGAGAGAGAGAGAGAGAGAGAGAGAGAGAGAGAGAGAGAATAAAGTACTTAAGACTTACAATATTGTACAGATAATGACGGTGAGGGGTGGAAGGCGACAGATTATAAGCAGTTTACGTATTTTACTCCAGGATGGACAAGAACGACCTCGCCTTTAATCAAAGGAAGAACCTGTGTATATGCTAACCTAACCAAAATGTAGTCAAACCACTATAAAACAATTGTCTACATCCGAGTAAAGGGGAGATACAAAAATTTATTTATAGATAATCGTCTGATTTTGAGTTGATAGGGGTCTTGAAGTTTTTGATTGGTGGAATCTGAGGTGGTTACTCTGGAAATAATAAAAATACAGAGGGTATAAACACATCCCTCTGAGGTTAGGCTGAGGTGACCTTCATTTACTGCACAATTTCACTCAAATGTCCTCACCATACTCACCAACAAATTTGTCTTACCTTACTTAAGTGAACCATAATAATTATCTTATATTGCTACCTTCCTCCTTAAAACAACCAGGGGTAAAGGTAACCATGGTCAAAATACATGAAGGTACCCACCCAGGCGGTGAGGAGGTGACCGGGGGCGGCTCTCGACACGACCAGAGTCAACACTTGCGCCAGGAAGGTGAGGCAGGGCCCCTCTAGCGCCTCACCACGCACACCACCTCTCCCCTGCAGTGCCTTCCTCACCTCCTGTGGGCACAAACAGTCATCATCATACACGTCTTGGTGGGGGTCAAAGGTCAAGGTCAGAGACGATGACCTCTGATGAAAAAAGAATACTGTATATTAAAATATATCTGTATCTCTTAAATAGGTGGATCAATGTGAATGTAATGTTGGTAATTAATACACAACATATCCATCTACATTATTTAATAAAAATAGGTGGTGTTGTTTTATTTGTATATATTATTTTTTTAATTCCTAATTCACCATTTATCAACTTGCTCGCTGTTCTGGAGGTTGGCAGGGTTGTCAGACTCTTAAACAGAAAAATACCAACTTCCAGAGAAAATGAAGGAGAAAATACCAACCTCCTGTATATATATATATATATATATATATATATATATATATATATATATATATATATATATATATATATATATATATATATATATATAATAATGCCAGCTTTTATAAAGATATAAAAAAAAATATGTAGTCAATCACAATGTACACAAATAATGACTTCCCACGGCTCAAGTATAAATGCTTGTTTGCTGTTTGTTATCACTCTTGTGTCCCCATTATGGTTAGGTAGTACAGTAGTATGCTAACTTAGTGTTCTTTTCTTTAGGCGTACCGAGAATACTGTAGGTCGAGACAGTTATAAACACACACACTGGGTGACGCGGTGGTCATGTCCTGCCAAGTTCCCACACTCGAGTAAGGGGAACCGCTTACTGTAAGTATGCTTGGCAGGGCATTTTCTCACAAATATTCTGCCAAATATTTTCTCACAAATAACCTACCGGACATTTCCCCACGTAAATACTGACCCTTTTCATTCAACATTGAAATTTCTAGGCACCACCCTTACTAGTCATACAATAAATCGTAGGAATTTTACCCAAAATTGTTTAAATGAAGTTTGGATTCATTTTAAGTCACTAATGAACCGCTGTCATCAATGGGCTGGGTGTGGTGTTGGGGCACTGTGGGCTGGGTGTGGTGTTGGGGCACTGTAGGCTGGGTGTGGTGTTGGGGCACTGTGGACCGGGTGTGGTGTTGGGGCACTGTGGGCTGGGTATGGTGTTGGGGCACTGTGGAATGGGTGTGGTATGGTGTTGGGGCACTATGGGCTGGGTGTGGTGTTGGGGCACTATGAGCTGGGTGTGATGTTGGGGTGTGGTATTGGGGCACTATGGGCTGGGTGTGGTGTTGGGGCACTATGAGCTGGGTGTGATGTTGGGGCACTATGGGCTGGGTGTGGCGTGGGGCACTTCTCAATTCGGCGAAAAATAATAAACGACCGCACAAGTGGCTAACAAGCCGATCAGTGATATTTGTATTACCCGGATATTTCATCGTTTTTCCGATCATATGGATACTTCCACAGTTAGTGTTCTACTGAGCTACACTCAATAATGCCACCACTACCATATACGCCTTCAATCTGCTTACGAAGCCATCTGGGAGGCCCGTGAATTTTCTGTTGAAATTAAATTTTGCAGAACCCCGGCTTACCAAAACTCACAACCCAGTCTAGAAATCGTTGCAACTCACTACCTCAGATAAGTGTTTTCCTGTCACAACCTTCAAATTATCTTCGACGGTGAATAGATTTGACAACTCTTTTAATTCACCATTTCACCAATTATCAACTTATTAGCTTTGATCACTCTTTGCGTTCTTTTGTACTACTCGTACAACTACTACTAAGGTAACGAATGAAAATATCGTACGTAGATCGAAACTTTCCCTACCTCGATACAGTGGTGACATCTATTCCAGTCATGGTGTAGCCTCAGCGTGGCCCTCCTTAGCCCTAACTCCACCTCCTTGACGATCTCTTGAAGCGCCTCACCACACGTTCTCACCTCGCGTCTTGCACTAGGCTGGCCCTCATCTGTCTCCTCCTCACTCCTGCCACGAGAACTATCAATAGTGTGGTCGTCGCCTTTCCTGGTGGTGTTGGTTACGCCGCTCATTACATCACCAACTGTGTTGTTAATACTTGTCCTGGTGTCACCGTCCGTGTTTCTGTTCCTTATGCAAGAGTCGACTGTGACGGTGCTGCTCCTTTTGTGGCACTTCTGAGTGATGTTCACATCCGATGCGATGTTTGTATTTCCACTTGTATTGCTGCCGTTCTGTTGCTTCGTGTACTGGCTTTTCAGGTGCTCAAGTGTTCCAGATAAGGTTTTTGGTAGATTGTGAATGTCTGTACGCGATGTACTTCTACAAATATCAGTCATCGACACAGAGGCATACTGAATTTTGGCATTTGGTCTACTTGTAGAACATCCTGGTGGGGCAAATGAGACATTCTGACTGTTTGTGGATAATGTAGAACTGTGTTGTCTCATATGTAGACTCGATACAGTGTCCTCGGTCCTGCCTTCCCCTGCAGGGATTTGAAAGGTTGAACCAGGGAACGTAACACTGCTACAGGTCACGGTTGGTCCTACACCTGTAGCAGCCTGGTTCGTGCCACAGTCACCTTCGACATTTAGGCTACAGGTCGCTCGGGTTTTTCTTTGTGGGAATTTTTCTTTTTGAAATGGTATGATGTTAACTTGCCTTTTATTTTTAATAATTTTATGTGGAATTTTATCAGGGAATTCCATATTGTGGACAGCGTTTGCCTCGGGCATACAAATATCTGTCACACCTCCCATAACTTCCTGTGAGCTGGTGTGGTTGCCGGAACAGTCAACCTCGACAAGATCGTCGTCGTTGAAGTTGATTAGCTTAAACAGCGGCTTGACAGATATAACGGCGGATGATTTAACAGCTCCTGGATGATCATCTCTGGGGTGAGTGGTGACGGAGGAGCCACCTCTCCCTCGAGGGCTAGCAGGGTCTTCTTGTGTCGATCTACTTGCAGTGGCTTCTGCGTTCACACTGACGCCGTACTTCATATCAAACGCAGCGCCTGCGAACAAGAAAACACACTATTTCCTCCATCAAAGCGCTACTTATCACTACTGCCATCACATTGGTTTTGTGTACTGTAGATAGCATTTGATGTGTGCTCCATATACGCCGTGAGTCATTAACGGGTGGTGTTAAGCTTAGGACTGATGAAAGTCGAGCGAGGGGACTCACCAGAGTGACGAGACTGGTGGGGCGGTGAAGGTTTCTTTTCTCTGCTGTTAGGTGCTGCATCCTGCTGATTGTCCTGTCCTCCACCATCCACAGTAACTATTGGGGATGGTTCTTCCCCCACCTGTTGAATCAAGGCCCCACCAAAGCACTAAATAAGGATTCCAGCTCTTGTAAATCTTGCTTGATGAGGTTCCTGTATGCACTGCAACTCATTTAACTATATACCAAACATTCAGGCATACTAGAACGGTCACGAAGAGTAAAAAATATTATTATATGTGATTGTACTTATTGCCTAAAGAAAATACAAATAGTTTTTCATTATATTATATAATACGGGTATAACAAAGAACTTTATTTCATCTACTCTTAAACAAACATGTGACAGTTCTACAAAAAACAACAGTAATAGCAAATAACTATCAAAAGAAACATTTTAACCTACAGTACTATAAAAAGAAGGGAAGGAGTAACCATTAGGCTTACTACAGCTAGGAGGTTTTCAGTGTAGAGGCGCGGCGTGAGGTGTGACGGAGTCTCTCTGATAATGTTGAGGGCCACGGCTACCATCACCCGCACGTACTCAACACTTCTGCCACTACTGTACCAACACAGTATTACTCCACATGCACAACACCGACCATTATACAGTTTATATTATAAACATTAAATTTCAGTAGCCCACATGCAACTAACCGCATATACTTACACAGAATTATCGTAGCGCCTTTGGCTCATTTTTTATGAACACAGTCCATGAAGCTGCTCCAGCGTTCAAGCCGTTCAACTTGAGCGCCAAAAAGTACTTGTTATCAGCTGATGGCAAGTTACGTTTTCTACGAAATAAATTGACAAGTAGGATAGTCATCAAAGAATCACCATTGAATCTTCGTTTTATTTAAAGTTTAAAATTTTGAGGAAAATATTGTATATTTCTAACCTTCCATAGGTATCAGTATTGTTGTCTTAAACATTAATATTTTTTTTTCAATCATTTGAGTTTGTGGGGTTGGTCTGCGTAGTACAAGATGCAGTACTGTGAAATTAATAAATTAACATAATATTTGTAAGACGGAATATTTAAAAAAATTATCATTAGTGGTGTATGTGACCATTGGCAGGCCTCTGCCAAGGCGTCTTTTGTCTTTATCCAAATCTTAATGGGAATTAGGAATGTGGAAATACAATTTGTATGGCCTATTGTGTCAGTTTTAGATTTTAAAGGTATTTATTATTGATTCGCCATGAAATAAAATACTAATATCGAATTATATACTTAGTGTAATATGTTGATGAAGCGTTATAATAAATGGATTTTCTCCGTGATTGTATCGACATTGTAGGATCAAAACAGCCCAGGGTGCAGGCAGAACCGTAGAAGACGGCTGCTGCTATCTTGTGGTTTTATTCTCAGGAATGGCTACAATTTTCAGACCAATGCAGCGAGTTGCAACGACAGCTGTACGAGGTGTGAGGCAGCTCCACCTATCGAAACCTTGCAATGATACATTTACTACCACCGATGCTGTTATGCCCAAACCATACACTACAAAATTTACTGGTACGTCATCTGCCATATATAATTTAGGATTTCTTTATTTAATATTGTACAGTATTTGTTGTTTATCACGTGACGGCTTTGCTTACATACACCACTAGCTTTCAGACCAAATACAATATAGAATTGATTTGTTGTAGCTTATTAAATTGTGACCGTAAAGACATGAAGAATGGAGTGTGATTTTCTGTGCGGCATTTATCCCAATCTTTGTGTCTATCTTTCTTTCTCTCTATCTTTATTCCTGCTGTGTGTATGTGACATTGTTGTAGTGTGGAGCATTGTTGTAGTTTGGAGAAGGTCTATCAGTCTTAATTTTTTGAAGTACGATGTAGTTTTTGTTAGATATACATTCACGGTTAATATATAGGACTAACCCGCGAGCGAGTTATTTTTATTATTGTTTATTTTCTTACAATATTTTCATCAGTGAGTTTTGATATGATAATCATTTATTTTGGAAATTGTTCGTTTCAAAGATAATTAGGCGCCCAGGCGTACACTAGTTTATCTTGCGGGCAGTAAAGAGGCCGCGCTCTGCTGAGAGGCTTTTCCCACACCTGGGGCAATTTGTTTTTCAGCATGTGTGAAGGTTGTCGCCGATCTTACATGGACGTAATTTGTGAATTTAGTGGTAAAGACGAGCCCCTTCAATTGTTTAAAGATCACGGCATTGTTCCTTTACATTGAGACTTTATTTTATTTTCTTACAATATTTTCATCAGTGAGTTCTGATATGATAATCATTTATTGTGGAACCCGCCAACACAGTAAATCACTCCGCCGCCTGGGATGCTTCGCGCTGATGCAGCCGTATCATCTCTCGTCCAGAAAATGCCTAAAATTTTACCATGTAGTAAATTATTTCTGTTTAATATACTGGGGGGGCTCTGCTGCCCGTTAAGGAACTTAGGTTAGGTAGGTTTGTTTGGCTAGATTGGTTAAGTCTGTTTTTCATACCCACAAATGTTAAGTAACGTTTATTTTTAAAATATCAAATTTTTAACACATTTCCACAAACTACAACAGTGTTCACTATAATATAACAATGAAAATCCGGTGTTTTTATAATTGTTTTCTATCAGTTTTGCTAGCGGGTTAGTCCTATATAAATACCGTACCATAGTCACAAGTAATAACTTTGTGGTCAATTTATAGTAGAAATATACTACAGTAATTGGATAAAGGAATTTTTTGGGGTAATCTTGGAGCAGATGGCTAACACCAGAATGTATTTGATTTTGATTTTTTTCTATAGATGTTCTTTGGATGAATGATAAGATAATGCACAGAACATAATAGAACCTGACCTAAGTAACCAAGGAGACATACCTAATCTTACCTATCTTCCTAGCCGGAGTCCCCCACCATATTAAAGAGAAAGTACTTAATTTGTTATCTGGTACCAATGAAAGCAACTTTTTTGAAGCGGCATTGCGTATTTTGGGTTTTTTTGTGGACGTAAGAGTATGCTCGTACTGCGTGGGTTGGTAGAGACATTATTTTAGTGTAATATAATCAGTTTTTCACCGTGTTTTACACCACAATTTCCCTCATCCTTCATACTCTGCCCACTACAGGTGATTAATGATTGTAGATAGAAAAAAAATACATATACGTAATTAAAATAAAAAGCTGTTGTTACTATCATCCAAAAAAACGTTTTTGTGTGTGCGCTATGGTATACTTTGGCAAGCCATTTATGTGCTTTTACGTGGTTGTCAGAAAAGAAAATCGAATCAGGCTGTAGTGATGTAATGTACCCATATTGATATATTAGTACTGTACTACATATAATTTTTTTAAACATTCAAACTAGTATTAACATGGATACTACTATTTTTTTGGTAAAGTACTGTACTAATTATGCAGGTGGGCAAGTTTAATCACTATTAATATGTACTGTATAGAAGTACAGTAGTCAGCTAACCACTTCATAAACCTGCCACATGATACCATTATTAAAGACTCCACCACTCTACAGGATATATGGGAGTTACTGTGGCTACATCACTGGGTGTATTTGCTGGTGCAGAGATGAGTAAGAATATAGCAAGCTTCCTTGAAGAAAATGAATTGTTTGTTCCGTCTGATGATGACGATGATGATTAACTTTTCGTTTTCACAAGTGTTAAAGGTAAGTAGTGTCATTAAAAGCATTTATGGATGAATTGTTTACTATTTCTTCAACAAAAATTTTTTTTGTTATGTTATTTATGGCCCAAGTAATTATAGACTATCACTAATCAATCATTTGATCTTGCAATCTAGTTTCAATTTAATAAGGACACCTGTCATGGATGACTCATACAAGTGTGAAAAATGACCATAAAACAGTGAAGGTGACCTGTCACTCATGTTTTGACACAGACTATCCAAATATTCCTTAAGTACTGTACATAACACCTTCACCCCTAAAACCTAAATGAACTAAGACATCTTCACCTCCTCTGGTTTACTGTATGTCTATTGCATTCTCAGTGCAGTACTTGGTGTATTCACTGTATTCAACTTGGCCATGTTTAGGTGTACAGTACATCAGAGCAAGCTGAATTATAACCAAACTCAGTGTACACACTGTTTGATCCCATTACAGCAGAGCAGACTGAACTGTACCCATACATTACACCTGTGTATACAACTCAAATTTTATCCCCTTAGTGCCTTTCCCACAGACTTGCTTTCCAACATTCAAGTCTCTAAATCTGTTTCTTTATCTTCATTATTTTTATGCTTCACCCATAATATTACAGAATTTATACTTTCTTCGTGTTTGCTGTAAAGCTTGAATAGCTCTGAAGTACCAAAACATTCCTCTAATTAAGATTGTGAACATTACAGTGTGGTAATTATTCATTAATGATCCATGCTTGTAATTCAGAATTGTCTAATGCTTATGAAGACGGTCTTAAAATATGTTGTGAATTTTACAAGTCAATGCCAACCAGTATTGATTTGACAGCTTTATCATACCTTGTGTAGGGTGTATCAAGGCATACAGAAACCTCAGAGAGTGGGGGAAATATTAGGGAGAATGGTGCAAGACAAGTGTAGAAAGTGACTGAATAGGGCTTAGACAACTGGAAGAAATAGTCTCATGTGTTCTCATCTTGTGGCAGATCCAGGGGGATTAAGTTGAACCCCCCTTTTCTCATAAAACACACCTGGTGTCATGTTAGACTAAATCACATCAGGTCAAGTGTCAGCTCGTGCCAAGACCAACTCATACACTTAAATGGGTTGCCTGTCACCAGTGTACCAGGATTAATGACCAATACCAGGTGCAGGATAATTTATCTCTACATTAAGCCGCCAAACTGCCTCTAATCACTCGGTGTCAAGGTAACAGTTGACCCCGCATGACGAGGGTTACCATCACTGACACCATATTATAGAGGGTGGAAGTTAATGCAGGGCAGTAGATGATCACAGGTACAGTCAGCCAAAGATCCAGCGACTCCCACCCTGGCATTCATACTCACAATTTTATCTGGTAATACTTGGTGAAGGAAGGCTGTATGTAATGGGGATTGTGATTGGTGGATCTATTTTTGGCTCTATCACTGTCAAGGTAAATATTAAACAGTCCAAAGATAGAATTTTTATAATAATAAACTATTTATTGTTATTTAAGATTGTGAAAAGTTTCCCAATGTTCGTATGTTTGCTTAAATAATGAAGAAATTATATTAATGGATCAGCAACTCAACTATGACGAAGGCTGCCACAACATTCTCAGATCAAATTTTCTTCATTATTTAAGCAAATATACAAACATTTGGAACTTCTCATGATCTTAAATAACAATGAATAGTTTATTAAAATAAAAAAATTCTACCTTTGGATTACTTAATATTTATCGTGACAGTGATACAGCTAACAATAGATCCACCAATCACAATCACCTTTATATACAACCTTACTTTACCAAGTATTGCCAGGCAAAATTACGAGTACGAGACCCAGGGTGGGGTCGGTGGATTTTTGACTGACTGTACAGGCTCTGATGCAGATTCACTGCACAAAGGAATTAGACATCAGCAAAATTGTGGGCAGGTTTGCCATCAAGCAACACAAATGGATGCTTATACAGTACATTACAGTACTGTATATTAAAAACTTGTTTATTTAAGGGTTATTGTGCAAGCTGTTTATTTTGCCTATTTATCAGACCCATCCACATTCTTTTTAGATTAACCTTTAAAATCAAGAACCTTTTAACTGGAAGTTAAATTGTTGAATGAATATTCACCGAAGTTATTTACTAATGTGTAGAAATAGCAAAATAAAAAAATTAAATACAGTACAGGTTGTACCTCTCTAGTCCGGCATTCTGTGGTCCGGAAACTCCCGTGGTCCGGAACGATTTTAGTTTGTCCAATAGGTAGATAGGCAGTTTTATTTATTTATTTATTTATTTTTTTTTTTTTTTTACACTTATCTGAATTATTATTATTATTACAGGAGTATTAAATTTTTGCCCCTCAGGCCCCAATGTGGGTCAGTGACCTATGCCCGGGTGGGCTAATCCCCTTAAAAAAAAAAAACCGCGGGAAATTAAGGTTTGTTTACATCCGGCAGTTCGGCTGCTCTCTCTCTCTCTCTCTGCTTGTCTATACAGAGTACAACATTTAACCCTTCAATATATATGAGCAGTAAATAAGTGTTGCTTTCATATTCTTATGTAGAGTAATGACGATATATTTTCACATGTACACACTTACATACGAGCAGTCTCACTTTTTTTTTACCATTAATGGTCAGCTACTTATATTGTTCCATTTATTAACATTAAATAACATTACAGGTACTTCAAGCAACTATATTAATTTTTTACATTAATTTTACTACAGCTAAACTCAAGGTCTTATTTTCTTCAGTTTTATATGTAGAACCAATCAGTCACTGGTTTCGTAAGCTTTAACATAAACAATGCCGGCAGCCGTCTTGTCTCCTCTAATATTAATAAATTGTATTGTTAATTTTGCACACACGTACATTAATTAAATAAAAACAAATTCAGAAACATTAATTAAAATATATATGAACAGTAAATAAGTGTTGCTTTCATATTCTTATGTAAAGTAATGACGATATGCTTTCACGTGTGCGCATGCGCACTTACATATGCGATCTCTCTTTTTCTTTACCATTATCGTTAGCTACTTCTATTGTTCCATTTGTTAACATTAAATAACATTACTTAAAACAACCATATTAATTTTACTACAGCTACAACCAAGGTCTTATTTTCTTCAGTTTTATATGTAGAACCAGTCAGTCACTGGTTTTGTAATCAACGAAAACAATGCTGTGTCATTTCCTCGTGTGTTTTAATATTCTACCTTATTATTAATGAATTGTATTGCTCATTTTGCACACATAAACATTAATTCAATAAAAAAGACATTCAGTAATAAACAATAATGAATCTTTTGTACATAAGAGAAATGGCGCTGTTTACACGATTATGCACGTCGTCTGCACGTTGGCGGGCCGTTCAAACCCGTCGAAATTCAAGTTTCCGCTGTCAAAATTTTAATTTATTTATTTTTTTGTGTGTTCCAATAAAATACGTTAAGAATTAAAAACTCGCGAAATTTGAGAAGCTACTATACGACATTTAACCCTTCAATATGTCTTCAAAGAGACCATGACGCAGAGAAAGTGCTGCTAGTGCTTCCAGGCATAAGCACAAGTCACTATCTATCCAGGAAAAGGGTGAATTTCCATGGTCCGGCACCGGTCAGGTCCCGAGGTCGCCGGACTAGAGGTACAACCTGTATTTGCATAAATGGGCAACATGGATTGAGTTAAGTCAGTTGAGGCCATTGGGATGACAGGTGGTCTAATCCTGTAAAAAATTTTTTTACTAGAAGTCAAGTGTTAGGGCACTGTGTTTTGTTAAATCCTAGAGGTCAAGGAGCCAACAAGTGGCAAAGGGGATAAAGTATTGAATCTTGTTCTTTTGTATCCCCAGAGTGGCCAGGTGACTTTATTCTGTTCACCCAAATTCTGAAACCCCTCTCATAAAATCCTGTATCCACCCCTGTTATATATCTTGTACTGTACAGTATTCCCTTAAAGCTCGTTGGTTTTAAAGCTTGCGTTCCTTGGAAACTCACGGATTGCCATGGAAAATAAATAAAATAAACCTGAGGCTGTGTGCCAGGGATCAAGAGGAGTCAACACTACAGGACAGTACAGAGCACCATATCGCCCAGGTCATAAGATGCACCCTATAATTAGGAAGGTATATTTTGGAAAAGGAATTTGTACTGATTTAATAGCCTACATTACTGGCAAAGCCAAGTCACTGGCTATATGCTATCATGTTTTTCACTACCACAGCTCACTATCACTTTATGGACCTAATATCAAACATTTGTTGGTATTATTAATAAAATTTACCTAATTTAATACAAAAGGATATAATTATACATATTGGTACCTACGTTATATACATTACAAATACTTATCAGTACCGGGCATGTTCACTAGGAATTGTCCAGGACAGGGATTGTTTATTATCCTATGTTCTAAATCAGCTGACGTTTCAGAGGCATTCTCTTTGCATCGTCACCACCACAGCTAACTATTAACTATCACTGTGGACATTATGTCCAAACAGTGTTATTTCATGTTTATTTATTTGTGTTATTTCATATTTATTATATTGTCTTGCATACATAATGTTGTTATACATGTGCATATAGCTATTTATATATACTGTATGTATTTTGCACCTTTCTGGGACCGGCATGAAAAACTAGCGGATATTGCTTTCTCACTGGGTCCATTTTACCTAACCCCGCGAGCTTTAAGGAAATACCGTAGTATTGTATACCGGGTATGTATCCAGTGTATGGAGTGAGTCCTGATGATGATATTTTTCTACCTAACCTGTTAATTTGTTTTTTTATGTTGCTATTTACTGTATTAACTGTATATTATTATCCAAGGTTCAGTAGTTACACTGTTGTGACCTTTTTTGTAGTGACGTTAAAAAGATTTCTTGCCTTGTAATGAGTGAATTTATTTTTTGTATTTTTTTCAGGTTTGTGAATGATCATCTAGTCTCCGTCTCTTCTATCAAATCATTTTTATTTAATTCATTTCGTGTTTGCAGCTTATTAGTGTTTCAAATTGATCATAATGATACCAATGTTAAAACTCTCATTAACATAAGTAATGAGTATTATACTAAGTTAGCTAAATGCAATTGTTGGTAATGTACAACAGTAGCAGAATTTTTTTTTTATACTGTATATGCTACAAAACACGTTGAACTGAACATTAGTCATCCTTTCTTTAGAAAATTGGCATTAATAATGTACTTAACATTATGAAAACTTTCATCTTCTTTCAGTGAATATTTTTGTTTAAGTTTAAAAATCTGTAATAAAATAATTAACCCTTAGGCTCCGGGTGACGTTCCAGAACGTCCGACCAGCGCGCCCCGGGTGATGTTTCAGAACGTGCGCCTATTCCCGCCACTTATTTTTATTTTAGTTGATTTTTTCTCGATTTATCCCCACACGGAGGGGGGGGGGGGTTGTCACTGCCAGCAGCACCCTAACCTGGGGCATAAGGGTTAAGAAATATATTCTAACCATTTCAATTTTGTTATGATCGATGAGGTTATTGTATTATAGAAAATTATTATACAAGTTGATATTTCATTATACTTTTTCTCAACTCTTTCAGAAAACTATTTAATATTAACTGTATATTTTGTGTATATTATTTACCTATACCTGTACTGTATTGTTGCTGTTGAATCAAAAACTAACATTAGGCAAAATGCTAAAAAATAATTATATAGGCGGCATGTTAGAACTTGTACTGTATTATAGAAGCTTCTTCAGGCCTGTCTATGGGTTGTTTTTAATTTGTTATAGTACAATGACTGGAAATTATGGTATGTTTCAGTGATGGTAACACCAGACATTGTGATTGACTCGTGTAAATTATTGTTAGCCTCGTGTTGAATAAAGTTACCTAGTGAATAAAAGTTGACATTTTATTCTGACCTCTGTCCTAAACAATAAGAATTAATGATGGAAACTGTTTATTTGGAGCATTTTTTTCTACAAGTCCCAGATCCTATATAATTTATAATTCTGAAAAAGATTTTCCTTTTCAGCATCAAGTAAGTACAGTACCGTAATTGCCAAATAACTAATAGCATGCTGTATTCAAGTCAATGTTTGTCATGTAGTGATCAATACTGATAAATAATTTTTTTTCACATGAATCTGCAACCTCCATGAATCACATGATTAAAAATCCTTGTAAGCACCTATGTACAAAGTTATGGTAACAGTCCTGAACCTGGTTACAAGCAATAAAGTCCTTAGTGATACCTTTACTCTAGTTGTCATCACTGGTAACCAGGGAGGTGTGTAAGCTCAGTTAGAATTCAGGGTTGTAAGATCCATTACATCCTCACTTTAAACACTGCCACTCAGATGGAAATGCTGTTAAGTCCCAAATTTTAGCTCACAATGCTAAAGGTCAGCTGTATAAATATCTTTACTGTAATTTAATATAATTCATGTTTTTGTTCAGATTTGGCATATTGCTGTTAACATAATTTTACTAAAACTTTATTTAGATCTAGAAATTATATTAAAGTTTTAGTATAATTTACTTAACAATCAAATACATTTTTTTAATCCAAAATCATTGTAGCAAAAATAGACTTGCTGTACTTGATCATTAGAAGGCAAGTGCAGTAGTTAAAAAATAGTTTGTCATTCATGTAGCCTCTATAGTGAGAGAGTGGGTTCCATAGGCCTGACAGCTCATTAGGGGCAATGTGGATACAGTACAATGTAAACTATTCCTTCTGTTACCTATGGAGGCAGTGTTGCCAGCACTGACTTATACCATTGTCACTTTCCCAACTGAAAAAGTTAAAAGTTTGGCACAGTTCACAATTGAGTATACTGAAGGGTCCAAGTGTGAGCCAGTAACACTTACAGCAGGTGTGCACTGGATCCACTCAGCTGCCATACTGTTCTACAGTAATTAACCCACTCAGCTGCCAAACTCTATTCTACAGTAATTAACCCACTCACCTGCCAAACTCTGTTCTACAGTAATTAATCCACTCAGCTGCCACACTGTTCTACAGTAATTAATCCACTCAGTTGCCACACTATTTTACAGTAATCAAATGTAAAATAATTATACTCTCTCTTGAGGCCAAAATTAAATTGACATATTTGATCATAATGGGTTGTAGGAACTGTTGCTCATCTGAACAATAGTTTACAAGATTTTCATAAGTAAGAGTAGATTTACTTGTAACATCCCCTTGCTTAGTATCAATACATTGTTGAAGACAGACAAGACTGCTATGTTGAGAGGAGACCCACTGTAACTTTTCATTTATCTCCAATTTCAAGACATATTTTCCAAGGTGGAAAAATGTTTTACCCATACCAACGAGCCCATTGAACAAATGCCTTTCTGAGCAATTTTATAACTAAATTAATCGTGTAAAAAGTTGAAGGAGGGAGGGAATGAGGTCTACAGTATCAAGGATCACTTGCTGTCCGCTTACCAGCCAATCAGCAGCGAGTTTCACAGACCGGGCCTCACTCTCGGACTGCGCGGAAGATTGGCCCGTTACCGCCTTCACCTCAGCCAATCAGCAGTGCCGCTCACTTCACACTTCTCAAACCTGATCCTGCAGAATCGTATAAATACTCTCCAGCCTCGCCGTGAAGGTCATTCTACTCAGCGCTCTCAAACAGACAAGACCTCCTTTCCTACAGTTCCTCGGCACTTCCAGGCACCGCACTACTGCTTACCACCCTCAATCCAACGGCATGGTAGAGCGGTTTCATCGGCAGCTGAAGGACGCCATCAAGGCACAGCACGATCTCTACAGCTGGACTGATGCTCTACCCTTAGTGCTCCTTGGCATCCGCGCATCACACAAAGAGGACATGGACTGCAGCCCAGCAGATCTCACCCTAGGCGAGCCCCTTTGCCTACCCGGGGACTTCTCACTTACTCCTGACCTTGACCACTTCACTCCTGCTGCCCGTCATGACCTACTGCAAACACTATGACAAGCAGTTTCTGCATTCAAAGCTACTGCCCCACGCCAGCCTTCTCCGTTGCCCTGAAGTCATCCCTCCTGCACTACTCAACGCTGAGTATGTCTTCTTCAGGAGCGATGCTCACCTCAACCCACTTCAACGCCCCTACGACGGAATGGTTAGCGAAGTTCCTGACGATCATTCGCAATGGCAGACACGACACCGTCAGCATAGATCGAGTGAAGCCGGCCACATTACCCGATGGGCCCCCAACAAACCACGCCTGCACCAGTCTGCCCGCAGTTGCCACTTGCAGCACCACCTTGTCCACAACATTTCTGGGTACCCTCTTTTCATCCTCAGGTACCTACTGCTCCTGATGAAGACCCTGCATCCGGCCCTATGGACCCAGACACCCCACCCGGCGCCCCTGAGGACTTTGCACCTGTCGCGAGAGAAGCACCACATTCCTCGCCTGTTCAACCTTCTATTATCTACAACCCTCCTTCTCCCTTTGCTTCTCCCACAGATTTTGTGTCACTAGACGGAGTCGTCACCCGTAGCGGCCGCGTGGGTCACACCCCCGCCCGTTATGTCTCACGTGTGGGATACAACCCTGCCGACAACAAGTTTCCTGCACTGCCCGGAGGGTAGGGGGAGTATTGTAGTGGATACTCTTCCCTACAAGTGCTGGCTGATCACTTGCTGTCCGCTTACCAGCCAATCAGCAGCGAGTTTCACAGACCGGGCCTCACTCTCGGACTGCGCGGTGATTGGCCCGTTATCGCCTTCACGTCAGCCAATGAGCAGTGCCGCTCACTTCACACTTCTCAAACCTGATCCTGCAGAATCATATAAATACTCCCCAGCCTCGCCGTGAAGGTCATTCTACTCAGCGCTCTCAAACAGACAAGACCTCCTCTCATGTTCCTCACCACACAGCAACTCCCTAGCACTGCATTGTACATATAATATATATATAGAAAATAGCATTGTGAGTTTGCTTTCTCACCTCCATCCTTAGTGCAAGATCTCCTACATGTACGTATGTATGTGAGCCTAACAAAGAGAAAATAGACAAACACAAAGAAATTTGACAACTGGCCAAATACACTAAGCTGCAGTATCACCCTCAGAGCCACTTGTGCACCAAGAATTGTAGATGGTTTAGTAGACAAGATAAATAGTAATGAGCTGGAAAAAGTATAGAAGGAAATGCCTTGAGTAAATTCAATAACAAGGGAACAACTTTGTGCTGCTAAAATAAAGGACACAAATTTATAAAGAAAGGCTTTAGTACATAAGGTGAAGCTTCAGCATTGAGTACAGCCAGTCTGCTTATACAAAAAAGAAGATAACGTTACCACTGTGGATCTACAAGAATATATATATATATATATATATATATATATATATATATATATATATATATATATATATATATATATAATATATATATATATATATATATATATATATATATATATATATATATATATATATATATATATATATATATATATATATATATATTGGAACTTTCCTGATGAGATGTAAAAATAGAAAACGTCGTGTTACTTAGGTGAGCATCAGCTGGAGGAAGGGAGACAAGTATGTCTCCGTAACTCAGTTTGCTCAGGTACGGCCAACTGACTTAGTTAGTAATGTTGTTGTGAACCATACTAAGATCAGAATAAAAAATATCTTATTTTGTCCCTCTACTGTACGGATAAGCAAGACAAACCCCGGGCCCAGGGGTTGGTGTACCCGAACATGTGTCCCTCTGTCGTCAATACTCAGGACTAAAGTAACAAACACAACAAAGATCAGCTGACACTCGTGCGACGCAGTAAAGAAAACGAAGGGAAATTTCTTTTATTTCGAGTTTTTCGAGGCCAAATGTATCATAGACACCATACGATGAGGATTTAGTGAATAGCAGGTAAATATATACAGTTAATGGTCTTATTTGTAAAGGATGTGGCGAGGTAACAAGTGTGAAACGATAATTATTTCGTGACGTAGGTTGGCAGGCAATCCTTTGTTTTGGCTGGATGACGCAAGTTAGTGCTTGTCTCCAGGTACTCTGATGGTCTTATTTCTAGATGACCTCTAGTATATCCTATGACACTACAAGGAAAGTATCATCTGGATAAATTTGATGGTCGTATACGAGGAAAAGGATCATTTAAAAGGGTAAAACAAGGTCTTTAGTTACTTTTTTTTGAACTCGTATCTAATCTTGTAAAAACTTCCTTTATAAATACACATATTTGTTCTCTCCATGATAATAATTGCTCTGAAACTTCAGTATGTCTGATTGATCTTATTGTCAGAGCCTCGTTTACTACTTTACAATTGACAGGAATTGACTGTTAATAGCATTGTAGGACAGACATTGTGTGTACACTGCCACCAGGGTGTTTATAGCTGGACATATTCAAATTAATAGTCAAATTGGATGATAATAGAGCTGAGGTTTAGGTTAGGTTGGATTAGGTTAGATTTAAATTGTGTTTTTCTGATGGTTTTTGAAGTTTTGAACGATTCTGACCTACTTTCAAATAGGTGGATGACCGAAATGATATTTTTACCAAATTCTTACCTAATGAAAAGACCAAAAAGTTTGGGAAGAGCAAACTTTTGTTGGCTAATATAGAGGACTTCACAGCTGACGAGTTATTTGTTTTGATGTTTATATTTTTACTATATTTTCATCAATGAGTTGTGATATAATAATCATTTTATGGAAATTGCTTCTTTTCGTAAATAATTAGGCGATGGTGCGCATTTCTTCGTCTGGTGCACACTGCCTTGTCTTTCTTGGCATGATGTGGCAGTACACAGCCAATCATCTCCAATCGATGACAGTCACCAGTGTCTGTCTATAAGCAACATGGAATCGGGTTGCTCTTCTCACTTCCACAAAAAACGTCAAATTACATGGTATAATAGTAAGTTCTTTCTGTTTAATATGCTGTAGGGACAAGAGTGTTGAGCCTCACGTCAATGAATTTAGGTAAGGTTAGGTTGGTGAGGTCTTCTAACAACGCTTCTGCCGATTGTTTTTCTTATCAACTAAGGTTAGGTGAAGTTTACTTTAGAAATAACCACTTTTTAACACATTTGCCATAACTACAACAGTGTCCACTATAAAACACAGTGAAATTGCAGCATTTTAAAATTCATTTTCTATGAAAAATGAGTGGCTGTGAAGTTGGCAATAATTACCGCTTTTGTAATATTATTTGCAAGATATTTTCCATCCTGAACGTAATGGATGGCTGCATGATACAACGCCACAGCTCCAATGTTTGTTTCATCTACAGGAACACGTTCTGTATGCTTAGTTATTTCATTTTATAGCTATACAGTGATCCCTCAGTTAACGAGCGCCTCGGTTAACGAATTACCTTCCATAAGATTCATAACTTCGGTTAACGAGCATTCCCTCGATTAACGAATTCCTTACGAGTGCCCCTCAACATGTTTTCGCTTGCACACTAGCTGTCATATTAGTCCGCCAATACAGTAATTGGTTCTAGGGTTTAAATTCCTCACTATTTTAGTAAATATCAAGAAGTTTGTACTATTCAATAATTTTAAAAGTCTTATATTAAAATTTTTAGTCATTTTAACAATTATTTAACATAATTTAAGTACTGTACAGGGAAACTAGTTTTTAGCACGCCAAACAGCCTGTCAACACACCATACAGGCGTTAGTCTCTGTGTCTTTTCAGTGGAGGTAACATCTTGCTTCAGACTCTCTTCAACATAAACGCTTTTTTTCTGTGTTTCCAGTTAAATTATTGGTCATTTTGAAATTTATTTTACATATTGACAATATATAATGCAGTGCAGTGTTGATTTAAAGAAAATAATCTTGAATTACACCAAATGAACTAAAATTTTATGGGTGAAATGGCGCCATGGGGTGACTTCTCTTCCACCCCAATGCCTTCTCTTCTCCCTTCTCCTCCACCCCCATTCTAATTCCCATCATCATCATCATCCAGGAGCCTTCTACATACACACCTCAAAGTAAGTGTACTTTACTACCTTTTTTGTTGACTTTAGGCAATTTTCAGTGAACTGGAACCAATTACCCAAAAACCCATTGAAACAATGGTTTCGGTTAACGAGCAACCTTCTAGAACGAATTGTGCTCGTTAACCGAGGGACCACTGTACAGGAATGACTCACTAGCTACTGTTACTTTAAAAGATTTATTGGAAATACTGTATTATGTTAAAACCTAACCTAACCTAGGTTAGGAAGTTAGGTGGGTTTGGTTGCTTCATATTATCACTGATAAATCATGTAATGTAGCAGTATATGGTAAGTTTTTTGAACTGTTGCTTTGGAGGAAATGAAACATCCTGGATGTGAATACCCTGTACAGTGAATATGGCGTCGTAATATGTGGGTGTAAAGTAGTGTTCAGGATGGAAAAAATGGTAATACTTGTACAGTATAACATTATGGAAAGCTTGTTCCTCCCAAATATTTTTGTCTTTTCTTGATGTAAGAAAGTATTTATCCTCTATTGAAAAAAATCGGCAAATTGCTGGTTAATGCGCAATCCTGTTTTCCAGTAATATACCATATTTATCTAACTGTGTACATTATTTCTATTACTTTACAGTTTACCAGCCATTCAGGCAGTTGGTTTGTTCTTTGTTATTATTTTCATTGTCCAGTGTTAGTACAGGAGGAAACTGGAATATCTAGAGAAAACAAGAATGTTTGGTAGTGTCAAACTGAATAACACTCTTCTTATATATGTGATTTGGGTCGGGTATTGATCCTGGGACACAGAATGAGGTGCACACATGTTGCTACTGTACCACCAACATATTTTAACAAGAGTAAAGTTTTGCTGATAAGTGAGTATTGTAACACTGTACATGTGCCACTTTGTATTTTTGAGCAGACTCTTTCATTTTTATGTTTGTTTTAATACATAGAATGTAAACATAATTGAAAGAAAAAATACAAGTTTTAAAATCATCAATGAAATAACTCAAGAGCCAACTAAACCTAACAAGTAACCCAACTCCAGTATTATTGGTTAGGGTTGACTAGGTTTGATTTGGTTGGTTTTGAGATCTGCTGTGTAAGTGGTTTCCACATAGCTAAGAACATTAGAATAAAGGAAATTGTAGTTGGCCTTTTGGCCCATTCGAGGCAGCTTCTGTTTACACCCAACAGGGTAAAGATTCAGAAAAGGTCGACCAAAGAAATTACTAAAAAAAAGTTTTTTCAAGTGTATTTTGTGGTCTTTCAAGCAAAACTAACCTTCATTTCCATTGTAAATGAGCTGTTGTGGAGATATGACTCTCCAATTACCAATAATATTGGTTGCATAAAGTTGGTAGGGTTTTGAAGCAGAGAGAAATTGTGGGGTAAAAACATGCAAAAGAACTGATGAAATGAAACCTAACAAGAAAAACCTGAAGGACCTGACTTAACCTCTTAGCCAGGTGGGTCTCTGTCCCTCCTGGCCCCCACTGTGTAAAAAACTTACCTTAATTAACTTATGCCAGAGGATGTAATGTTCCTTCTTATTGTGTCACGAAGCACCCAACTCTTGATATCCTTTGATAATCATCCTTTATTTTGTGTATGAGCATCTGTAGCACTTCACAAAGGATGGCAGAATACTGCACCATGAGCCTGAAATATTTCAATGGCAGCGGCATCATTTTCAAATACAAGTACACAATGAATGTTTTGCCAAGCTGAGGAAGAACATGCAGTGCAGAGAGGACATCTTAATACAGGTACTAGCCAACTAAAATTCATAACTTGGAGGATGCGTAGAAGTATCACATAACACCGAGAGCAACACTGATTAGCGGGATTTTGTCGCATTACACAGAGAATCACAGTGATTGGCGGAACAAAGCCACGTCAGTCAGATGGAAACGGCATTTCCCGCCAAAATGTAAGTTCTTGTGTGATATTGAAAAGTAAAATATACTTTAAAAATATAAATTTGCAACAGAAACATAATAGAATAAAATACTTTTATTGCTCTATCTCCTATATAAATATAAATATGAAATTGTGTGGTCGACCTTTTCCAAATCTTTCCCCCCAACATTTGTGACTTGTATATCTGTCTAACCTAGTTAGGTATGAAACATGTAATCATGGCTCACCCACATCAGGGTAGAAAGTGGCTGTAAAGTGGTGAAGATGGTGATGGTTTGGTTAAATTAGCCCAGATTCATTGGCAACATAATGTTTTTGTGAAAGAGTTATGATTTTTACTTTTATTTAAAATTCATTTGGCAAATTCTTGTTTACCAAATGAAATATTAAAAGTGGTGCTCATGTAGTGAAGGGGTAGTGAAGTTAGTCTATTATGGTAACCCCATGTGTATGATGTTCTCTTTGAGATGAATAAAGTGATGAAGGGAATTAAAATTCTTTTTGCCAAACTTTCTTCTTTTCATAATACTGTACCTGTACTGTATAAATGCTGTATGGAGAGCCTAGTTAGTTTGTCAAGTAGTCCATTATATGTTCTACTCTGTAAAATACATCTTGCTGTTGCCTTACACAGGAGACTGGTCATGTCATCAGCCATGTCTGGTGAAAGTGGGCGTGGTTCTCGACCATCAGTGGGTCAGCAGGTTCGTCCTGAGCCTGTGGTAGAGAAAACGTTTGTAGAGAATGTTGCAGGTTTTATCAATGAGGTAAGTTGTAAGCATGATCATTTGCACCATGAAAGTATGCTACATTTATTCCCTCTCACATCTACTTAACTCATCCTCACTTGCTTTACATATGCTCTCACTCTTGTTCAAAGAAGATAGAGTAAGGAAATCTTACTCCCATAATATACTGTTGTTTTTAAAAAGTTGTCAGATTCAGAGCTGTAGATAGAGAGTTTGGCCAACCAGGTGTGATGTTGTTACTCAGTGGGTGGGAAGTCTTCTCAGGCTCTCTCCCACATACAGTTATGTTTAAACATGCTTTTCCAATTGTAAACATGTCTGATAATTTTACTGAATAAGCATCATCATCCTCTACAGTATGAGCACAAACTTCATCAGTTGAGTAACAATATGATGCCCACATGTCACTGAGTTGACCAAACTCTATCTACGGCTCTAGTTAGATTGTATCAACAGTGCCATCTGTTGCCCAAGTAATGAACTACAGTACAGGTATTAGAAGAAAATTAATATGGAATTGGTAATCTCAACTAAAATGTTACATAGACAATGAAAATGTGTTTCTTCTGTTTAGTTTTATGTATCTAAATGTTTTAACTTTTAATTCCTCTCGATTATAACTTAGCTACATCTTTATTTCAGTAATATATAACAAGAAATAAGGAATTCACAAATTTTACTTTAGAACAGACTACTATTCCATTACTCATGATGTATGGGGCACAACTGATGTGAGGGGAGTGGTTAAGTCTTGGGTCACACTCCTAGTGAGTTGTCAAACAGTACAGTACAGTACAGTATTAATAATTTAAAAATAACACAGGCTGTTTGAAATATTTTTTAATGGAAGCAGCATGCACACATCAAGTGCTGTGTGTGTAAGGGTTAAAGAAGAACTGAGTTTTCATGCACTTATTCAAACTTGTAAACATAGCAGACTAGACACCTGCGACATTGTGCTACAGTGGAGCCACCTACTGCCTGAGTAGCCAAATAAAAGTGATTATTAGTGTCTCTTGTCACATCACACTTGTTTTATGGGAATCAGATTTCCTTACTCTATCCTCCTGGCTCTTGCTCTACATTTACTATTACTTTCACTGTAAGCTCACTCTGTCTTGTCTTTTACACTCAGTTTCACTTGTACACTACCATTGTAGAAACACATTTGCTTTTGTCAGCACTGTACTATATTCCATGCATTTTTTTCCTGTTTGCTTACTCTTTGTCAATAGATTTATCAAATACTTTTACTTCCTTTCCAAATCTGTCTTCATGTTTTGCCAGAGTTGTACTGTAATATGTGTCTTAATAACCTCTCTCCTGGCTACTGACAGTGAGGTGTCTTGTTAACTCATCCACATAGTCAAAATTTCTGTCATACACCTTAACAATTTTCCCGAGAAATCCAATTTCTCTGTAATTTTTTTTTTTACTTTTTTCTTTTTGTATTTTGCAGAAGTGTCACTGCTTAGATCCATCACATCATCTTGAACACACCCTCTTTGTCTTGCTTCTTTATCTTAACAATTTCTGTCACATGATATAAAAAAGACTGTTGTTTATTTATTGTACAAATAATTTGACATTCCTGGAATGTTCTGTATTATCCATATCATTTATGCATTAATGGGAAATGAATTACAGATAATTATTTATTTGCAGGTGGCTCCACAGACCTACAGCAACCCATCACACTATGAAGGCAAAGAAACCATCTTATGGGTGCGATTTGATTACTGTGACATTAATGACTTGGCACGATTTCGAGATAAGATAGAAGTTAATGGCAATTCCCCACCCCTTCTGCTCATTATAGGATATGGATGTGGAGTACAGGTAAGAAACTTGTGTAGCCCTTATGCTCCTGAAGGTTTCCCTAAACTGAATAAAATCATCTGGTGGTAGCCAGAATAAATTCCTAAAGTGTGACAATTGGCACAAATGGGTTAAATGCAGAACTGAAGATTACATGATTAATTAATTTAACTTCATAAAGGGGCTCACTATCTGCCCTAATATTATGGTTTCAAATTGTTTCTTCAATGTTTTCTCGTCTTATTTTCTTAACAGTAATATATGATCAAGTATCTATATCTATATTTAAATACCATTATATTTGTCTGTCTACAGGGTTTCTATCTCTCTGACAGTAGTTATGTCGTATTTGTCTTATTTTCTTGTTTCCAAAGAGGTGTTTTCCAGTACCTAGCAAGGTTCTTATAATCTTCTTTGTGTATTCCAGTTATTACTTAATTCCAGTTGCTCTTGTAATAACACCACTCAGAGTCATTTCTTTATATTTTGGCATTTAAAGTAAATATTGAACATAGAAGTTGATAAGCTTAGTACACTAAGACAAATTTATTATTTGGTCCACTTATAGCCAAAGCTGGGTATGGCTGCAGTCATCAGTGTGCTTGTGCAGTATTGTATTTAGCAGCCACTTACAGTAACAACTTAATAAAGGAAAATTGTGCAATACATTTCATTCTTAGTGTCATTATAGTGTTTACCCTGCTTGTTATTGTGACCACTAGTGGCAGGGGTTAGTTTCTCTATGCTCTCATGATCAAGCCTCACCTCTTATTTAACTAGTGGCAATTTCTTAATAAAGACTAGTGATGGCATAACACAGCAGTATTTAACAAATGTGAAGTGACAGATGAAAATAAAAAAGTCTAATGTAACTTGATTCATTAGCTGAGTTTTGTTGGCCAACTGCTTTCTGGACAATTCACCTCTCCAGACACTGGCATTTGTTACTTGAATAAAGTTGAATAGTAAACCTAACCCAACTAATCTTAATTTAGCCAAACTAACCTAATGTCATTGAGTCCAGCTTTACAAAACTCAATACATATTAATTCTTTACCATAGGTCAACTCTCGTTTTGGGCAGAAACCTTAGTCAATAGTCTCTCTTCCTGTATCTGCAGTGTTGCTTTATTCTCTCTTTTACAGGTACAGTTTACTCTCGATTTAGCAGAAGGAATTTTTCTGTTATTTTTCACTCGATTTAGTAAACTAGTTTGCTAAATTGAGATTAATTACATTAATACACGTACACCTATGGAGACACCTCAGACACATGATATGTACAGTAGCTAAAAAAAGTATCTGACAAGGTGGGTCCGTTGACTTAAAAAATTATACGTACAACTCGTGATGTCTTGGGAAGGCTGGTATGCGTGTCTTCACCCACCGCCATTCAGTATCCAACACAGTGGGTGAGTTAACAGATAGGAATAAAATAAATGGTTAAATGAATACTATCACATAGTATAAGGAGACAACACACATATCCCAATACCTATCGTCTGTGGTCTCATATTGTTTCACACAGAGTATGCACAGATACTTTTTAGCTACTGCACATAGAAACATCAGAAACATTATTCATGGCATACTTTAAACTAGGGGGTTTGGTGTTTGTTTTCAAATTTTTCTATAATTTCCAAACGTTTTTCCAATTGATGGCTGCACTCTTCTGACTTTCTCCTCCACACCACTTCCTTTTTGAGACTTCTGAGTGACTTTTGGCATGATGTCTAAGCACAGTAGTTAGTTGAAGGAGAGGTAGCAGTGAACAACACACTTGGTGGCGGCAGGACACAAACTGAGCGGATGTAAACAAACACCAAATGCCCAGTGGTGCATTTGGTGTGGAATTCAACGGAATCATGCTGATTTCGCGTACTAGTTCGCTAAATTGAGCGAAAATAACGAAAAGTTCGATTTAGCGGAAATTTTGATTTAACAGAATGGGGTAACTCGATTGAGTTCATTAAATCAAGAAAATACTGTACTTTAATGGACAAAGTTTGGTGGATTTGGCATTCGGTGTACCACTGGCAAAGTAATAGGCTCGTAACACTCATCTTGCCCATGGTGACCACTTTATCTGTGTGGATGTCAGGCATACTAGAATAGCCTGTTATAGTATTTCCTTCTTTCCTCACACAGCCATACTGTGGAATACTTTTCTTTCTTCTGTGTTTCCATCCTCTTACAATCTGCCTCACTTCAAAAAGTTGGTTTTCTGGCATCTTTGTGGTATAGATCAACATACTGTACTCTTTTTCATTTCTAATTTCTAATATTTTTTTTTATTCTTATTCTTTGCTCCCCAGGCCCTGTTGTGGGTCGATAACCTGTGCCCGGATGGGCTATTCCCCTTAAAAAAAATAAAAATAAATAAATAAATTTATGAGATCTTGTTACTTTGGGACAGTGGGCATACTGTAAATGGTGATGTTACCTTGCAGGCTTGGGTGATACCAGTCAATGGAGAAGCTATGGAGGTACTGTCATGGCGCCAAGGAGCTGTGCGAACTCTCAAGGTCCTCCCCACCCCAGCCACCTCTGCTAGTACTGTTGATCACTACTCTCTTAAGCGGCCAATTATTGCACTCTGTGATACTGCTGGACCAGGCCCTCAGTTCTGTTCAGTTTCTTTCATTTCTCTGAAAACTGGTGAACAGGTATGTGTGGATATTATATGTTCATTATTGGTATTATACAATATGTATTATATGTTCATTATTGGTATTATACAATATGTATTATATGTTCATTATTGGTATTATACAATATGTATTATATGTTCATTATTGGTATTATACAATATGTATTATATGTTCATTATATGTTTGTTGTTGGTAAATTATATTTGTTAATACTATACAAATTTCTTTCATTTCACAAATCATCTTAGTTGATATAATATTGAAAATACTGTACAGTACTGTAGTTGGAAACTGCTTTACCTTTTCATAGATAAGCTGAGGTATAAAAGAAATTCTTTATATATTTTAAATATTTGGGGTATTATAACATTGAATTGTCTCTTTGTCCATTGAATTTCTCACTTCCAATGGAAAACATTTCAATGGAATTAAAGTTCTCATTCACTTTTAAGTGAAGTGGCCAAATTTTTTCATATTATGTTTGTGATGTCAAATACATCTCAGGTAGGGATGGAAAGAAGGGGATTAGGACTGGTAGTAAACTAATGTAGGAGATTTAGGAAATCCAAGTACTTGAGTTTGATACTATGCTGACATGATATTTAGGATGATGAAACAAGGGAGACAGGCACAGGGGAGGAAGATGATGAGTACTTTTGAGAGAATTTGGGAAGGAAAAAAATATCTATGTAGTATTTAGGAAAGGCATAAATTATAGCGTATACCTGATCCTGAGCTATGAAAGTGAAACTTGAATATAATATGGAGGTGACATCTTTAGAATTAAGGAGATAGATATGAACTAATTAAAGGGTGCCCATATTATTAGCAGATGTATTTAGTTAACAAGAGAAACCTGTACACTGAATGAGGGATTAGTTGAAAATTAAAGACGTGGTGTGATACCATAAATCAATTGTGTACGGGCTCCTCTGAACGAATAAAATTGACTGGCCAAGTATAATATATTAATAGTGGCATCCCCATAGTGAAGGGGTTAGGTAAGTTTTAGGAAATCACTTCAGGTGATTGGATTATAAGGAGAGGATATCTGGTAAGTGAGACAATGAAGTAAAAATGAAGAGATACTGGTAGTTGGGGACTGTCAGGGGAAGGTCTCATGAGAGTGCTAGGAGAAGGGTATATGTTAGCGTAGGCTGGAGACTCATCTCTTGTGACTGACCTTTCAAGGGGAGCTCCTAAAGAGGAGAGGCATCAGATTTAAAAAAATATATATAAATTATAATATCAGGTTTAAACAAGGGGTAAATAATAACATAAAAAAAGGAAAAAAATAGCAACAATTATAAGCAAAGAAAGTTATGAAGAATGAAATAGAGGAAATAATTTACAAGAAGGACAGTTAAAAGTTTAAGGTAGAAATTTTAGACAATACGAAAAGGGGAATTGTTAATCTCATGTAAAAAAAAAATCACATGGAGAAGACAAACTTCTCTAAGGAAACTGATGGATCCATTTGTATGTACTGTATATAATATTACCTGTTGACAGCTTTATAAACCACATTGAGAACTGTTTTATCATTGTACAAATAGTAAAGTTGAGATCTCTTTTTCAGGTAAAGACTATAAAGTTCAAACATCCAGTGTATGATATTCATGCAAATAAGAATGTTGTCGTTATTGCGTTTCCGGAGAAATTGGCCGTCTTTGATGCTGCCACTCTGGAAGACACCTTTACTGTCACTACCTGTTACCCATGTCCAGGACCCAGGTGTGTTAGATAAAGTGATTCAATCTCAGCAGTAGGTGTGCATAATCATTTATCTTTGTTTTGTTTTGTTTTTATTTCCAAAGTTACATTTTAATATGAAGTATAATAGTTTGGGTGGTTAGAAGATATTCAAGATAATTGAGGGTCAAAAAAGGCTTGACCTGATTACTTTCTTGATCTTATGATTCTTATCACATCTTCTGTTTATACTTTCTCATTGAAGATAATGCATTGATATTGAAACTTAATTAAAATTTCCATTTTATATATACAGGTACACCATTTTTTCTGTAGTTATCTGTTTATTATCTTTAACATCTACTCTTTTCTTGCACATACACACTGACTTTACATCAACACTACCATTGATGATTAGGAATATTATTGTACTTTATGAATTATGAGATGCATGGGCATATAAGACACATTCATAGTTCAAGAAATGTTTAAGGAAAATATTTATGAATATTTTTTTCCTGTAGCCATAGTTTTCTTAAAATAAGGCGTAAAATCATATTCAAAGTGTAAGTACATTACTCAAACATCTGTTATTGTTATAATTGTTAGTCATTGTACAAAGATGTCCATACTAAGTACTCCAAAATCATGAAATGGCATCTGAATACAAGTCTTTGCTGCACGCCAACATGTGACATTGCCCACAAGTGAGACACTAAGAATGCACGGTGGTGGCAGTCTGCGTATTCACTGTTATCATCATAATTTAAATTTTTTTCTTCAAAACTAAAGGATGTTACCCTATAAAAATAATAATATAAATGTTGCAGGTTTAACATTAATAGATAGTAATGCTTGTAAGAGTTGGGAAACAGTTACTGCTCAGCTCTGAAGTGTTGGGTGCTGTACTAATGCTAATCGTCTTGAGCTATCATCAGAATTAGTGCAGTTATAAATCCAAATGATTTATAATAATTCCTTTTTTATAAATTAAAAGTAATGATGTGTTTATGTAAACGAAAACATATTTTTAATTCTTGAGTTGGGTTAGGTAAATTTTACCCTACTGGAGACAGCAGCTAGTAGATTCATTAGCCTATGGAAGACCACAAGTTTACATATAGGATGCGGGGTGATTTTTTGAGCCATTCTTCAGGAAAACAGTGTGTCTTATATGCCTAAAATACGGTACATACTGTACTGTATTCAGTATAAATATTATTTTTGATGGGAATATCAACAAAACACCAAGATATAACTTGCAAAATGTGTCTTGTCTTTTTCAGTGTAAATCCAATAGCTTTAGGTGACCGTTGGTTGGCTTATGCCGACCGGCGCCTAGTTCCTCTTCACCAGTCATGTGGTGGGATGGTCCCTGAGGGATCTACATCATACAAAGCAACTGTCTTTCATGCTGCCAAGTCCCTTACTAAGGTGTGTTGAGTTCTATTTTTGTTAACGTGTTAATTATTTAATCCTTTTTTAATCATAATTCTTTCATTCTCTGTTTGATGAGCTTACCAAAAAAATAAAAGAGGTATATATACAGTATTTCATAACAGTATTTTTTAGGAATAAATTGAAGGTTCAGTTTGGTAGATGTTAAATTTAGGGACAATAATGATAAAGATGTAACCAGCAATTGAATATAGAAATCCCGTGTTTTTCGCGGGAATTATGTTCCTGAAACCCCCACGAAAAGCCAAAACCGCGAATACTCTTTTAGGAATCACTGTACCTGTGACCACCAAATAACTCAGGTAGGTCATGCACTTAACCATGCCATGCACTCCACTCACGGCCCAGTGGTCACACTGATCACTGATGCTCTGTACCGGCATTTATTTACTTCATTATTTGAAACTAATCATATTGTAGTATAATAATAGAAAAACGTAAACACAGTTATATCCAAAAAAAATTTATTTACAAGTAAATAAATTTTTTTTATTTCGCTGAGGTCGGCAACACCCGCATTGCCAGCCTCTCCCTGCTGTCCCGGCGTCTGCCCGCCCTCACGCAGTCACAGTAGCGTTCACAGTACGGTAGGCACGTATGGACTGAGGCTTCTCGGAGCAGCGGGTGTCTGAGAAGGGAAAAGGTGGCGTCTGTTTGCCTCACCGCATGGGAATATAAAAAATGGCGCGAAATGAAAATTTTTGTTTTTTAAGGATATTTTGTATATGTATATATAATTTTTGAGTAAAAAAACCGCAAATGGTCAAAACCGCGATAAAAAAACACGCAAAAAACACGGGATTACTGTATCATGAATGTGGGTGATAAAGAGATATTCTCCTTTTGCTATGGCAGAGGAAACACCATCAATATGGACTGTGACAACCAATTGGTCGATAATATATTGTCCATGTCATAATATGTGAAATATAGCAGAATTATTGAAAGATGGAAAAACAAAAACAATTGAGATAGTGAAAGAACTCCCTTCTTTCATTAGCATGACATCAGTATTTGCATGAAACATAGCATCAAAGCTTGGCACTTTGGCTGTAGTAAAAGTCATTATGGACTAAACAATATCTGTAAGATAGAAAAGATTTGAAAAGCAATCACTTTAGATTTCATGCTGGTCATAGAAGATGAAGGGCATGCTTGTTTATGACTCGGAACAATTTTGTCACAACTAGTAAGGAAAGGTGAGCCATATCTCATTAAAGGAAGTGGTTATGTCTTGAGATAATTACCATGAGCATTTATGGTATTTGAAAATACTAATTTGAAAGGCATTGTTTATTAAAAAGAAAACTTTGTAATGGTGGTTGAAAAGTTATTGGTGGTAGTTGAGGAATGATGAGAGAAGAGCAAAGAACATGCTGAAAGTAGCAGTGGACTGAATGTTGTATAAAAATTATTGTAAGACATACTGGTTGTGCTTAAGTGATACGGAGATATGGAGATAAGAATTGGAAGCACTAGATTGGAAAAATTATTGTAATCAGAGGTGGGTGGTAGGAGGCAAAGAGGGATACCAAGGAGATGGAGGGATGGAGGTTTAGATGTTGAAGAAGCAATAGTGTTTGTGAGAGCATGGCATTGAGTAATATTTTGGAAAACTTAAATCTTTTGATTACACACTCACCCATCCCCACACACACCTACCATCACCCACTCACCCAAATGTACCCACCCCATCCACCTACCCCAACCCTGCCCCCACATATACAGAAACAAACACACCCACACTCACAAAATATCCTCCATGCTGTACATACAAACACAGATACAGACTCATAAACCCTCAAGGTTTACTACCAGCATTACGTATAAATAATACATACTTATCTGTACTATCAAGAGCAATTTTCTGGTTTACTTATCTGAATAAATAACTTCTTTCACCACTTGAAATAACAAAGGGCTACCTGACTGGAACTTTCTCAACAATAGACAAAATGACAAATGTGGTGGTGATCCCTTTTTTTAAACTTTTCGATGGCAGATTTAAATCATATTCTTTTTTTCAAGATGGACGAATAAGAAGAGTGGCACAAAATTGGTCATAATTTGTGTCAGATTAAGGTGATAAAAAAATTCTCTCAGCGAGTCAAAAAGTTCTCGGTGGGTGTATCAGTGTGTTATAAAGTTCTCTCGGTGGGTGTATCAGCGTGTTATAAAGTTCTCTCGGTGGGTGTATCAGTGTGTTATAAAGTTCTCTTGGTGGGTGTATCAGTGTGTTATAAAGTTCTCTCAGTGGTTGTATCAGTGTGTTATAAAGTTCTCTCGGTGGGTGTATCAGTGTGTTATAAAGTTCTCTCGGTGGTGTATCAGTGTGTTATAAAAAGTATCTCTCGGTGGGTGTATCAGTGTGTTATAAAGTTCTCTCAGTTGTATCAGTTATAAAGTTCTCTCGGTGGGTGTATCAGTGTGTTATAAAGTTCTCTCGGTGGGTGTATCAGTGTGTTATAAAGTTCTCTCGGTGGGTGTATCAGTGTGTTATAAAGTTCTCTCGGTGGGTGTATCAGTGTGTTATAAAGTTCTCTCAGTGGTTGTATCAGTGTGTTATAAAGTTCTCTCGGTGGGTGTATCAGTGTGTTATAAAGTTCTCTCGGTGGGTGTATCAGTGTGTTATAAAGTTCTCTCGGTGGTTGTATCAGTGTGTTATAAAGTTCTCTCGGTGGGTGTATCAGTGTGTTATAAAGTTCTCTTGGTGGGTGTATCAGTGTGTTATAAAGTTCTCTCAGTGGTTGTATCAGTGTGTTATAAAGTTCTCTCGGTGGTTGTATCAGTGTGTTATAAAGTTCTCTCGGTGGGTGTATCAGTGTGTTATAAAGTTCTCTCGGTGAGTGTATCAGTGTGTTATAAAGTTCTCTCGGTGAGTGTATCAGTGAGTCCAAAGTTCTATTTGGGTGTATCAGTCAGTCAGTGTCTCAAGGCTAGTGGGACACTGCTGGTCACACACAAATTCCTAATAACTACACACATGGTAGATCAGTTTCCGATAGATGTAATTCATTATTATTGTGAACAATTATACTGTACATGTATTAATGATGCCCGATCTATAGATTTCTTGCCAAAATTTCAAAGGATAATGAATTTCATTATTATGTATTTACTGATCTCTTCACATAATAAAAATGCATATTAAATCAGTATGAAAATGTAGATTAGTTAAGTATTTCTGCAGTTGTATCAAACTGCAGGTACAGTAATATCTCCGTTAGCCGGAATCCCTCAAACCCGGAACTCTTCGATGGCCAGAATTGAAATTTTCTCGGAAAATCATTCCCAAAGCCATAATTTTCCGTAAAATTCCGGCTTTCGGAACGATTTTCCCGAAAATTCCGAGAAAATTTTCCTGATACTGGGAAAATTCTGGAAATTTTCGGGGATGGGGGAGTTTTACTTGGGTTTGAGAGATGAAATTTAGACACATTTTCGGGTGAATTCTGAGAAAATTTTTCCTGTGGCTGGAAAATTCCGGGGATGGGGATATTTTTCCGGGTTTCAGAGATGATGTAATGGGCAATTTCTGGAACTTCTGGAAAATAATTTCAGTTACCTGCAAAATTCAGGGGATGAGGGTGCTCTCCACCAGTTGTTCTGGCTAACAGAGATATAACTACTAGTATATACAGGGTATAAATTTTCACCTCTTTGCTGAGGTCGTCACAGGACAATAATAGATGATAAAAAATGTGCTGTACAGTATATGAAAAGCAAAAAACTAATATACCTCCTTACCAGAGATTTGAAGACAATCGGCTTCAACAAACAGCAATAAAAGTGTAAGAATGATATTGAAAAATAATGTGTAAAGGACACAAAATAGAATAACAAACAAAAGTATTGGAGGCTGTTTCTCAAATGAACCTAAAATTGTTATGAATGATAGGAATATTTCCTCATTAGTGGCCAATTTGCATTATGAAAGATGTAGCAAAAGTTTTCATGGAATATAAATATTTTTTCCAAAAAAATCAATAGAAATTACACACACACACACACACACACACACACACACACACACACATACATATGTTTAACAAATTTGGTTGATTAAATAAAAATGTGTTTAGAGCTTTGTTGTTGAGTGTTTAGCTTCATCTTAGTGTTTTATACTGAGTTCACTTCATGCGTTAAGGTTTCATGCATTTACCTTTCATGCTGCCAAGTCTCTTACTAAGGTTTGTAGTACACACAGGCGTGTCACTGCAATGATTGTTTTGCAAATTTATTTTGTGTTTTTTATCATTTTAACACGCTGCTTAATAAGTATTCACTGTGTTTCATTTTGTAACCTCTTTAGATGGCTTTTATTTATTTTTATTTTGCTTATTGTTAAGTTAAATGGGAAAAGTTTATGATCATGCTGCTTTGAGATTCTCCAAAATATATTTTTCTGGGAGGACTGAGAAAATGAAAATTTTTATATAAGATGGCTTCTTTTGTTCTATATAGCACTGAAAATTTAAATGGTCTTTATTATAAGTGTAAAGGTAAACTGTTTCCAAAAATGATACAGAAGGAGAAAGTGTAAGTTGGTCATCAGTATGAAATAATTATTTTAAACTAGTACAGTATTGCTACTGTAAGATATTTTTTCCCGAATGAGTTTAATATTTCCTTTATTTTGTAGTTGCAATATTGATTACTTATTGTCATATCTTTGGACCAGTTAATTGTTTATATGGTTTCTTGTTATGCTTCAAAAATTTCATTTTCAGTGAGATGCTTCAAACAGAATTTGATCGACACGGTCTCTTTCTTGAGATCACTTTACTGAACAGGATTATTTTAAATTACAATACTTGACTATAACTGAATTCGTATGTAAATATGATAGTGGGGAAGATAGACTGTAGCTGAAGTTAGAGTGAGTGATATATTTTCAAAGAATGTTTAGTTCAGTTACTGGTATACTGTACTGTATGTGGATTATACTGTCAGGAGACTGAAGTGGAGGGAAACATTTGCAGTAGTAGAATTTAGGAGATTATCTGAGAACTAGTAAGTTTAGTGGTTTTACCAGAAACAAATGTTGCTGAAGATTTTAGCTCTTGTACTTACCTTGCTTCATAGAAAGAAAGGGTTTATATGGGTAAAATATAATCCTGTGTAAATGGAAAATCATAGAGGTCCAGTATTAACAGACTTTATATTTTTTAGCTTACAATTGTCACAAGGTTAAATCAGATTGCAAAGTAATAATTGTGACAAACATGTGTCAAAAGAGAACATTTGTTGATTGAAGCAAATGTTCACATATTGTTGGGTGAGGTCCTTTCTTTAAATATCATACAGGATATTTTTTTATTAATACAGTACAGTATTTTTAAAAGACGTAACAAATGTTTAGAAAATTGTCAGTTTCTATACTGTAAACTTCCACTGGTAAAACAGCAAAATCCCTTTGATCATGAGTGTTTGAGTGGGTTGAATACATATCTTTATTATTTATTTTGTGTTTTATTCAGCACACTACAGTATAAATAGTAATTGCACAACATGACAAAATGGAAAATATTTAACCAGTAGTTTCAATTTCATATGATTTGCATGTAGACAGTTTTCGCTCCTGCATGATTATAATAAAGCCAGTTCCACATGCAAGTATTTTTACAAATATAATGTATTCAAGTTCTTGTTCATTTTACTTGAAAATAATGTGTTTTAGCCATTGTGATTGAAGCCAAATCAAGAACATGTCTTGATCTTGGGTCTTTGGTCTGTTGTTCATTATTTGTGTCAATGTTTAACATCTGCTTCAAATGTTGCGATGATTTTTATCAATCTTGTTGTGAGTGAGGTATGTAGCAGGTAATGTGTCTTTTTTCAGGTGATCTCCCTTACATCTATTTGGTGTTCTAACCATCTGGTAAAAACATATTTTTTTTACAAAACCCAAACTACTGAACTGTATAATGGAAAGACCTGTTCATGTTTGTTCAAGGGAAATAGTTTCATAATGCTTCAGCAACTGTGTGATTTTCTTATCTTTGGTTGAGCTGTGGAATGTGTAAGGCCATGATGATACAATGTTCTTAGATAGCCTTTGAAGGACTTTCTTGAAAGTAGATTTGAATGGAAATTTGGCATTTTCTTATTATATGGTATATTTTTTTAATTTTATTTCCCTTGACACAAGTTAATCATAAATAACTAAATGACTTGTTGTAAAAAAGTGATACCTGTAATTTGATAGTGAGATATAATTTTCTTATCTTGACAAAAATGTTTTTTGTTTTGGTTTGATTTGCTTGTTGGCAAATGATGGACAGTAGTGTCAGTTCTTCACAGATATAATCAAGGGTTGAAAGTAGTATTATAGATGGATATTGATATGATTCATCTTCATAGAGAAAAAATTCAATTGATATGAGAGGGGATGTAGGCAAGGTTAAACATAGAATGAATGATACTGTAGTGTGTGATCTTTTTGTAAATTTAATTGGACCAATTTTCTGTGTTTTGTAAACTTGTCTGTCCATCTCACTCCATTGTGATGTACAGTACTTGTCGAGGAACAAGTGTACAGTGTAGTAAATATAAAATAAGCAAATATATACTAAGTAAATTAATAATATTTCTATGAATTAAACTTTTATTAATAATTCGCGATTTACTGAAACATATGCACACTCACTAAAAGATTAATCTGCACCTTTATGGGGTTATACATTACTGTCTGACACACCGGACCAAGAAATCTGATAATACACATCACAGCTTGTGTTGCAGATGGCTTCAGAGCCAAGGGTGTAGAGTATTTTTTTTTAATTCAGAGGGATTTTGAATTACAGTAAGGCCATCACAGTAGGTGTGTATTACTTATGAAGATGTATATGTATATATAAATTTCAGGTGTTATAAAGACAATAATTTCCATACTGACATTGTTAACGAGTCTCCTGAGCCAATTATCTCCATGACTTACTGTCACAACGAAGAAGCTGAATTGATAGAAAAGTGGCCTTTCACTTTTATCTCGTGTGTGTGTGTGTGTGTGTGTGTGTGCGTGCGTGCGTGGTAATTCGGTAATTCATTCATTACAGTACAGTGGTCCCTCGGTTAACGAACGCCTCGGTTAACGAAATTTCGGTTAACAAACTGCCTCCCATAAGATTCTTAAATTCGGTTAACGAACAAAAATTCGGTTAACGAATTTCTTACGGACCGACCTCAACATGTTTTCGCTTGCATTGGCCGGTCAACCAGCTTTAGTATTAGTCCGCCAATACATTAATCGGTTGTAGGGCTTAAATTCCTTACTATTTTAGTAAATATCAAGAAGTTTATACTATTCAATAATTTTAAAAGTTTAATATTCAATTTTTTAGTCATTTTAACAATTATTGAACATAATTGAAGGTAAAGTGACTAGTTTAATGCACGGCATCCAGCCTCTTAACACAGCAAACAGGCGTTAGTCTCTCTCTGTTTTCACTGGAGGTAACATCTTGCTTGAGACTCTCTTCAACTAAATGCTTTTTTTCTGTTTCCAAGCAAATTATTGGTCATTTTGAAATATATTTTACATATTGACAATATATAATGCAGTGCAGTGTTGATTTAAAGAAAATAATCTTGAAATACACCAAGAGAACTAAAATTTTATGGGTGAAATGGTGCCATGGGGTGACTTCTCTTCCACCCCAATGCCTTCTCTTCTTCCTTCTCCTCCACCCCCATTCTAATTCCCATCATCATCATCATCCAGGAGCCTTCTACATACACACCTCAAAGTAAGTGAACTTTTCTACCATTTTTGTTGAATTTAGGCAATTTTCGGTGAGCTGGAACCAATTACCCAAAAACCCATTGAAACAATGGTTTCGGTTAACGAATTTTTCGGTTAACGAACAACCTGCTGGAACGGATTGTGTTCGTTAACCGAGGGACCACTGTACTAATCATATTTTAGGGATTTTTTATTTATTTTTAGGACAACATGATGGGTTGTGTGGAATACCAGGTATCAATTATGCACTTTGTTTGATCCTCTGGGATGGGTTTATCCTCATGTGATGAAATGCGGCATTTTGCAATATTTTTGGTTTAAATGAAGATGGTATTTCGCTTCAGTTTATTAATACAGCAGTTGAACAGGTGATAAAGCTATGAAACAATAGCTTTATTTTGTCAGTTTTTGGTCATAAAAGATGATAATGTTACTGTTTCTTTTTCACCATCAGGGTCTGAAAGAACTGAGTGAGAGTGTTGCCTCCAATCTTATGGGTCAGCGGGTAGGGTCACCTGCCCAGCAAACTCCACCAACAAACCTTCCAACACCAGGCATAGTGACCATTATTGATACTCAGGTATGCTTTTGTTTTTTTATGTTCAAAAATTATTTTTTTTTAACATTCTTTGACCCAGGCAGCAGGATAAACAGCCTCTGTATCTGTCAGTCTGTGATTATGATTAAAAATTATCTTTCTTTATTCCAAAAAAGTTTGTAAAATAAATAATTTTAACACATTTTGCTGAATTTCATAAAACTTGATTTTTATGGTGTACAGTATATGGATGGTTTATTTGCCTGTGACAAGATGGTATTCCTCTGACGACAGATGATAGTTATGGCCTCTTTTTGTTTAATGGAGTACCTGGGTATATTTCATACTCAAACAACACTTTATTTTAGTTTCCCACAATCCAAGATTTTAATACTGTATGTTATTACTGTACTGATATTTGTTGTAAATTCACATACAATTGTTGTGTAAATTCATCATAAGATATGTGGCTAAGCACAATTTTAGAAGACAATTGCAAAATTTCCTAAACTGTATTATAGTTAGTAAGCTGACTATTTTATGAAAACTTACAAGTGGATCCTCTTCTTTGGTTTACAGATGGTGGGTACTGGTGAGATAAGTCTAATGAGTAGTGGTACAACAAGTGGTATTGTGGCTCACTTCTGTGCCCATCATGGAGCTCCCATTGTGGCTCTTAGCTTTGACCCAACAGGAATGTTGCTCCTGACTGCTGACAAACAGGGTCATAACTTCCACCTCTTCCGCCTACAACCACATCCTCTTTCTGCTGCACAATCTGCTATCCATCACCTGTACACCCTTCACCGAGGAGACACCACAGCAAAGGTAAGTTTCCAAATTATACACGGCACATTATGTTATTGTTTGGAAATCATTAGATAACACACATAAAGGACCTCCTGTATTATAAGGAATATTAAAGAGTTTACTGTCGTCCTGGAGCGTGGTGGTTGAGTTGATTCAGCGCTCGCTTCTTGTTCTGGGGTCAGTGGTTCGATTCCCTGGTGCTCCCAGTTCACCCAGCTGTAAATGGGTACCTTAGTGTACAACTTCGGGAAGTAAAGGCGGTCAAGAGCAGTATCAGCCATGTTGCCTCCTTATGTACTGAAGGCTTAGTATACTGTACAGTGTGCTGTATCCACACTGTTCCTAACAGGCAGTCATGTCTATGGGACCCACTTTCACTGTAGTCCTACTTATTAATTTCTTAAAATGAGTTTGTTTTAACACCCCTCTGTTAGCAAAATAAATAAGAAAAATTAATATCACCTGGTAAGTTTAAGAGGGGGGGGTGATATCTCTGCCCTTTAAGGTCATTTGATGGGGCTTGATCTCCCTCTGCCCCCCCTAGGAGGAAACACTGCTACAATAGAATTAAAATGTAGTTTACAGTGAAGAGAGGCATCACTGCAGGACAGTCATGCCTCCATATGGTGTTTTAACACATGGTGGATGTCTCTGTCCTCTGAGTACAGTAGTTTACATACAAGAAGGAAGCTTAGGCTAAGGAAACAAGTGAGTGGTTTAGAAGGTAAAATTGGAAGTAAAATGTATTACAGTACATACTAAAATTAATGAGTGTGAAGGTAAGAAATTCTTCAAAATGCATGGTACAGAAAACATTATTAGGGAAAAATATCATACATTACAAAAATATTGATGTGAGCTGTGTAGAAAGAGTGAAAGAGGTGTGAAAAAGGGAAACTTTTATGTTGGTGGAATAAAATTTAGTTGTTTTTTCAAGATGAGCTTCACATTGATCTTACCTTCTTTTATATCTGGGCAGTATAATGGTGAATTGTGTTCTTTGGTGAAATAAATTTTTTACAATGATTATTCTTATTTTTCCCCAGGTTACTGACATATCCTTTTCACTTGACTCTCGTTGGGTTGCTGTCTCAACTCATCGAGGAACAACGCACGTTTTTCCAATCACACCATATGGAGGAAGTATAGGAGTTCGCACACATACATCAAACTGTGTTGTAAACAGGTAAGAATTACAGGGTGAAAGTGTGTGAGAGATTGTTTATGTTTTTGTTTCATATACTGTATGGTAAACTCCCTCTAACATTGTGAGCATAGGGGGCCCCTCAAATTCGCGGGGATTAGGTTCTCATAATGGCCGCAAACCGCCAAATCCGCGAATAACATTTGCTGACCGGGGTGGGTGGGGGGGTGTAAATTTTTACTTGTGTATAAAGAAATGTACAGTATATTCCCTTTATGTGTTTGCCCCTAGGACAATTATTTCTTTTACCTGTATTGTATATATATGTGTGAGTGTGTGTAGACCTACACACACACACACACACACACACACACACACACACACACACACACACACACACACAAAACACATACAAATAAATAATAATGAGAAAATCCTCTCACAAATAATCAGAAACAAATTTATTAAAAATGTAACAGTCTACCCTCAAGTCCACGCTTTATTAATATAGTACGGACTTGAAGGTAGAGTGTCACATTTTTAAATATCTTTTTTCTGATTATTTGTGAAAGGATTTTCCCATTACCTGTATTATTTATATGTATGTGTGTCCACACACACACACACACACACACACACACACATATTTACGATACAGGTAAAGGAAATTACTGTCTCTAGAACAAATGGCTCCTTGTCCCAGCCGCAAAAATGCCGGCAACTTTAAAACTACCCACAGACATTCTTGGGTACATCCAGAGTGTCATCCGCAAATAATAGAAGACCACAAAATAAAAATCTGTAAATTTGGGGCCCCCTGTATTGTACAATCACTTCCTGTATCAACCACCTTAACACCTGAAGACTCAACTGCCTCATGATAAGTTAACACAGATATCTCCTTATTTATATCATCTGTTTTTCAATACTGTAATCTGTATTAATGATAATTAGGTTTTAACATTCTTGATCGATTTACATTAGGCAAAATCTGTACAGTATTAACGATAGTTAATGTTAGGCTGACCTCACTGACACTGAATGTAAACAATGGGGAAGCAGATCTTTCCCATCACGTGTCAATTCCAAGATGGCCGATATGCGCAGACATTGCTTTTCCATCCTCCATGCAGTTCACCTACCCACGTGCCGCCTCATGTCCACCATGCGAACTACAGTCCTGTGCTTTGTTTCAATGTGATCACATCTGCCCTCGCTCATTTAACAAACGTGTTTAACGTTGAGCCACCTTGTGATTGCTGTGATACTTTGCCGTTATTAGTGAGAGTAAAAATTTATCGTTTGGATTTAACTCTGTTTTGGTGACTGTTAAGTGATCAGTGTACAGGAACTCTGTCACTTTGAAAATGGCAAGCAAGCATCTTGCTGACTCTCCTTCCTCTGGGAAAGGCAAGGCTTCGAAAAAGACCGTGTCTCTGGAGACAAAATTAGATATTGTTAAGTGGTAGGCTTGTTATTATTATTGTGTTGAGTGTTGTTTATTTTTATTTTTTGTATTTATTTGATTAGTGTATGATCGTTATTTGTGTGTTACATGTTTGCATTGGACAGGCCTGGAATGTATCCCACTAAAACCCATGTTAAAAGGGTCCTGGATTTTGTTAATTTGATCTACGTTAAGAGTTTTCAGGAACACAACCCTATCATAAATAGGGGAGCACCTGTAATTAATAAGTACAGTACTTACTTTTGTTCAGCTATGGTAGAGTGTTTAAATGAGCATTTAGGGGGCTGAGTATCAAGGCCAGGGGAGGAAGAAGGACCCGGGGGTGGCTGGGGCCAGACTGTCACTAATGATGACAAAGGCAACTAACAGACCTATTGAGTTGTAATAATAAATAATAATAATAATTAACGGTTTATTGAAAGAGCTTGGCAGCCAGAAGGCTGAAAATATAGAGTTACATATTTGGGGAATGGGTTTCGAATTACAAATAATATACAAGTAACACAAGTGATACAAATAAGATATATAATAACTAGATGGGGAAAAGCTCAAACTACAGTTCATTTCAACATAGTGACAGTGCAAGGAGTAGTGTTTACTGGGAGTGAATACACTGGTTTATTACAAGTTATTGATAATTTTTACAATGGTTGGGACTGGGCTGTTCTTATAGCGATCAGTTCGTGCACGTATGGGCTGGATGCGTTGTGGTGTCGAACAGCAATTCTCGGGCTAGGGATCTCAGGTGGTAGTAGGAGCCGGTGTCGAGGATGGTGTAGAAGCTTCTTACCAAATTTGCAGATGACGTCGTGGTGATGGTCAGTGAGAGTCGAAAGGGTCAGTGTGTTGAGCGCTTCTTGATATGTGGAGTAGGAAGGGGAGAGAATAATCTTGCATGCCCTCTTTTGCACTTTTTCTAGGTGTTTACGTTGTGTGGCATTTAGGGAGGAAGACCAGGTGGGAGAGGCATAGGTGAGCTTGGGAAGTATGAATGTTGTGTAAACACTGAGGAGCTCGGGTGCAGGAACTCCGAGGGACTTGAGTCGGCGGAGGAGGTGGAGACGGAAACTGGCGGATTTGACAACTTCACTGACGTGTAGTTTCCAATTTAGTTTGTTGTCTATGGTGACATGTGGGTAGCATAGCATGAGAAGGTCAACTGGGACAACTGTTGCACTTTGTGAATGCTATAATTTACACTCAATTTAAAAAATGGATGTTCTTTTATGGGGCATGTTGCAGTTTAAGAAGGGTTATGCAGAGATATCACAAATTAAACTAAATATACACACATTTTTATGTAATTTATTTTCATTCACTGATTCTTTCTACTGAAAAAGCTGTGTTCTGCTGTGATTCTTGTTTTCCACAACAAGGTCCCAAATTTGGTTTATCCTTTGCTGTAAACCCGGTAAAAAAACTACGGTACAGGTGGGGTCCGATGATTTTTCAACTGAACATTCCCATTGTCTCGCGAAGGTTGGTAGCCCTGAATGTGAGACATTTCGTACTTAATTTGGTTGGCTGAAATTGGCTATTTCATTGACGATATTGAATTACTTTGTTACAATATGACTGGAGAATGTAGATTCGTGGATTTGGCGATTTGCAGCCATTTTGAGAACCTAACCCCTGCGAATTTGGGGGGCCCCCTGTATTTCTAGGTAAGTTAAACTGTATGTTATATTAAATGTTCTACACACCGTGGACTGCAGTAACCATGGACGTGGATGAGTTGCCATATAGGAATGCATTATATGTTTGGCAGAATTAGTGGATATAGTAAAGGTATAAGATTATTTTGCAACCGAATTTTGAATCTTTATTTGTATTGCTACTTCACTTTGGGCTAATGCCACATTGTCATTCTTTTTTCGTATTGGAAAATTTACCATGCTGTTCCGAAACATCTGTACAGCTCCTCAGTTCATATAACATACACATTCTTTATGTAAGATATCAGGAAATGTTGGTAGCACTAATTACATAAATCACAATATTTGGCTGCTACAACACCGCTCACAATGTGTATTCGACATGAAGAAATGAGGCAAAGAGTTCCGATCAAGTTTCAAATTGTGTTAGTGTGGCAGCACTAACTCTGACGCATTTCAGAGTGCCGATCACTTGTTTCGAGCACATGTGGCTGAACCCCTAAACGCACAGGGCTACCAATGCGAAGAATACCTCAGGGGCCTTTTTGAAATGCGTCGTTTGTAGTGTCAGTTTTCTTCGCACAGGAATTGTAACGGTAGTTTTTTTACCCAGTGTACATAAGTACCCATCAGCAACTTGTCCTTTCACAGAAATAACTTGATCCATGAGAGGAAGATGTGAGGTAAACAGAATGCAAAGAGTACAATACAAAAACATTATGGAGATATAAATGTGAAAAGAGTATAAAACGGAGGTTCAATTAGAGTTTGTTAAGGTGGTATGGACACACTGAAAGAACTGAGAATGAAAGACTTATAGATAGGAATTTAATTCATAAGTTGACAAAAAAAGAGAGAAAGGGATGACCAACGAGTTGGGAGGATGGTATGAAGGAGATACTGGTGAGGAAAGAGACAGACATCCAGAAAGCAGTGTGTGTGTACCAGACTGGAGAACATTGTCTTTATTAGTTTTTAAGGATGACTGTAATGCTCCATTGTGGATTATAGAAGGGGAATATCAGCAGAATTCATCTGTTACAGCAGTTAGTTAGAATGAATGACCACAAATAATGAGATATTTTGTATTTCTCTTGGTCAGGCCACTACACCGTGTGGGAAAATGTTTGCAACATTATAAAATATCAGGTTTTCAATATGATCTCTCATAAACAATATGATAATTACTAAGTTGTATAAACAATATGATAATTACTAAGTTGTATAAACAATATGATAACTACTAAGTTGTATAAACAATATGATAACTACTAAGTTGTATAAACAATATGATAATAACTAAGTTGTATAAACAATATGGTAACTGCTAAGTTGTATGAACAAAATGATAACTGCTAAGTTTTATCAGCAAAATATGGTAACTACTTTGTATAAACTGGATTTAAACAGTAATTACTGTATGTCACTTGTGTTTTTTACAGTACAGTATATAATTATTTTTGTTTCCTTCTGTTAAATGTACAGTATTTTTTGTCTGACAGTAATAAAATATGTAACACTGTGTAAATCATTTACATATTCCAATACTTTTCTATTCTTTACAACCCCTCAATAAGAAATGTACTAAATGCAAAAGCATTTAATTTTTGTTTCTTTGTCAGGTTGAGTCGTTTTCATCGAAGTGCTGGCCTTGACGACACTCCTTCATCAGGACGCAACTCACCAGTGCTTTCAGCTTCACCCAGTTCCTCAAAATTTGTTTTTGAAGTAAGCCCAAACCTGGCATATCCTAACCCTCGATATCCACCATATCCATCGCCGACGATCATAAAGCCTCTAGTACAGCTTAGACAGCCTTTACTACAAAATCTCATTGGTGAGTACAATACAGTAATTTCTATTTCTTATATACAGTATGTTTGAATAAGGAGAGTTACCCGTAAGTCAGATTTGACTCAAGAGACTTTATTTGGAAACATATGTACAAATACAGTACAGATTTAAGATAGAATACATGAACATTAAATATCATGTTTTAAGTAGGGTACAGTACTGTACTGTATTATACAGTTGGTGCTGTACCTAAATGTGAATAACAGTGTCTATAAAAACTGTATGCTGTATATATCCACCAAATGCAGTAATCCCTAGCCAATCACAGGAGTACCAGCCATGCTTTTGGGTATTCACGTTGTATATTTTGTCCATGATCTTACCAACCACGGTAACCAGTTTTGAGTAAGCATGATTTTCAGGAGATGTCTAGCCGAGAGTGGCGGGAATGCTCACTGAATCGGTTCTATCCAGTGGTTCATCCTGTATGTTCCTTATACGACACTTTGTTATGATCTACAGTATTTACAGTAGTACCTCGATACACTGGACTAATTGGGGCAGATCCTAGTCCGGAAAATGTGAAAGTCCCCCAAAATGTGAATATGTTGGGGGTCTGGACATAATGCTGTTTATCTGGAGTGTTCAGGGGCTGATCCAGGAATATCAAAGGAGGGGGTAGGGGGGTCCAAGAAGTTTTGGGTAGGGGAACATGGCGAGCAAAGCGAGCCCACCTAGCTGGGGGGCTTTGGGGGGCGCTGTAAGAGCCCTCAGAAAATTTTCTGAAATCTGACCAATATCATGGGCAATTTCAGGCTATTTTGAAACCATGTGCACTTGATATTAGGAGATATTCTAAGGTCAATAGTAATTACTTTTTACTGTTCAAAATGCCCGAGTACAATGCTGCATTAAAGAAAAAGTATTAAAATATTCTGATGAAAAGTGGGGGGTCCAGACCCCCAGGACCACCCACCCTGGATCCGCTCTTGGTGTTACAAGAAAATTAGTTGTTGTTATAATGTTACTACTGCACTTCAACAACTAAGGTCATTAAATGCATAACAAGGTTAGGGAAACATTACAGTATTACATAAAAAAAAAGAGATAGAACTTTCTGGGTTGAAAATCAGACTAAGTCTTCTTGTCGACAACTGTTTTCATCGATATGATTGTTTCGTATTGTAAAGTTTTTATTTGTAAGTACTGTAACCACAGAATTTGCCTTAAGAATAAGGAGAAAACTGTATACTGTACAGTACTATAAAGATAAAAATAAGAAAAAATAAGGATGTGTGGGAAATAGAGTGTACAGTAAGTTTTCCTATAATGCGTGTTTTCATTGCGTGATTTGGTTATAATGCGATTAATGTATCGGGAAAACATTTTCTATAATGCAGATGCGATTTGAATATAATGTGATTGGGTAAATGAAAATAAGTTGCTCAAGTACCTAGGAATATGCGGTTACGTGGTTGCCTCAGTGTAGCATCACACAAGGCTGGATGCTGCCCACCCATGCCATCCCCACAGTCTTTGTCTATCTTTCATACACATCAGATGTGTATTTGTGGACTGTACTTTACCTTAGTACTGTTTAATTAAAGTTATTGCTATTAATTACAATGAGTGGCATGGGTGTGAAGCATTCTGGTAATGGTGGTAGTGGAAGTGAAGTGAAAAGAAGAAAATCCATTACTTTTGAACAAAACCTAGATGTGATAAAGCAGTATAAACACGAGACATCATTCAAGCACTATTTGTGGAAATGTTGAAAAAATTAAGGCAAATTGTAATGCTGCAACACAATTAAGTGCAAGTTGGAGCTCTAAGGCATGGCCCAGGGTGATATAAGAGACTGAGTGGGCTGTCTGTCTGTGGATAGAGTCAATCAAAGAAGCTTTTTAACAATAAAAGAAAAAGCCCTTTCAATTTATGAGGACTTGAAACAAAAGTATGAGCCTGAGGATGTCCAGCAATTTACTGCAAGTGGTTTGCAGGATTTAAAAACCACTTCTACCGACACACTGTGAAGTTGAGTGAGAATCTGCAAGCGCAGATGAACTCGCAGCTGCCAGCTTCTTGGCATCTTCAAAACAGTGATTGAGGAAGGGGCTACACTCCCAATCAAGTTTTTAATGAAGATGAAAAGAGTCTGTGCTGGAAGAGGATGCCTTCCAAGACTCCCATCTCTAAGGACGAGGCAAAAGCTCCAGTGTTCAAGGCAGCCAAGGACTAACTTACCGTCATGTTGGGAGTTAACGTGAGTGGTGATTACGGCTAAAATCAGTTCTGAAGAATCACTCGGCCAACACTTGTGCATTCAAATGATACATAAGGGCTAACCTTGGGGTACACTTATGATCAAGCAAGAAAGGTTGGATGACTGGCCAAATTTTTCTGACTATATGTTGGAAACACTGCAAGCTGAATTGCTTATCTGTGAAACTATTGTAAAAGGAAAGATCAGGATTTCAAAATATTATTAATTTTAGACAGTGTATTACTGTAGTGACTGAAGTGAGAATATAAAAGTCGTGTTTTTGCCACCAAATAGAACCTCGTTATTGCAACCTATGGACCAAGGAGTTATTGCTTCATTCAAAGCCTACTATCTGAGGTGCATTTTTGTCAAGATGATAGAGGCAAGTGTTGTTCTTTTTATAAGATTATTTTTTTTTTAAATTTTACCCATTTCTTAAAATACTGTACATACTCAACATAATTTTACCCATATCTTAAAATCCTCAGGTATCCTTGTTACAGACAATAGGTACTCTATATAAAAAGTTCACGTAAATGAGTTTTGGTAGCGAGATGAGACTCACCTATACAATATATACGAAGGCAGGACTCACACTGAGACACATACTACACGACACCCACGTGTAGACATTCAACCGCATGTGTGAACGCACAAACCATCTGGACTGATTCTGAATTTTCCAAACTGTTTATAATACAGTGTATCTGGTGAATAGAGGGGTGGCTTGGAGCACCTCAGAGAGTCTGAAAAAATGAATTCTGGTATACAGGTAGAGTTTCAATAAATCAGACTAATTGGGGCAGACTCCAGTCCGAAAAATGCGAAAGTCAGAAAAAAGAGAATATACATACAGTATATGTATAAGGGGGGGGTGGGGAACACTGCTTATCCGAACTGTTTAAAGCAACTAAGATCTTTAAGTGTATAACAAGGTTATTAAAAGAATATTACATCAACAATAAAAAAAAAATATGACACAGAACTCTCTGGGTTGAAAATCACACTTAAATCTGGTTGTCAAAAACTGTTTTCACCGAGATGATTGTTATTTAATGTAAATTGTTATATGTAAGCAACCACAGAATTTGTCTTATGAATAAATAGAAAACTGTATACTGTACAGTACAGTACTAAAAAGAAAAAAATAAGAAAAAATAAGTGTAGGAGTATATTGTATGTGGAAGACGAGTGTTTATCTGGGAGCAGCTGGCAAAGGGAGGGGGGGGGGTGGATAGCACAGGTGGGTGGCTCCCAATCCCAAAGATTCTTTTAACACTTCTTCATGAATTTTCACCACAATTCTCATATAATTTAGATTCATTTGGTACCAGGTTGATAAAATATTCTCCTAAAAGAATCATCTTTCCTGAAATTTTTTTTCACACTGAACACCGTGTGTCATTTGTTTACAAAGGGCAAGCAGCTGATTGGCTTACCACAACATCAGTGTTCAACTCTTAGTAAATTAGTACAGCACAGTTGTGTATTTATCATCACTTAATAAATACTGTTGCAATGTATTTATCACCACTTAAAAAATACTTTTGTAGTGTACAGCTGCTCCCCGATTTACGGCGGGGTTAGGGACCGACATCCAGGTCGTAAGTCGGAAATGCTTAAATAATAAATAGAAAATCTAAAATGGGTCTCATTTTCTTCTCAGCACCACAAAACACTCACTTTTATGCTTGCCAGCCATTTTAAAGTGAATTACAGAAGAAAATTTTGTCTGTGTACTGACTTTGGGACTCGAAAATACGTAATTTGACCAAATTTTGGTCCGACTGAGGCAGGTCGTAAGTGCGGGTGGATGCAAGTCGAGTAGGTCGTAAGTCGGGGAGGAGCTGTATTTATTATCACTTACTGTATGAAGTAATATTGTAGTGTACAATATTGTGTATCTGCATATACCCTGGTTTATTCATTAATCATTTGTCTAAGTGTACAAGTAGCCAAATGGAGCCATCTTATAACACCCAATGGTAGTAAATAATGTTGTTAGGAAGGTATCTTCATATCAAATACAGTGATATCTTCGTTAGCCGGAACAATTGGTGCAGAGCACCTGGGGAATGAGAGATTTCTGAGTAATGAGAAGACTCTCTCAAAGCTGTAAAAAATCCCTCATTCCTGGAATTTTCCGGAAATTTCCAGGTAGCAGAAAAATTTTCTCGGGAGTTCCAGAAATTGCCCATTACATCATCTTTCAAACCCGGAAAAAAATTCCCTCATCCCCGGAATTTTCCGGGTACCGGAAAAATTTTCTCGGAATTTTCCGGAAAATGTGCCCCTCAGAAAATCGTTCCCAACTCCGTAATTTTCCGAGAAAATTTCAATTCCAGCTATTGGAGAGTTCCGGGTTTGAGGGATTTCGGCTAATGGAGTTATTACTATTATACAGTGTGTTATTGTGACCTCTGTTGTAAGCTGGTCTGCTGAAAGCTCTCATACAAACACGTCTTGAATAAATAACCTTTTGATACAGCTTATCCTTTTATTTTTAAGTCGTATTACAAACAACATACAGTATTGTATTTTTTCTCTATTACTCAAGATGTTGTATTAACCATGATGAACTATAAACCATAAGAGGCCAATCATATGAAATATAATACTGAATCAATAAATAAGTAAACCTGACGAATGTAGCAACACCTAATCAGCCCCAGCCTGCTTATTTACTGAAGTGTCTTAGTTCTCAGTAGGCCTATAGCAAATCTGATTAGACCACTGCACAGTATTCAGTAAGTGTGGTTCTTTTCATAAGATTTTTGTTTATTAATCTTCCCCATTTCTTAAAAAAAAAAAAATAATAAGTATTTCTGGTGACCAGTACCTCAGTCCGAAAAAAGTGAATTCCAATATATCGAAGTCGATTTATCGAGGTTTTACTGCATTAAAGTCCGGTGTATAGAGGTTTTACTGTATTTTCTCCTTTACTATGAGGCTTTCTGTTGTGCTAGCACTAGTCATCACTGAACACTGTACTTATATTCAACTTTGAGCTGCACATTACAGACACTTTAGGTGTCTCTCAGAGGTCACTTCCCCAAACCTCTTATTTCCCATTAGACTCAGCCTTGCCAATCATGGGAAAATTTTAGAACATAATGCCTGCAGTTGGTGAAGGATTACTGTACAATAATGTAAACAGAAACTAATGCATGAAAAGTACAATTCTGGAGGACTTTAATGTAGAATAACAGTTGACTGAAAATTCTGCAAGCACTGATCAACATATGGTAGCTAGAAAGAACCTGACATTAATGGTAATTTCTCAAGAAAAACATATCATGAAAATTGTGCAGGGAAGGTTAGAAAAGATGTTCAAAGGTAGCCAAGGAAAATGGCTAAAAAAGGTCTTTTGTTGAAGGTACTATGGGCACAGGACCTTCCCCAAGCCGGAGCCCTCCTAGTAGTAAGTCTCCAAGATCTCCAAGTGGTGACGACATTATCAAGGTTAGTGACATGGGAATCACACTCTGGTATCATGAATGGATGAAACCAGTTATGAGAACACTGGAAATTCATTTAAAAATTTGTAGAAATTTGTAGAAAACAAAATACAGTAGAACGTCGATATAACACGAGATACGTTCCTAGAGAGGTCGCTTTAAACCGAATTCGCACTAAATCGAAGTGTTGTTTCAATGGAATAATTTAGTTTGGTACTTGAGAGAAACACAAAATACTAAAAAGACTGACAGTCTCCCCAGATGCACCTCAGCCCATCTCCTAGAATATACAAACCATTGTTTTTTGTAGTATTGTTAAAAGAAACACTCATAAATTAACACAGCTAGAAGTATGGGACATGAAATGGTCTGTTTACTAGTGATCAGCTGATGGGGGGGGGGGGAGGAGGTGAGGTGATATGTTTGACAGTTGATGCCAAGGTCTAGTGCTTATTTATTTATCTGTCCTTAAGAGTGACTAAGTTTTTTTCATATAAAATGACACTGAACTGCAAGTTATATTCTCCTAACTTTAGTCTGCGATATTATATAAGATAGAAACTGTAAGCCTATAACCACCAAACCCTGGCTGGGAAGATGGGGGAGAGGGAGGGAGGAAGGGGAGGTGACAGTGACATGTTTGACAGTTGGCACCGAAGGTCTAGTGAAGTATTTATTTGTTTGTTTATGCTCTTTAGATTGAGTTTTTGTTCATAAAATGTCACAGAAGTGACCGGGGAGAATATAATTTATATTGCTGGAATTCTTATAAGGTAGTGATTAATTTGAATATAATCATGCTATTGGTTACACAAGACAAAAATTTAAGTAATCATTTATTGCATTATTTTGAGTACATGTACAGTACAGCTTTGCCCTTAGGACAGTGTAGCATGCCCAGTGAAACATTAGGTGCGAATTTTAAAATATGATGCGCCAGATTGATTCGCGCAAAATAGGAAAGATTCGCTTTAAATTAAAACATTGTCCTTAATTGTGGGTGTCGCTTTAAATCAATAATCTGAAATTGAATTGCTTTAAATCGACGTTCTACTGTACTGTACTGTTCAGGAAAATCTGGTTTTATAGGTTTATTGTAATGTAAGCTTATTTTCATTATTATTAGGATTAGTTTTTTACAACAGAGATTCATATTTTGAATATTTCCCGTGTTTGTGGCATTTAAATGCTTGTAGATGTACTGTATAAATTTAGTGAAGTCTAAAACATAACAGCTAGAAGGAGACCATTCTGTTTATGATTGGCATTTGTTAGGTGGCTTCATTATTTGGAAGTCCCCGCGGCTGGCTCGCTGGGTCCCCTACTGTGCCACGAGATAAGCAAAGAAGAACTATGGATTCACTTTTTGTCATGGCATACCACGGCAACCTCTTAGAGTACCATCTTGAGCCTCATCCTGCTGCTGGCATTCCCCAGGACAAGGTCACAGAAGACTCACCCATTGAATTAGAGGTACAGTACAGTACATATTTGCATTGATCATGGCAGTCTTACCTTGAAACCAAATGTTTGAGAAATTGAATATAAAGTGTCACATGTCTTTTTAAGATTAAATACTTATAAGAATAGAGTATTGATTTATATTGGAGTAGAGGTAATGGAATCATACAGCATATATAGATTGTGGTATGAAGAAGGTTACGGCAAAAATTTTAAGGGAGGAGAATTAATAATGTAGAAAATGTGCTGATTATTTTTTTGTTCATATTCTTAAGATAGAAGCTTAAATTAATCCTGAAAATGTTTTTAAGGTTAGAAAAAGTGAAAGTAGGTGGAAATGCCTTGTAAATGAAAAATAGAAGGAATGTGGAGGAGTATGTTTATAAGAGTACGTGTAATGAAAGAGGAAAGTACTGAGGTACAGTAATTGGAAATGGAAATATGTGTTGAGTACAGTATTGGATTTTTGAAAGATGGGTTATCCTCCTTACAGTGGGGTTGATATTAAAACTGGAACTGAAATTTATTAAAATGGTAAGCTGGTAAGCTCCTGGTTAAGTCATGTATGAACTTTTTATTCAAGAGGCTAAATTTCTCAAAGATGAAAAAATTCAAGAAATGTCAATGGTGTAACTTTTATATGGTAATAGTTAGAGATATAACGTTGCCTCACAGGTTCATGCAAGTGCTCAGTGGGCATTGGTTCGAGAATCAACAAGTGGGGAACTGAGGCCACCATTGGATATGACCTCCCCACTCCTAGCGCCCTTGTCACCCACTCGACCACGCTCACTCTCTCCTGCTCACTCATTTGACCATGATGATCCAGAGGAACGATGGATGGCCCAGGTAAGATGGGTTTATCTTCACTGTTTTACTTTTTATGATAGTGATATCTTCGTTAGCCGGAACAATTGATGCAGAGCACTTCCGGGAATGAGAGATTTCTGGGTAACGAGACGACTCTCTCAAAGCCGGAAATAATATCTCATCCCTGGAATTTTCCAGGTACTGGAAAAATTTTCTCGGAATTTACAGAAAATGCGCAGATTTTCATCTCTTAAACCCAGAAAAACTTCCCTATCCCTGGAAATATCCATAATTTTCCAGGTATAGGAAAAATTTTCTCAGAATTTTCTGGAAAAATGTGTCCCTCTGAAAAATTTTCCCAAAGCTGGAATTTTTAGGAAAATTCCGGCTTTTGGAATGATTTTCCGAGAAAATTTCAATTCCGGCTATCGGAGAGTTCCGGGTTTGATGGATTCCGGCTGATGGTGATACAGTAAACCCTCAAAGATCCGGACCCGGGAAATCCGGATTTTGGAAATCCTGAAATTTTTTTGGGGGGTTCTGGGCTAAGAAGCCTCCTAGAAGTTTCCCTAAGAAACATTCTCAAACCAGAGCAAAGAACATTTTAGGCTCATGGGCGCTGCTTGACCCGTCAGTTGCTTGGACACAGGTGCCTGGAGAGGTGGGAAACATAAACAGAGTTGACAATTGTTATTTGTGGGAATATTATTTCATTCACTCTAGTAATGATACATTGTTTCTTATTATGTTATCATAGGTAAATGCTTGGTTTAATATGGTAATTTGTTTATCACTACATAAGTACTGTATTTTAGGTGTTTCTTATATCATTTATTATTTGCCAAAAAATTCAGGCAATCGGCTTTTCCGGACAGGTGGTCCCCCTTTTTAGTCTGGATCTTCGAGGGTTCACTGTATTACTGTATTCACTTTTTTACATTTTAAGATACCCCCAGTAGATTCGCAACTTACTAGAGGGTTACGTTCCTGGGACCTCGCGTAAAGCCAAAAAAACGCGTAAAGTCAGAAACACTCCTAAAAATCCCCTAAATCGCCCTTAAATCACTATATATACAGTATAGTCTCGATTTACGTGGATTTTGTTTATGCGTTTGGTCATTTACGCGGCACCTGGCCAGACCGGCAATTATTAGTTACGCGGTTCATTCCATCATTTACGCTGGAAGTGACGCGGGCAGGGTGCGCACAAGGTCGCCCAGTCAACAAAACATTACCGAGTTCTTTACCCGCCACCCACCACAGTCGGCCCAAGTCAGTGATAGTGAGGATATGGACTTTGAGGGGTTTGACAAAGAGGCCCTGCAAGCCTCTGTGGTGGATAGTGATACAGGTGATACAAGTGAGGGCCAATAATCTGCCCTCTGCCTCAGAACCAACCCCCCATCCCCATGTACCCAGCCATCTCTTCTACTCACGTAAGTGTTAAAAAACCTAATATTATTGATATTTCTCTTAAATATTAATTGTGCGTGCATACCATCATAAAATTAAGATGTTATTTTTACTACAACGTACGTATTGTGTCGGAAAAAGTGTAGTTTGGGGGTCGGCCCAGTCTCTATTTCAATTAATCCCATATGTTCTGTTATTTCGTTTACGCGTTCTTCTTTTACGCGGACCTCCACGGGTTTAATTGACCACGTAAATGGAGACTATATTGCGTGCGTACGTATGTACATACTGTACATACACACACACACACATATATATACACACACACACATATATATATATATATATATATATATATATATATATATATATATATATATATATATATATATATATATATATATATATATATATATATATATATATATATATACACACACAGTTAAAGTTGTCACTTAAGGTCAATTGAACCCAGAGGTCCCGCTAAGTGAAACCGCGTTAAGTGAATAACAGAACATATGGGATTAATTCCAATAGAACCCAGCCCGACCCCCAAACTCCACTTTTTGACGACAAATAACTATGTTGTAGTAAAAATTCTATCTTAACTTTATGGTGGCATGAAAAACAAGTAATATAGAAGAGGTTAGGTTAGGAAAGATAAAGGTTAACATAGGAAAAATAAAGAATAGGTTAAAAAACGAAAAGTTTTAAGGAACACTCACGGTAGTAGAAGAGATGGGTCGGCATACGGGGATGGAGGCTGGTTCCGAGGCAGAGGGCAGATTACTGCCCCTCAGGTGAATCACCATTACTAGGTGAATCACCATTACTAGGTGAATCAATATCACTGTCACTTACAGTTGTCATGGCTTCCCTGACAAATCCCTCAAAATCACCTTCACTATCACTATCACTGCCTTGGGCTGGCTGTGGTGGGTTGCGGGCGAAGAACTCGGTTATGCTTTGCTGACGGCTGGCTTTGATGTTTTCATGATACACCGTGATGTACGGCTCCATAGCCTGCACCAGTCGGTTATGGAAGACGTCATGGCGTTCATCGTCAGTGTCGCGGGAAACGATGGACTTAATTTTTTCTGTTAACTCTATGACACACTTAATATCACTATGACTTAAACTAGGTTCTTCGGAGAATGACGCACCTTCTTCCTCCTCTTCACTGGCGGGTTCTTCTTCCAACATCTCGTCGGCAGTCACTTCAGGATCTCTGATCACCTCCATGATGTCTTCGTTGGTGGTCTCGGAGAAGCCTTCAGCTGTAACAGTCTGCGCAGCTTCTCTGGCAAGGTCCACTGCTACTGCAACAGTCTGAACCTGACCAGTCACAGGTTCACTCCTCCTCTCACCTGGTATGCCATGCAACACATGTCTCCATGCGTGACGAATCGTAGCAATAGACAGCAGATCCCATGCCTCCACCAAGAAGTCTACAGCTTGTTTGACGTTAAACTTCTTCCAAAATTGTTTGACGAGAAGTTCTTGAGTCGCCGCCTCTTGTTCCTTGTCCTCGTCGCTTTTACTCTCGCTGTCGGTGTCACCCAGCTTACGCAACTCATCCTTGGTGTTGGTAGAGTCGTTCAGGAGCTTGAATTTCTTTGCCGAGTATGCAGCTTTAACGTTGCAGATTAACTCCTGGTCCATAGGCTGGATTAATGACGTGGTGTTGGGAGGAAGGAAGACCACTTTTACGTTGGGGTGACGATCCATTAGTAGGGGCGAGTGTCCAGGTGCGTTGTCAAGGAGCAACAAAATGTTGAATGGAACATTCTGTTGCTCGCAGAATTTCTGCACGTCAGGAACAAAAAAGTTGTCAAACCAGAAGAGGGACAGAGAAGAGGACATCCACGCCTTACGTGCGGTTAGCCAGTGGACATTAAGCTTGTTCATGTCCATATTCTTGTAGGCGTGCGGCTTGCGGGCTTTGTGAATCACCGATAACTTTGGTTTACAGGTACCGGAGGCATTGGTGGTAAACAGGACGGTGATGCGTTCCTTCTGCATCTTCCGGCCCCTTACCTTGCTCGCAGACTGGACAACGAAGGTCTTGGAAGGTAACTTTTTCCAGAAAAGACCAGATTCGTCCATGTTAAACACCTGGTCGTCACTGTACTGTCCTTCCTCCATAATCTCACGTAAAAACGGAGGAAAATCTCTAGCCGCCGCACGGTCAGCACTCGCTTCCTCACCAACAATGCTGATGTTGGTGACCTTGTTCCTCCTCTTAAACCTATGCAGCCAACCATGGGAAGCATTGAAGGGTTTGGGCTCTGCAATTCCCAGTTTACGTGTCACTGCTGCGTATAGCTCACGTGCGTACTCCTGCACTGAGCGCGTGTCCACCGCCATGTTGCGTCGCGCCTGACGCACCAAATAACTCACCAGCAAAGTTTCCACTTTTGCCAGCACCCTGTTCTGGCAATACCTGATAGCTGAAGCACCTGCAGACTTTGTGAGCTTCATGTGCTCCTTTATCTTGGCTGCATCCTTCTTGATCGTACGAATCGTAGATTCGTTGACGCCATGCTGGCGCGCGAGATCAACTTGGCGTCTTCCTTTCTCCAAATCTTGAACAATTTGGTACTTCAGCTCGTAGCTTAATGAACGTCGTGTCTTCTTTGGTTTAGTGCCGCTGGGTCCAGGTAAGGAAAGGTTTCTCTCTGGGGGTGGTGGTCCGGCGGAAGCCATTTTACGGAACAATGGATGCGCGTTAACCCGGCGTGGCCTTGAGGGATGAAACTGCCGCGGCTAGGTCAAGCGTCGTCTCTCCTCCCTCCCTCCCTCCCCGGGGTAGTCACGTCATAATACTTTAAGCCAATTACAGCTAGCAGCAGAGGGGGGTAGGGCTGCATGGCCAATCACAGTCCGAGACGTCATATGACGTCAGTGATAACGCAACAAAGACACACACTGCGCAACCTTACCGCGCCGCTTGCCCAAGCGGAGGGAGGAGGAGGGAGAGGCAGGCAGGCAGGCAGGAGGGCGGGCGGGCGGGTGGCGCGTGGTCAAAATCTAAAAATAGCATCCGAGCCGGACACTCACCGCGTTGCTGTGGAAAAATCCGCGTTAAGTGAAAGTTCAGCTTTGGCAAGGCACCGCGTATATGCGAAAACGCGTTGGCGGGGTAATACTGTATATATATATATATATATATATATATATATATATATATATATATATATATATATATATATATATATATATATATATATATATATATATATATATATATTTATATATATATATATATATATATACTGGAACTCATAAATCACTACTGTGATGTAATACAGGTGATTAATTTTTATCTCTTGTGCAAAATATATGATGTCTACATTCAAATTATTCGCTGTCTTGCAAGGATTCTAGCAATGCAAATTATATTCTCCTAACTTTAGTCTGTGATATTATTTAAGATAAAAAATTTAAGCCTAAAACTACCAAACCCTGGCTGGGAAGATGGGGGAGAGGGAGGGAGGGAAGGGGAGGGGGAGGTGAGGTGATGTGTTGTGGCAGTTGGTGCCGAAGGTCTTGTGCGTATTTATTTATCTGTCCTTTAGAGTGACTAAGTTTTTCTCCTATAAAATGTCACTGAACTGACCGGGGAGAATATAATTTATATTGCTGGGATTCTTAAACTGTAGTGATTAATTTGAATATAAACATGCTATAGTTTGCATTAGACATCAAAAATTTAGTAATTATTTAGTACATTATTTTGAGTACATGTACAGTACAGCTTTTCCCTTAGGACAGTGTGTGCATGTAAATGAATAAAAATAAATGAAGAATGTTACGTATATCGAGCCAAAAAATTAGTTAAAAAACTTTATGTAGATAGACCTATGTTGTTGTTTTGAAATTATTCATCCCTTTCCAACTTCACCGTGTGGGGATCATCAAGGTCAGGCAACGATGCAGGGGAGGATGTGGGCAGCTCAAGGTCACTGTGAGGAGTTGAGGGCGTTGGCTGATCTGCTGACGATGTTGATGCTGAGGTTTTCTTAAAGAACATGGTGATGGGAAGTTGTTGTTATTTCTTAAGCTGCTGGAACATATTCTTATACTGAGCCATAATGCTTGTAAGACCTCGTGAGGGGTTATACTCAGACACTTAAGTATTTCAAGTGCTCGGCCACCTGAAACACTTCACTAAACTTGTTTATATCCCAACGTGCTGGCTCATCTTGTTCTTCATCATCATCGTCGCCACTGCCGTCTTCTTCGTCCGCTCTCACTATTTCCTCCAACTCAGCATCAGTCAGAGTTTCCCGGTGCCCTTCAATTAACTCCTCGACCATGTCTTCAAACCCATCACCGCCCACAGCCCTGGCCACCTTCATGATGTGCTTAACTTCAGAGTAGATCGTAGGGAATCCTTTGAAGTCATGCACACAGTCACTCCACAGTGCCCACCAACACGAATTAACCGACTCTGGTTTCAGTGCACCCACGGCCTCCTTCACAAGAGTGATGCGATTGGCAATGCTGAATTCCTTCCAGCTTGCCATAATACTATTATTAGTGTCGTCTTCCATGACGTTGTGAATGTGGACGAAGGTGAGGCATGTGTACGCTGCCTTAAAGCACTGAATCACACCTGGTCGAGAGGCTGGAGGATGGAGACGGTGTTGGGTGGAAGGAACAGTACCTCGACGTCATCGTGTGTGAATTTAATGGCATCCGGGTTACATGGTGCGTTGTCAACGACCAGCAACACCTTGAAAGGTAGGCCCAGCTTCTCTAGGTAGCTCTTTACCTCAGGAATAAAACATTTGTGGAACCACTCAAGGAAAAACATTGCTGTCACCCAGGCTTTCTTGTTTGACTGCCAGTAGACAGGGAGGAGATTCTTATTTTTTCCCTTCAGAGCACGAGGATTGGCAGACCGATAAATCATGCCTGGCTTTGTCATATGCCCTGCTGCGTTACCACATAGTAGGAGGGTGACGCAGTCCTTCGCAGTTTTGAACCCGGGGGCCTGCTTCTCAGACATGGAAATGTAGGTTCTGGTTGGCATTTTCTTCCAAAACAAACCTGTTTTGTCAGCGTTGAAGACCTGCCCTGGAAGATATCCATTTTCCTCAATCAATTTCCTGAATTCGTCTGGGAACACCCGAGCAGCTGCCTCGTCCGCCAATGCTGATTCGTCAGTGATTCTAATATTTTTCAGGTTGAAACGCTTTCTGAAACTGTTGAGCCATCCTGCACTGGCTTTAAAATTCTTCTCAGAGCTGGTGGATGCTTTGCCCTGAGGAACCTCAGATTTAAACTGGTCATAAAGACTCAGTGTCTTCTCCCTGAGCACTTTGCCGTCGATGGGGACACGTTTCTGGTTCATATCCTCTACCCAGATGTTTAATGCCTTCTCCACCTTCACTAGAGTTACATCTCTAACCTGGCTAGTCACCTTATGAGTAAATGAGGCACTTTAAGACACGGTTTCACAAATTTTCTTCTCCCGAATCTTAATAGATCTTACGCTTGATTCGTTGCGTCAGTACCTCCGTGCCACAGCAGCGACTGACATCCCACCTTTTCTTGAGTCTAAAACGGCCACTTTTTCTTCCAAGGTCATCACAGAGCTTTGTTTCTTTGCTGGAGGACCAGAGGCAGAGGTTGGCTTGTGTTTGGGCATTATGATCGAGTTTGAGAGGTTTGAGAGGTTTAAGCGCACTAAATTGACACACACGAGAGGCAGGTGTTACTCCGACAATACCCACGCGGCAACTGAAGACAGAGAGGTGGGATGGCGGGGCTGGAGCTTTGGCAGGCTAGCGTTTGGCGTACTTATGACCCATTTTGAAAATTTTGAGTTTGAAATTGGAAATTGTAACATAACCCCTGGGGTAATCCGCTTATAGTTGAAACCGCGTAAGAAAAATATGCGTAAGTTGCGAGTCTACTGGGGGTATTCACTGTTTTACCTTTTATGATATTCCTTAGATTGATTATGTTTGAAGTGTTATCAGGGAGGCCAAGTTCTAACTCATGACATGAACTACAGGCAGCATGCTGCCTCAGAGAAATAAAAAGCTTTGTTTACTATTTTCTCAGCTTTGTTTTTTATCTGAATAAATCTCGCTGCATTTTTCACAGGAGCAATAGAAACTTAAGGTTTTTTGTGCAGTTTTCAGTACTGAATTGATGTACTGTAGTAAGAAGGGATATTTAAGTTTGTTTAAGAATTTTTTTTCTATATTAATGATATATTACTGATTAAATTTACTTATCATTGATGACAATAGAAAATGTGTTTTTGTTCAATCCAGAATGATAGAAAATTTATATTTTTACCTTGTCAGTATCGGATGATGAAAAGTCATTGTTCCCAGGTGGAGATTCACACACATGCAGGGCCTCATCGACGACTGTGGATGGGTCCACAGTTCACCTTCAAATCAATTCCTGGTGTGGGAGTTGGTTATGGTGGTGGGGGTAGCCAGGGAGGTTATGAGGGAACACCAATCTCTGGTTCCTCAATGGATCGTCCTCCCAGGTCTTCACCAGTCAACATGCCAGGCACAGGTGGTGCCAATGTCCCAGTCCTGATTGAAGCTGGTTCACTTAGTAAGTAGGGTATCTGTATTTGTATTCTTATTTCCAATTTTAATATTTTTTATGATATTTTAGAGCTGGCTATGATTATGTAAATGTATGGGTAAATCATATGTTACAGATGCTCTTCGTACTATTCATTTGTTATTCTCGGGAACTGAGTGGTAAAAATACTGAGAGAGTGAGAGCGGGTTGTCGGCCACCTGAAAACCTTTGGAACTAGCAAAAGTACCCAATGAGGTCATGAACCCAACGTTTACATTCCTAACCATCCAAATGTACACATCTTTTAACTTGCACATACATTACCTGTACATATACATTATGTACAGGATATTAGAGAAATAGTTCACAAAATAGTTAATCAAAATTTCTAGTTACTGTAAAATCGAGAGAAAATTGAGACCCTGCAATTGTGTATAAATGAGGCAAAAAGTCAGATCAGCAACCTGGGACTTGGTCACAATTGCCTAACCATTAGATGTACCATAGCATGACAACATACATTACCTGTACATATACATTATGTACAGGATATTAGAGAAATAGTTCACAAAATAGTTAATCAAAATTTCTAGTTACTGTAAAATCGAGAGAAAATTGAGACCCTGCAATTGTGTATAAATGAGGCAAAAAGTCAGATCAGCAACCTGGGACTTGGTCACAATTTTTGTGATGCCATATAGCAGCAGGGTCTACCATTAGACAACACATTATGCTTCCAATATCTTCCAAGGCAGTAGGACCTCCCTGTTTGGTAGCTTCCTACTACCTATTACCTCTCTCATGACAACATAAGAGAGGGGGGGGGGGGGAGTGGCTTGCTCACCACCAGTAACACTAAACGAGGCTCTTACTTGATTACTTCCACCGCTTGCCATTACCATTCTTGAAAAAAAAAATGAATTGAAAAAAATAAGAGTGAATTGTTAGTTGATCACTTTCCTCTCAGCACTACTGTCCTTGAAGAAAAAGATCACTATTAACCGATAAAAAAACATAAGAATGGTTTGTGGGATAGAATGTGGTAGTAGCAATGATGTTTGCCCACTGTTCCACGCCCAGCCCAGGGTGGACACTAAAGAATGTTGATTGGCAAGTCGCTGGCAAATTATCAATTTGCGCGGCTGGCTCCATGTCAGAAACTGCAAGGGAGGTTGGGGTCACTGCGACACTAGTTAACACCCTCTGGGAAGAGTCTGGGAACTTGAGAACCAGCCACATTGACTATTTTTTATGGGCTGTTATTATTTGACATATTAACATGACTAATTTCTGGTGTGTAATGTAAACAAAACATATTTTGACTCTTAATTCATATAAATTATATAATTTTAGGCTGGGGAGACTATGGTGAGGAGGACACTGGATGGGCTATTGAGATTCTGTATGGCCTGTGTTGGTAAAAATTAAGAATAAATGTGATTTCCACCCTTCTATTAAATAGTTATCCTCATATCTATGTTATTATAAGTATTTAATTACCATTGTTTAAAACCTGAGCAACAACATGAAAAAAATGGGAATAAGGAAATGGATGGCACATTATAATAATGATAAAATAAGGGTCCTCATCTATTACTCTTTCAAGCATGAGAATAAAAAACCTGCATCTATTCTTCCCTTCCTTCTTTCTGAAATTTTCCTGCTTTCTACAATCCCTTTCCTCTCCGACGACGAACTTGCATCGCGTACCACCCTCCTTCCCCTCCACCTCCAAAGCAAACAGCGCTCCCCCCCCCCCCAAGTTGACAGTGTCCCCTGTCCACCCCATGGTGGAGTGGATAATTACTTTTGACCGTGACTATACATGGATACAAAATGCAGTTTCTATAGTCTCACCCAAAATCTGAATATTAAAGAGATCAGAAGTAATGTGATAGAATAACAAGTAGAGAAATGAGATAATAGTTAATATGGCAGTAGTGTGGAGGCTGAGCATATGGCAGATTACCAGCTGTCCCAGTGTAGTGAAGTTTGTAGCTTGTGTGCTTATTACCTCTGATGACTTTTATTCTATGTTTTTAATTGTTCCTGTACAAGCAGATGGGAAAACAGAGATTTTTAATATTTGAGTAAGAATATTAAATTTTGATTTTTTCTATAATTTTTTGTAGCTGGCAGCCATGATCAATCACCAAGACTGATGGAGAGATACAGTGGTGATTCTGACAGCTTTGATCCTGAGACTATGATGACACAACTGAGACATGACCTTGCAGATGCCATGCTGGATACCCAACATGCTGGTCACCGCGGTGATACTGGTAAGTGTTACTTTATTGTTATGTGATGAGTGTATATTGTGTAAAAAAACATACAGTACAGCAATGCTGCATAGTGTTTGGTTGAATGATGAATGAAGGCATTGTAAAATTGTGTGTAGAGGAGCCTGATGTATGATGTGCCCAGAACCATATTATTTTGGTTGAGTGTACAGATAAGTATTTCAGGTAATATTGAGGGTAATTTCTCATTTTTTGAGATGTTATGCTTCTGCAAGAACACAAGATTTAAATGTGCATATTGTCTTCCTTGTGATAATTTGGACATGACCAATACCTGTTTTTTATACGATCATGAAGGGTAAAGCTTCACACTTATCACTGTTGTGTATAGTAAGAGACTAACACACCGCTTAAGATAATTCTGGTGTGAACAAAATGTGTCAGAATACATCTCTTACAACTCCTCACTCTAGGACTGCTGGGAATTTAGGTTTACTTTAGTCAAGAAAGGGAAATAATATCTAGGACCCTTGGGATATATACTTTGATCAGCCTTACAGTACAGGTACTGTATAAAGATAAGTTGCTATATACTGGAAAAGGATATTTACTATCAGGTGCTATTTATTATGATGAGTGGGCCACTCACAAATGAGATACATACCCGGGTAATGTTTCATTTGCGTTTGTATCTGTATTGTCTCACTCTTGAGGGGGCAGCTGTAATAGAAGTCTTTTTAGCATATAAGAAATCCAAAACCCACATAACATCTTCAGGAAGATTTTATTCATTACTCAAGCTTGTTTTTCCCCTGAGAGTATATCCTTCAGCCTTATCCAATATCTTATGAATGTTCGCAGTCTTAGAAGTACAAAGACTTCCTCACACGCAATATGTTTTATATATCTGTGGTACTTTAGACCAAACAATTGTGGAGAGGAAGATGTGTCTCCAGAAATATCAGCATCACCTGTATGGCCAGTAGAATTTTTTTTTCTTGTGAACTGTACCTTACTAAAGATAAATGCAATCACCAATGAATATTCAGTAGTGACATTGACTATACTTTCATATGTGGTGAAAATTTCATTCAAAGTCAAAGTCATATTGTACTTATCCCTTTCTCTATAGAAGATATATGTTTTCAATAACCATATATCTGGCACATACTTTTCCTCAGGAACAAATCATAATGAAATGTTTTAACATTGGATTGTGGTATTATTGAAGATTTTACCTCATCCACAATGTTGTCTGGTGTGAAGAATGCATGTGGATGTTAAGGTAGGTAGATAGAAACATTGGTCTTATTTAAATGACCAATGAATTGTGTATTGAATCTTTTAATTTTTTGCTTCAGAGATTATACTACAGATGTATTCTGCTTTCTAGTGCACATATTTATTTTTGATGTACAGTAAAGTACAAGGAAAAATTATTTGAAAGGAAATAAACTTTCTATTCACATTTTCTGTTATTGTTACAGTATTTACAGATGAAAATAATTGTTCATTTATTGTTGTGCATCTAGAGATGTGTATGGGCTTCATGAACAAGGGTGCATGCACTTTGGGTAACATATATGTGGTCAGATTTGTGGGTTCATGAAAAAAAAACCCAAGAAAAACAATAATTTTGTTCTCCCTAGGAGGCAAGAACATCCCTCCATTATACCGCCGACTTTGCTCACTCCAGAGCCTTGGTCCACAACTGTTAGGCACCATCGTGCTTGGTATGTGTCTTGTGTGTGATGTAAGCTGGATATTTGTTTTGCATGAGGCAATATACTATATAGGCATCCCCTGTGTTACGAACTTTCAGGTTACAAAAATTCGTAAATTATGACCACTAAATTTGAGATACGAAATGAAAATCTTACAGAAATAAATTTTTTCCCCAACACAAAATTGAGTAAAAAGAAAAAGAAATAATCAAAATTAAAAAAAGGCATGGATTTCACAATGCTTTTGTTTACCAGCAAGCGTGCCAGTCTTGTTTATTTATATACAGTATGTGAGAGTGTGTAATGTGCGCTCATTACACTCAGTTCCTCAACCTCCTTATTGTTGATATAATCTTGTTTATATTGCTTTACCAGTTTGTGCCAAGTTAAACATGACATATTATTTGTGTTGGCAATACTGCATGTAGAGCATCACATGTGTTAACAGGGATTCTATCCCTCTTGAATTACTGTATTTACTGCCATGCATTTATGGTGTGTTAAATTCCAGTATTTTGTGTATACAGCTGCTCCTCGACTTACGACGGGGTTAGGTACCCTAATCCAGGTCGTAAGTCGAATTGGTCTTAAGTCGAAAATGCTTAAATAATGCATAGAAAATCTAAAATGGGTGTCTCTTTTTCTTATCAGCACCACAAAACTCTCATTTTTAAGCTTGCCAGCCATTTTAAAGTGAATTACAAACGAAAATTTTGTCAGTTCACAGCGCAATCACTAACGCCGGGACTCGAAAATACGTAATTTGACAAAATTTTGGTACAACCGAGGCGGTTGTATGTCCGGGTGGTCGTAAGTCGAGTAGGTCGTAAGTCAAGGAGTAGCTGTACTGTAGGTAGGTCTTGCTTAACACAAGAGTTACATTCTTAAAATTTCTCATGTTGTGCAAATTCATACTAAATGAATTCAAGAAAACCATTGATAACCTTATAAATTGTGAGAGATGTGTATTGGAGGGGAAAAGCTTGGTATAGGACCACAGTCCCAAAACATACACAGTATAGTCTCGATTTACGCGGATTTCGTTTACGCGTTTGGTCATTTACGCGGCACCTTGCCAGACCGACAATTTTATTTAAGCGATATTTTCCATCATTTACGTGGGAAGCGGCGCAGGCAGGGTGCGCACAAGGTCGCCCAGTCAACAAAACATTACCGAGTTCTTCACTCGCCACCCACCACAGCCAGCCCAAGTCAGTGTTAGTGATAGTGAGGATATGGACTTTGAGGGGTTTGACAAAGAGGCCCTGCAAGCCTCTGTGGTGGATAGTGATACAGGTGATACAAGTGAGGGCCAATAATCTGCCCTCTGCCTCAGAACCAACCCCCCATCCCCATGTACCCAGCCATCTCTTCTACTAACGTTAGTGTTAAAAAACCTAATATTATTGATATTTCTCTTAAATATTAATTGTGCGTGCATACCATCATAAAAGATGTTATTTTTACTACAACGTACGTATTGTGTCAGAAAAAGTGTAGGTTGGGAGTCGGCCCGGTCTCTATTTCAATTAATCCCATATGTTCTGTTGTTTCGTTTATGCTTTCCTCCTTTTACGCGGACCTCCACGGGTTTAATTGACCGTGTAAATCGAGACTATACTGTACCCAAAAAATTCCTTCAACACTACTGTAATTCCATTATTTCAAAATACTCATGAGTGAATTATAACTCACCTTGAGTTTGACCAGATGCTTCTGGGTCTGCCTTTGTTCAGGCTCAGGGTAACTAATGGAGCAATAGTATTCCGAGTGCTGTGAATTATATGTGATCTACTACGTAGATGCTGTTATCCAGTCTAGGCTTTCATCAGCCGGTTGATTTTCTTCATTTATTATTGAACATTTTAAAGACATACAGGTAATTAAGAAATATATTTAAAATATTTAATGGTTATCTGAGAAATGAAACTAAAGATATAATTAATTTTTTTTTACACTAAAGGTGAATAGGATATGGTAAGAAATTATAACTAAAGTGAACAACTGCATCCAGGACTGCGGTTGTTCAGACTCGAGGTTACTACTGTAATACATCATTAGAACTTACGGTGTCATGAATGGTGCGTGTAGATGCTGCTGGCCTGTGTTAACAGACATTGCACCTGCCAGTGATGCCATCTGTTAATAGATTGTCTTCACTTGATGTTTATATATTAAACTTTTAGAAACATATTTAAGGATATATAATTACCAGTAAATTATTTAATGAAGTATTAAAGGAATATTTGATGGCCTTCTTACACTAGAGGTCACAGCCTCAAGTTAAAGAAACCAGAAAATTGTGACAGTTGTGAACTGTTGGACAATAATAACCTACCAGAGGTTGTTACAGTAAAGACAATAGTACATTCTCCCTTTTCAAAATGTTCAATCACTTTTATTTTCATGTCTAACAAAATAGATTTTCTTTGTCTCCTGCTGTCAGTATCACTCTTGTTACTTTCTGGTTACTTCACATTCATGGTGGTGAAGGTTAATAAGGAGAAATGAAGAAATAACAGAGATTAGCCAATCTCTATGACATGTGTATGACCCAGAGGACAGTTAGAGGCAGACAAAGGTGGCGAGCCAATGGAGGCGGGCTGGCATGTGCAGTACAGTATTATTATATTATATCATACAATACTGTACTCAAGTGTCCACTTAATATTGTTTAAAAAGGTTTATTTTTATTTGTAACTGTTTTTCATTGTCTTTTGATCGAAAATTTTCCATAGGCAAACATCTCCGATTATATAATGTGTTTTAGTGGGAAAATTTGTTTTGCGTTACAGAATTTCTTGTTATGAAAAATTTCTCAAGAACTCATCCTATCCATAAAGCAGGGGATGCCTGTACTGTAATAATTTTGTCTGATTTGTGTATCTTGAATATATGATGTTTGAATATAATGGAGTGTGTGGTGACCGTGGTTTTGCATGATGATATTTACTCTTAACACTTTGTATAGTTTGCGTATCTTGCGTTTGATCTGCAAATTGTGTACAGTACTGAAAAATAGGTTGTGTGAAGATAACATTGACATGCATGTGATGACATATCCCTTACACCCTGCAGTAGACTAACATTCATACACAATATGTAACTTGAATGTATTAATACCCTTACCATGTATGGTAGTTATATTATTATACTGTGCAAACTTAAAGTTTTCTTGCATAACCTGATTGTAAAACAGGTGTGGCTTCTGTGTGACATGTCTTTTTCAGTTACTACTAGTATATGCTACAAACTGCAGACCACACTTTATTGTGGTTAAAATATCCCCCTTCTTTTCTATATTATTTTGTTTCTCCAGTAATGTTGGTTTCTGTTGGAAATATCTTTGCATAATTTCTGTGAATTTAATTGATCATATACAGCAGAGACCAATTTTGATTTTGTGAGAAATGGTGTCGGTTGTGTGAGTACAGTACAGTACAGTACTGTACATTTGAATGTTTGTTTTTGAGAGAGAGAGAGATAGGGGGGGGGGGGAGATACTTGTGTTAAAATCCAGGTCAAGATTATGGTAATTATACTGGTGATGTCATTTACCTGTTTATGTGTCCTTTCATCTGTCTCTTACTTTTAATAAGTTTCCCCTTTGATAACTTTTTTCTGTTTTCTTTGAATATAATGTACAGTACAGTACAGTACAGTTCAGTATTTTCAATTTAAAGTAGACTTTGGATGAGGCTGCTAGTGCCGGGTTGTACGCCTTCACATTAGCATTAGTTTACATTTTTGGGGTTTTGTTTATCAACATCAAATACAGTACACTGTATTTATGAAAAAAAATTTCATAGCTTAAAGCAAAGTTGAAAAAGTTACCAGACATGAGGGCTTCTTGGCCTGAAAGTTAGTGAACTTTAAGACTACTGGTAGAGCATTAACCCTTGTCTGTTGAGGTAAAGGTAATTTAAGTCCTGGGTTTTTTTTTATAGTATACTGTACATTACTACATTAAACAGATTATAGATAATAGCTTAAGTTTCTTTGAGTAATGTGTTTCAGTATTTTTTTGAGACTGGAAATGGAAAATTCCCTCTTGCTAAAATGGTTTTCTATATCACTGTCCTTAACACCATGACATTGTGTGAAGAATTGTGTGAAGAATTACTGGAGTGCTACAAATATTTAATACAGTCTAGATATTTTGAGGAATAAGCATTAAAAAATATCAAGGTTATATGAAATTGTAATAAAGTTATATCTTTGAAGGAGAAATATATATACAGTATATGTGATATCTCTACTCGCCAGAACAATTGGTGCAGAGCACTTCCGGGAATGATATATATCCCCGGAATTTTACGGGCAACAGAGAAATGTTCTCGGAATTTCCAGAAATTGCGCATTACATCATCTCTCAAAGCCGAAAAAATATGCCTCATCCCTGGAATTTTCCGAGTAACGGAAAATGTTCTCGGAAGTTCCTGAAATTGGCCATTACTGTACATCATCTCCCAAATCCTGAAAAATACGCCCCCACCCTCCCTGGTATTTTCTGGCTACCAGAAAATTTTTCTTGTAATTTCCAGAAAATGCACCTGATTTTCATCTCTCAAATCAGGAAAAATCTCCCCCCACCCCTTGGAATTTTCTGGGTATCGGGAAAATTTTCTCAGAATTTTCTGGAAAATGTGTCCCTCGGAAAATCGCTACGAAAGCCTTAATTTTCCGGAAAATTCTAGCTTTGGGAACGATTTTCCGAGAAAATTTTAATTCCGGCTATCGGAGAGTTCCGGGTTTGAGGGATTCCCGATAGCCAGAAAATTCTGGAAGATTCCAGGGACGGGGAAGTTTCTTCCAGGTTTGAGAGATGAAAATCAGGCTCATTTCCCAGAAATTGCAAGAAAAATTTTCCGATATCCGGAAAATTCCGGGGATGGAGGATATTTTTCCGGCTTTGAGAGATGATGTAATGCACAGTTTCTGGAACTTCCAAGAAATTTTTTTATTCACTGTAAAATTCCAGGTATTGTTGACTGCATATTGACAATTTACATTTGTTTATATATACACCTGTACAGTATGTTTACTGTTGCTAAGGACACTATTTTTTTGTATATTCCTCATCTTATCCATTAACATTAATATCTTGTAATTACAGTAATCTTTCTTCTTAATTTGGAATATAATGAACAATGTGAGAAATTAATGTACTGGAGGAGTGTTTGAAACAGTATGAATCTTGATAATAGTTTCAGGCTGGAAATATTGATCAATTTGTGTCAAGTGAAATGGATTACTGTATCATCATTTTATTTTGCTTCCTATGCCATGTTTTCTCTCACAGTAAATTAGTATAGGTATAGACATTTGAACCACAAACCATCTCTTCATTGATGTTGGCAATTAAAAATGTTCACGTGAAAAATGTACAAGTACAGAGTGAATCCTATCAGCAACAGAGCACGTAATTCACTCCTCCCAAACAATCTAGAAATAAGTTGATGAAATTTGCAACATGAAGAGGAAAGACATTGTACTGCAGGGCTTGATATAAGGCATCAAAATTAGCAGGTGGGATATCTTTGTGTGATGAGGGTATTGGTATTCTAATTATTGATGCTTACTGCAAGGTGGTGCATCAGAGCACATGGGGTCCCCGACTTACGAACACCCGCCGATACGAACGGTGTTAAACATGAAATTTAGAGTACGGTATTTTATTTACCTGATGACTTATTTTTTACTTTTATTCACTGTATTTTGTCATTCTATTTCTTCTTTTGTCTTAGATTAAGTGATTTATATATAATATATATATATATATATATATATATATATATATATATATATATATATATATATATATATATATATATATATATATATATATATATATATATATATATATATATATATATATATATATATATATATATATATATATATATATATATATATATATATATATATATATATATATATATATATATATATATATATATATATATATTGTATATATATATATATATATATATATATATATATATATATATATATATATATATATATATATATATATATATATATATATATATATATATATATATAGTATATATATATATATATATATATATACTGTATATATATATATATATATATATATATATATATATATATATATATATATATATATATATATATATATATATATATATATATATATATATATATATATATATAAGGACTTAGGCTATGATATAGTGGGATTTTGTACATTGTTCTGTAAGTATGGTATGCACATAACATGTGCTCCGACTTATGTATCCGAACGTCCTCAGGAACAGAACCTCTTTGTAACCCGGGGACCCTCTGTACTGTATTAATGAGAGGGATACAGTGTTTTCATTGATCCCAAGTATCATTGATTTTGAGTGTTTTCTGTTTAGTTAATACAGTATATATGAATACATTTTAATGTAAATTACTGATTTGTAAATATTTTGCAGTTTATTCATATGATCACAGAAAAGATGTTTTTTATTTTTTTATACATTTTCTTGTTATTAAGACATTCTAAGTTATTTATTAATATCACTTTTGTAATTATAAAATTAAGAATTATTAATTTAACAGTAAGGATCTTCTTTCTGTATACACAAATGTGAACTAATAGTGTGTGTTGTTCTCTGATAATGTAGAGTTATCTAAGGTTCTGTAGTGTATTAATCTGTGGAAATTAAAATGTTCATGTAACACTAATACACTTAAGGAATTCTAGAATGATAACATTATCTACATAACCTTAGATAGGTATATCGACTAATACACTTACTACAAGATCTTTTTTTTGGGGGGGGAAACATATGATAGCCGTTGTAGAAAGTGAAACTAACAGAGGAAAATATTATGAATTAAATTTCGAGTTTCTTAAAGAGTTTCAGAATTCTGTTTCAGGTTGGAATTGATAAATAGTTGTACAGTAGATAGGAGACCAGAACCTTTTTGAAAGGGAGAAGAAGGCAATTGTTATGAAAAAAAAAAATTGTGTAAACTAACCAAGTCAAGGTTTAATGAGGTCTCTGAAGGAACATATAAGTGGTCAGTAATCTGTGTTTGCTCTGGACAACCTCTAAATTTGCAAGAAATACTAATACTTGAATTCAACACGAACTTTGTAGACTTAAGTTTTGTTGCGCATGCAAAGGTGGCGTGGACTTAATATAAGTTCTTCTTTTAAGGACTGTGTAGATCTAAGTTCTCTCTCAAGAGAGTGGCAAAGAATGGTGGTGAGCGGTCTTATTTCGTCCGCAGGTGAGGATGGTGCCATGACATCGCACGGAGAAACCAGCCATGACTCAGCTTTAGACATGACTGATGTGATGGACATCAGCTGTGATCCCCCAGGGCCATCCTCAGGACGAGCTCTGTCATCTACAGCCTCTCCCTCTGTTTCGCGAATCTCATCACGGCCATCTTCGCATGTAGGTGAAGAGATCCAGGCTGTTACACCTCGCCTGCATCAGGTGGCTGTGACTCACCCAGATTTAGTAAGAGCTTCTCCTTATATTCAGAGAACCCCAAGCTTAGAAGACAACCGGGCACTGACTTCATCAGCTGAAGAGCTGTCCTCAACTCTGGGCTCTGGCTTTAGAGTGGCAGAGCTGGCTGACTCGGTATGGGTCCCAATTGACCGACCCGAGATAAAATCTAGCAGCCACAGTCCTGAATTTGTCCAGATTGATAAGCCTGAAGTTGTGTCTGTCAAAGCAGAGAGGGAGTCCTCAATGTCACCAAGAGAAACAAGATTTACAGGTTCTAAAGTTTCAACAAGTACAAGAATAACAGTGCCAAATAGCGGAGAAGGATCATCTGTCAGGCAGTTGATGACATCACCTACAAGATCAGTATCATCAGACAAAGAAGTAATCAAGACAGCAGAAACTACTATAACGTTAAGAAGTAGAATGGGGACAACAGGAAAGGAGAGTTTGACACCTTCAAAGAATCCAAACAACATAACCTGTGATGCTAGAATATCTCCCGAGGCTTCAACAAATGTATCAAGGAGACTTGTTGGATCTAGTGACAAACCAGATTATTTAAGATGTGTGACTGACTCTTCAGCTACAGAAACTCAAGATAGTTACTGCAAAGAAATAACAGTTGAAGATGATAAGAA